>NC_092710.1:91890372-92199372 GCF_047496885.1 Scyliorhinus torazame
ACGTGGTCTCTCTGGACTCTTGGGTGGCCGTCCTCTGATTATTGAGTGCTTCTGTGTAGACGAGCTGAGATATGTCAGTCCCGCTGTGATCCTGCATATCCTGTATGGGAATTGTGATTTCTTCATCACTTGTCTCACGTACAGTGGGTAGACATTCAGTGTCTTCTTCTGGTGGCTCAGATAAGCTTGATAGATCTTCATGGTCTTGTACATGCATGGCGTTCGCTATAGAGTGTTTGCTTGCTTCCATTATTGAATCTGTCACCGAGCTGTCTGTGGAGGCTTGCGTCACTCTCTTTATGGAGGCTTGCGTTGCTCTCTTTGTGGAGGCTTGTGTCGCTCTCTTTGTGGAGTCTGTCATCGCTCGCTCTGTGGAGTCCTTCGTCACTCTCTCTGTGGAGTTTGTCATTGCTCTCTCTGTGGAGTCTGTCATCGCTCTCTTTGTGGAGTCGTGCAGTGTTCTCGCTGTAGAGTCGATCTGTGCTCTCTCAACGGAGTCATTCTATGCTCTCTGTGTGACGTCATCTTCGTCTTGGGTATTGCTGTCGTCCAATGTATCGCCGATCTGCCATGGCACCATGGTATTGGATTCATCTACCATGAGAAGAGTCGTATTGAGCTGTTCAACCGTGTTGCTGATGCTGTGATCAGGATCTCCGAATAACTCAGCCATGTCTGAGCAGTATTGTGTGTATTGTTCGATAGACAAATCAGCGCTTTTTGTTTCGGAGTTGTGATTGTTCTCTTCATGTTCAATGAACAAATCATCTCCTTGTGTGGAGGCTGGTAC
This sequence comes from Scyliorhinus torazame, assembly GCF_047496885.1. Classification (NCBI taxonomy): domain Eukaryota; kingdom Metazoa; phylum Chordata; class Chondrichthyes; order Carcharhiniformes; family Scyliorhinidae; genus Scyliorhinus; species Scyliorhinus torazame. The sequence continues at coordinate 91,891,163 of NC_092710.1, forward strand.
CCTTTGTGGTGCGTGGACCATTCTCTATTTCGTGGTGTCAGGCTGCAGCATAATCCTGCACTCACGAGTCGGGATGTCATATATGCTGGGCTGAAGATTCCCCAATCCGAAGAACTAATCGTCGGGGTCTTCACGGTACAACACCTCTAGTTGCAGTTCGGATTTGGTACTGGGGGAGCCATTTCCCAAGATGAAATCTTCATCTGAGTCGTAATCTACAAGGACCATATCATCTTCTAGGGCAGTGCTAACTGCTTGTTCCAGGGTGTTGTGACAGTTATTTTCAACTGTTGGTGTAAGTTTGGGCATTGTTCTGTCTTTTGAGGCAAGAAAATTGGGTTTTGCAGCTTTAAATTTCTTTTTGTTCATTTTCGTGCATTTCCCTTTTAAGTGGGCGTGGTCCTGGTCCTCTGACATCATGACGCTCGTGACGTCATGCGTAGGACTCGATTGCCCATGCGCACACCGAGTTTCCTGTACTGTGCGCTCTTTTTGCAACTGAGCATGTGCGGCTCCTTTCTCAAGATGGCTGCCACTCAGAACCTCCGCCTTCCTCTGATTCAACCCTGCCTCTGCCTCGTGGTGAGTGTTCGCGCCATTTTTACCGATTTTGTTTTCTAAATGATGATTCTGTGTTTGTAGAGACTCAAAGTACTGATTTTGTTTTTGTTCATGAGCAAGGCATTTTTGTATAGCGATTTCTAGAGTTAGATACTTATTTTGTGAAATAAGTTCTTCCCTCAAATTTTTATCAGATAGTCCAGAAATTAATTGATGCATTATCACAGTGTCTCTGAAATCAGCATAATCACAGCCCTGTGGTATTAACTTGAGATTTGTAGTAAAATCAGAAATGGGCCCTCCGTTTCTCTGACAAGAGTTAAATCTTTCCAGCATCTCACCAGCCTGACTGTTACAGCGTTCATCAAATATTTTGAGTATAACGTCTGCTTTGGTGTTGTCCTCACCTTCTAAGTAATTAAAGCAATTATAGATTTCACTAGCTTCATGTCCTCCTGTTGAGAGTAGTTGGGCTATTTTCTTTGCGTCAGAGGCAGTGCTTAAATAATTAGCTGTGATAAATATTTGGAACAGCTGTTCAAACATTTTCCAGTTATAACTTAAATCACTGGTTGTTTCCAGCTGCCATGGAGTTCCAACAAGTTCCATCGAATCAGTTAGTCGTCGAGGATCCATTTGCTGTGAAGTCTTCCACAGTCGAATATCCGGTTTAGGTTTTTCTTCTCTTGCTGGTGTCTAGCTAGCTTTCTGAAATCATTCCTGGTATCATATGTTATTCTCTAAGTCTGGATAAAGATTGTAGACTTCCAGTTAACACAAATACTTTATTCAGTGGGTTTGTTCTGTTTCCAGAGCCTAACTAGATATAATACAGTCAAGAGGTATGACCAGTAAAGCTAAGGTAAACTGCCTGTACTGAGCTGACTCTGTCTGCTGCTGCTCACTAGCCTTGTGCTTCTGAAAGAGGAGGATCCTCCCTTGGGCTGGACTCTTTATACCCGTCTCTGATGCTACCCTCTTGTGATGCTGTGGCTGTTACATCTGTCTGTAGTCCCTGGTGTATGTGCAGATGTATGTACAGATGTACAGATGACTACAGGTCCATCCCGTTAGACAGGGCCTGCCAGTATAAATTCGCATTTACATTTCAATGGTAGCAGTACACCTGGACATGCCTCCCACAAGGATTCCATAACCCCCCCTCGATTTTCCACCGACAATTGGCCAACGGACTTTCTAAATTTTCCCAAATCGAATGCCTAATTCAATATGTAGACGATCTGCCCTTGCAAACGGACACAAAAGAGGAACACATAGAGCTCTTATCGGAATTACTAGGCCTACTGCAATCAATCAGATGTAAGGTAAACCCCAAAAAGGCCCAGACTTTAAAGGAAAAGGTTCTTTATTTAGGCACCATCATCACCCACGGGAAGAGAGAAATTGAGCAAAAACGGATTGAATCCATCGTTAAATTGCCACTGCCCCAAAATGTCACTGCACTCCGGTCATTCCTAGGTTAGGTAGGATATTGCAGAAATTATATAGATGGTTTAGCCACCAAAGCAGCCCCACTCTCAGAGCTCCTTAAACAGAAATAGCTTTCGCAGCACACAGCCGCCATTGATGATTTAAAACGCACCCTAGGCACAGCCCCCGTTTTACAAGTTCCAGACCCAGACTTGTCCTATGCCATAGAAATAGCAACCACCGACCGAACCCTATCAGCAGTGCTCCTGCAAGAACGACACAATCACTTAGGACCCGTAGCCTATGCCTCAAGAGTATTAGACCTCGTAGAGCAAGGATTCTCAGCCTGTGAACGGCACTTACATGCAGTCTTTTGGGCAGTACAGTACATCACAGGCCTCAACCCAGTCACGACCTTGACTGAGCACATCCCCACGCAAATATTACTAGACGATAGATTAAAGCCAAATCAGAGCAGCTCGCTGGGCACTACTGTCACAAGGCAGGGAAATTACGGTAAATCGCACCAAAACCCACATATTTCTGGACGATAATCTCTAATATGCAGGGACCCCACATGAGTGCCAGATCATAGCAGCCCAACACTACACAGGATCCTTCATCCCAAAGTCACTACACCCACAAGTAGGCAGTAAGACACAGGATTCCCAAACCACAGGGAATACTTAAAATAATTATGTAGACGGTTCTTCCACAATCGAAAATGGGGTTAGAATTACTGGTTGTGGAATTTACGTGGAAGACACGCAGCTATGCCCACTAGAAGAGATCTCTTTAAAATATCCCGGCCACCTCGGTTCACAAGCAGCAGAACTCGCAGCCATAACCTATGTAATCCAGCACCCCGACTCTTTTCCAACCCCCGCAGACATACACTCGGACAACATGTATGTGTGCAACAGTTTAACAGAATTCCTGCCCCTGTGGGAATCTCGAGGTTTTGTTTCAGCCGATGGAAAACCCCTACCCTCTGCCCCGTTGTTAAAGGATATTCTCCAGACAGCCTCAGATCGCACATAAGGTATCGTTAAAGTAAGAAGCCATCATCACTCCGCCCAACCCGGTAATGTAAAGGCAAATGCCTTAGCTAAAGCAGGATCAGCCATGATCACTTCTGGCAGCTGGCGTGTTATGTACTCTGGGATAACACAGGCTGCAACTGGATGCAGCTTTAACCAAAAGATACTCCAGACCTTGAAGTTAGTTCAATCTGATTTATTGAACCAGTAGCACAGTTAGCACAGTTCTCTGTGAGTTCGACTCTCTGCTAACATAGGTGTGGTTACTCTGTCTGACTGAACCAGACTAGCTCTTAGCCACATGCTGGAGATGTGATACTGTACATACACCCTGACTCACTCTGTAGATGTTCATCAGTGGAAAGAGGTGGAGTGTGAGTGCTTATGCCTTTTATAGTGAGATACCACTTCTGAGTGTCCTGCCTGCCCATTGGTCATGTCCTGTTCTCTGTGTTCATTAGCTGCCTGTCTGTGCCTGTCTGTATATCATTATCTGCATGTCTGCATATCATGACATCTCCCTTTTAAAAAAATGTTTTGTTGGCATATGGGAATGTACTTACATGTGAAGACAGCTGTCTAATGTGAGAAAACAGAACATAGCAAACAAAACAAATGTTCATAAGTCCAGTCTCTGGGGCTTGCGTCTGATCCTTGTCGACCGCCGGAGAGGTGGTGGTGGGGACGACGGCTCCTTGACAGGCGGGATGGAAGCCTGACTGGTGGCAAAACAACGGACGGAAACGGAGAAGAAAGTGGTTGCGGGCAGGCAACTTTGCGCAGTGCCCGTCTGTTTCATCGCACAACAGAACCATCAGCCATACGTACAACATACGAACGGGGCGCAGCCTGTCGAACAACGACAGCTGGAACAGACCAGCCACCATCCGGTATCTTGATCCTGACAGTGTCTGCCGGGGATAACATGGGCAAATCCTGAAGGGGCTGGTTTAGCACAGGGCTAAATCGCTGACTTTGAAAGCAGACCAAGGCATGCCAGCAGCACGGTTCAATTCCCGTACCAGCCTCCCCGAACAGGCACCGGAATGTGGCGACTAGGGGCTTTTCACAGTAGCTTCATTTGAAGCCTACTTGTGACAATAAGCGATTTTCATTTTTCATTTTCAAATCGGTGGCATGAGCATCATAGCCCTGCTTTTGCTGGTTTCGGAGCTGCTGCACCTTCTGCAGCACCAGGAGGTGATCCAGGTTGGGCAAGTGTTTGGTTGGAAATGTCGTCCGCAGGTCCCCCCTGTTCATCAGGAGTTGAGCCGGCGACATGCCAGTAGACAGTGGGGTCACCCTGTACGCAAGCAGTGCGGGGTAGATGTCGAAGCAGAATCCGCGGCCTTGCAGATGAGCTGTTTCACAATGTGCACCACTTTTTCAACCTTCCCATTGGACTGCAGATAGTGTGGGCTGGAAGTGACATGTTTGAAATGGTATGACTTGGCAAACATAGACCACTCGTGGCTGTTGAAGCACGGGCCATTGTCACTCATGACAGTGAGTGGGATACCATGCCTGGAGAACGTCTCCTTACAGGCCTTGATGACGGTCCGAGATGTGAGGTCTGAGAGCTTCAAGACTTCAGGGTAATTGGAGAAATAGTCAATAATCAACACGTAATCACGACCATTCGCACGAAAGACGTCGATGCCAACCTTGGACCACGGGGAGGTCTCGATTTCATGCTGCTGGAGCGTCTCCTTGCTCTGCGCTGGCTGGAAGCATTGACAAGTCGCACAGTTGAGGACCATGTTCGAGATGTCCTGGCTAATACTGGGCCAGTAGACAGCCTGCCTGGCTCTGCGTCTGCACTTCTCGACGCCCAGGTGTCCCTCATGGATTTGGCGGAGCACCAAGCTCTGGAGACTGAGTGGAATGCAATCCGGTCCAGCTTGAGGAGGATACCATCAATCACCGTCAGGTCGTCCTTTACATTGTAGAATTGAGGGCACTGCCCTTTCTGCCAGCCATTGGCGAGGTGGTGCATGACACGCTGCAAGAGGGGGTCTTTGGCTGTCTCCTCGCGGATACGAACCACCTTCTCATCAGATGCCGGGAGGGTACTAGCACACAGCTGCACCTGTGATTCAATCTGCCGAATGATTTCCAGCAGTTCACTAGGCAATGTGATGGAGCGGGACAATGCATCAGTGATGATGAGCTCTTTGCCAGGAGTGTACACTAAGTCAAAATCGTACCTTCTGAGTTTGAGGAGGATGCGCTGCAACCGAGGTGTCATGTCGTTCAGGTCCTTGTAGATAATGTGGACCAGAGGCCTATGATACCGGTGCCCAGGATGAAGTGTCACCGCGTTGATGCAGCACCGCACCGATGCCATCCTGGCTCGCATCTGTCGAGATCTTCATCTCCCTGGTCTGGGTCGAAACATGCCAATACGGGTGCAGTGGTGAGCTTGGCTTTCAGCTCCAACCACTCTGCCTGATGTGCTGCCTTCCACTCAAAGGCAGTGGACTTTTTCACCAGGTTTCCTAGGGCCGTGGTGTGTGAGGCCAGGCTTGGGATGAACTTGCCCAGAAAATTGACCATGCCCAGGAAGCGCAACACCGCCTTCTTGTCTTCAGGGACCTTCATGGCTTCGATGGCCTTGACCTTGTCTGTGTCCGGGCGCACGCCCTGCTGAGAGATCTGGTCACCGAGGAACTTGAGTGTCGACATGCCATAGCAACATTTGGACCTGTTCAGCTTCAGGCCATTGGCATGGACACAGCGGAATACCTGCTGGAGACGGAAACATGCTCTTCAGGGGGCGTGGACCATATGATGATGTTGTCCACGTACACAGAAACCCCTTCAATGCCCTCTATCATCTGCCCCATGATGCGATGGAAGATCTCCGATGCCGAGACAATGCCAAACGGCATGCGATTATAGCAGTATCTGCCAAACGGTGTGTTGAAGGTGCAGAGCCTTCTGCTGGATTCATCCAGCTGGATTTGCCAAAATCCATGTGACGCATCTAACTTGGTGAAAAAACGTGTGTGTGCCATCTCACTGGTGAGTTCTTCCCGCTTCGGGATGGGGTAGTGTTCACGCACTATATTCTTATTGAGATCCTTTGCATCAATGCAGATGCGCAGGTCTCCCGAAGGCTTTCTAACACATACCATCGAGCTGACCCAGTCAGTTGGTTCGGTTACCTTGGAAATGATGCCCTGTTGCTGAAGATCCTTGAGCTGTGCCTTCAGGCGCTCCCTCAGCGGAGCCGGGACCCGGCGTGGTGCGTGGACCACTAGCTTGGCATCAGGTCGTAGCAGAATCTTGTATTGATATGGCAGCATGCCCATCCCGTCGAACACTTCCGGATACTGAGCGAGGATGTCGTCAATGCCGGCCTGAAGATCCACATTGGAGGATACCGTTGTGTAAACCCGCTGCACGAGGTTCAGCTGCTTGCAGGCATGCACGCCAAGTAGGGATGCCCTGTCTGGCTTGACAATTTCAAAACGTAACCGTGCACGGGTGCTCCGGTTAGAGACGAGTAGATGGCAGGATTCCAGTGCATTTCCGTTGTAGTCCAGGAGCCTGCAGGCTGCTGGAAGGACCTTGGGGGGCTTCTTGAAATCTGCCTGTGAGAGGAGGTTGGCAGAAGCACCTGTGTCCAGCTTAAACTGGGTGGAGCAGTGGTTGACCTGCATCGCCGCACACCATTTGTCCGCAGAATCCACAGCGAGGATGGATTGAATTTGTGATGAGTTGGATGTGGCATATTCACATTTGGTAATGATGCCCACACAGTAGGCGGAGTCCAGGCATTCTTCCTCTGGATCCGTTGTGCTGCCAGGATCAGAATCCGGTAATCGTTGTTGTACACTCTGAACGTGCCGTCGTCTGAATTTTGAGCGCTGGCCCCTGACTGGTGGTGCAGACCTGCACAAGGCTGCATAGTGTCCACTTCACAGTGACTGTGAAACTTGTCCAGGATGGTCTGAAACTTTGTCTTGTCCTGGCCTTCGGTGAAGTGAAAATAGTTGAAGAGTTCGATGGCTTGATCACCCGCTGTTGCGAGGCAAGTGTGATTTTCCTTGCATCAGACACAGCCACGGGGTCTGAAGCTTCGATGTACAGCAGAAACTTTTGCTTGAATGTCCGCCAGTTGGCACTGAGATTGCCGGAGGTCCTGAGCTGGTGAGGAGCCTGAATCTTCTCCATGGTGCTGGGATACATTAGTTGGTCGTCATGGAACAGACTGAGGTAAACCACTTAGATTAAGCAGTCTCCTGGTAGCATGATGTGTTATGTACACTGGGATAGTACAGGCTGCAACTGGATGCAGCTTTAACCAAAAGATACTCCAGACCTTGAAGTTAGTTCAATCTGATTTATTGAACCAGTAGCACAGTTCTCTATGAGTTCAACTCTCTGCTAACCTAAGTGTGGTTATTCTATCTGACTGAACCAGACTAGCTCTTAGCCACGTGCTGGAGGTGTCATACTGTACATACACCCCGACTCACTCTGAACATGTTCATCAGTGGAAAGAGGCGCAGTGTGAGTGCCTCATGCCTTTTATAGTCAAATACCACCCCTGAGTATCCTGCCTGCTCATTGGTCATGTCTTGTTCTCTGTGTTCATAAGCTGCCTGCCTGTGCCTGTCTGTATATTATTATCTGCATGTCTGCATATCATGGCAACAGCCATCCGAAAGCAAACTGATACACTCAGTTCAGTCCAGGTTTCCCAGACCAATATTGAGGATCTATCTCAAGCCCAAAAAGCAGACGACACCCTCAAACAGGTTTGAGACGGCACCTTCCCCGCTCCCTATGATAAATGGAAGGACGCACTGACTGTACAGGACGGCGTAGTTTTAAAAAACGGAATTTATGTGGTCCCCACCCAGGACAGAAACTAGCTCATTTACCAATTTCCTGACGGACATGGACATCAGGGGATAGACAATACCATTGTCTTTGTGTTGGTGGCCCGATTTAAAAAGCGATGTATCCCATTATGTTGAGAATTGCCTTATCTGTGCTCAGAACAATCCTGAACGTTACTCAAAGAAAGGACAATTACGTCACACCCGACCTGTGAATGGCCCTCGGACAAATTTGCAAATCGATTACATTGGCCCCCTTCCTCCTTGCAGAAACGGTTTCAAGTACATGCTGGTTGTAAACGACACCTTTACTAAATGGGTAGAAGCATTTCCCTCACGGACAAACACAGCAAAGGCCAGCGCTAGGGGTTTGACCCAGAACAGATATTCACACGGTGGGGTCTCCCCCGCAGCATTGAGTCAGACCAAGGTTCCCACTTCACCCGTAGAGTCATGCAAAATGTTTTAACAATTTTTGGAACCAGGCAGAAATTCCATATAGCATATCATCCCCAAACCAGCGGCATTGTCGAGAGAATGAATCGAACTTTAAAAGCGACCATTAAGAAGGTGGTGCAACAGAACAATACCACGTGGGACACGGTCCTCCCATTTGCTCTCATGTTTATTCGGAACACCGTTTCCAGTTCCACAGGTTTCACCCCCCACACTCTCATGACCGGACGGCCCATGAAGGGTATTGAATATTTATTAGGCCTCGATCTGGCAAGCCCTACAGTAACCGCCCTCACCCACGAAAAAGCAGTCCCAACAGGTTCCAGATAATATTAAAGCGGCACAACTCGCTGCAGCTGGCTGATTAGGCGCTAGAAGGAAGCAGAGTAAAGCCTGCTTTGACAAAACCGTCCACCCCGTAGAGTACACAGTCGGCAGCAAGTAATGGTTTCACTTTACAATCCCAGTTCATTCCTCTCCCCCAAATTTACAGGACCCTACTCCATTTTGGACAAAGTGAGCCCTGTGTACAAGATAACGTACCCCAACGGTAAAACTGGTTGGTTCCACATCAACAAACTCAAAGTCTACGGATCTCAATGTAGCCACTCCCACCACATCCCTCTGGCAATAGGAGATGATTACGCCCCGCCCATCGACAACCTAGTCCAACCCCTATGCCAAACCTCCCCCAGCCTTGCCGGCATTTATCCCTTGTCTACTCCCACTGACCCGAACCTGTCTCTGCCCACAGATACAGACTTTCACCTTGCATTTGACTCCGATGACAGCGAGAGCCTCCCGGTTTTGATTACTATCCCTGAACACTGGTGCGATCGCTCTGCCACCAGTCACCCCAGAACAACAACTTAGTTATCTTTGACCCCCCTATATGCCCTCCCCCAGCTACCACCACAGCTACTGCCCGACCACAGTAACTTGCCCGCCACAACCACCGCCCCTACGCCTCACGACAAACAAACCTCTCTTTGGCGGCAAGTCCTGCAGACTAGTAAGGCACAACGATTCGGACCATCCGACGGCCCACACGGCCAAGGCACAGTAACGGCAGACACGAGTCTGGCAACCGGGAGATGGTGATGATTCAGATACCGACTCTCGTTTCGGTGACGCTTTTACAACACTGTTTGGTACAGAACCTGGAGATGTCCAGATGATGAGAAAGAGACACCGCCTAAGTATTAACGGGCGGGATTCTGCAGTAATCGGCGGGGCGGGCAACTCCGGCGCGAAGGAGTGGTGTGAACCACCCGGCGTCGGGCCACCCAAAGGTCCGGCCGGAGTGGGTTGCACCGCACCGACCGGCGGGGAAGGGGCTTGGCGCCACGCCAACTGGCGCCGAAGGGCCTCTACCAGCTGGCTCGAGTTGGCACTTGCGCAGGAGCACCCGCGTGAGCTGGCATCATCCCAGCGCATGTGCAGGGCGGGTTCATCTCCGTGTCGGCCATCGCGGAGGACCACAACAGCCGATGCGGAGGAATAGAGAGCCCCCACGGCACAGGCCTGCTCGCGGATCGGTGGGCCCTGATCGCAGGCCAGGCCACCGTGGGGGCACCTCCCGTGGCCAGATCCCTCGCGCCCCCCCCCCCCCCCGAGGACCCCGGAGGCCACTCGCGCAGCCAGGTCCCGCCGTTAAGTACCAGGTCTAATTTACTAAGTACCTATTCTAATTTACGCTGGCTAGACCAGACTAAAACTGGCGGCCACTCGGCCCAGAGAATCACCGGGGAGGGGGCCGCTGTCAATGGCCGTTGACCGGCACGGCGCGATTCCCGCCCCGCCAAATCCCTGGCGCTGGAGAATTCGGCAGCCGGTGGGGGTGGGATTCACGCCGCCCTACCGGCGATTCTCTGACCCAGCGGGGGGTCGGGGAATTCCATCCAAGGTGTCCAAAGTTCTGATAGAGCCTGCCCACCTTTTTCCTTCTTCTTCTTCCACTACATGGTTTTAATTCATGTCACCCGCCACAAAATTACTCTTCAGATTTGAGGGTACGATGTCAGTTAAAGGCACACATTTGTGGGGAGACAGGTCACTGTTCTCCCAGTCTTTATGACAGGTTTCCACACGACTACAATCTCTTTCCATCCACCCAGGTCACCCAGGTCGGGAATCATGGCACTGATCCCCGCCCTACCTGAGGACCCCAAATTCATCCGGTCAGTTAAGCTCGGGTAGTGAAGTAACGGCACTAACCCCCGCCCTACCCGGGGATTCCACTCATTCTTCTCCCGCAGTGGCCCACACGCACCTCATGGTCCCTTCACTTTATACGCTCTGGAATGGTTCTCTACGCTCTGCATTGCCTTTGGCAAGCCCTTAGTTTCACCTTCTCTACTCTTTCTTTGGTTGTGGTATAAAGAATGTATTTTGCCACGTTCCGTACGCTCACCCCTTCTTCCCTTTACCTCCCACGACCCCCTGGTTGCTCCCTACAAGCTATTTACACGTACGACACAATTGGTTGCTGATCACTGCTGCTATATACGCTGCTACACGCGAACTACCTCTGAGCCCTGGGACGAAACTCTATAAAATTGGCCACCCTGAAATTCGACTGGTTAAGATAAGCCTCAACCACCACTGGTTGCAAGTAAAGGAAAGACTGGTCGAAGAAATTGTCCACCCGCTCCCCACACCGACCACAACAGCGAGAGTCTCTGTACTTTAAAAATTTGCATTCCTTGTCTCTCCAAAATGGTATTTCAAAAAAAAAAATGAGGGAGTCACACATGGTGACAATCATAACGGGTAATTGGAGTAAGGAGAGAAAGACTAATAAAACAAGATATTAACCAAAGATAATAACGGATACTATGCTTACATCCCCAGGAATACCCGGAAAACAGAAAACACAGGATGAAGCAAGGACTGCTGACATGCGTTTGGATCATCGCTGGACTTCTGCAACTGCGCGCACAACAAACTTTTGTAACAAACACTACACCAGCCCCGAACACTACCACACAACGGACCACCGCCAGCCCGGACAGTACACCACACATAAACACAAAACCCCCACTTGATGCGAAAACATTGCCAAATGGAACCCCCTTTCATACATAGTAGAGGCCCTTCTAGTAATTGCAATAATCTACAGTGTCATTCAGACACTCCGACTCCGTAAATGGCGAGCAAAAGCCTCCCGCTCCCCGATATATACAGTCCGAGCCCCCTTCTTTGGAATTCAACAAAATTGAACTCATGTAACAAACGCTGCTAAAGATAAACGATGTACCTCTTTAACTTTATTAGGAATAAGTAGAAATGTGATGCTGCTGTTTTAAATTTTGTACTGTCTAGAAGTTCTTTGATATTCACCAGCAGCATGAGAGTAGCTTCGATAGTGTTAGCTAGAGATCAACTGTGCGGATAAATTAAATGTTTTATAATCACCTAAATTATAGTAACTGTTAGAGATGAATTTCATAGATTTCATAGAATCATAGATTGCATAGAATTAACAGTGCAGAAGGAGGCCATTCGGCCCATCGAGTCTGCACCGGCTCTTGGAAAGAGCACCCTACCCAAGGTCAACACCTCCACCCTATCCCCATAACCCAGTAACCCCACTCAACATTAAGGGCAATTTTGGACACTAAGGGCAATTTAGCATGGCCAATCCACCTAACCTGCACATCTTTGGACTGTGGGAGGAAACCGGAGCACCCGGAGGAAACCCACGCACACACGTGGAGAATGTGCAGACTCCACACAGACAGTGACCCAAGCCAGGAATCGAACCTGGGACCACGGAGCTGTGAAGCAATTGTGCTAACCACTATGCGACCGTGCTGCCCGAATTGATTTATGAATGTATTCATGGAATATTAGGTAAATGTCCCAAACCATAAGATAGAGTAGAGTAGAACCTTGCCTTGACCAAGGGTGACCGGTTCACCAAGGAAGAACAGGGATCAATAGTGTGATCCACCATGCTTCGCATTCAGGATCAAAAGGATGGAATGTAGCTATCTAAGATGGCCACCTGCAAAGGTCCATGGGAATTATGGCCAACCCAGGACTCAGACAGATACACAGCCTACGTGTATCTAAAACACAGGTAACCATATCTGACTGAAACCCCTGCTCGTTTGCATTTTCCAAGGTTAAGGACCACCCCAAAGAGGGCGAAATCCCAGGGGGATAAAAGAGGGCGCAGCCATGTGTTCTGTCTCTTTTGGATCCGGCCTGTGCCAGCCCAATTGCAGCAGGAACAGCCAGCTAAGTTCAAGACCAACAATCGCAACCTGACGGATGAGCCCAGCAGAGACAGAGCCACTTTCTTCGAACCAGCCAAGTGAAATCCAGATAAAGGCCTTATCCATTTGCACAGTGCCGGTCGTCCTGAAGTTAAGTATAGGTTATTGTAGCTGATAGGTGTAGTTTAACCCATAGTAGATATTGTGTTTTCATGTTGAGATAACCTTTCTGTATGTAAATGAACCATCTTTTGAACTAACTAATTGATTGTGTGGTCATTTGATCGATATAAGGGAAGGCTTGTGGTTCATTCAGGTAACTAGAAATACCTACAGTATTGGCGACGCTGTTGGGACCAAAACAGAGCAACAACATTTCAAAGATTAGACCTTGTTACTGAAAGGAAAGCGGTGAAGGAGGCCTTTCAGCCCATCATGCTGCTGTTGTTGCAAGCTCTTCAATTGCAACCGTGAACTCTCATCCTGACATCCTCCTTCTCTATGTTAATCAAATAAATCACTTGTGGAAGTTTTGATGTTGTCAGTGTTTGCCATCATTATCCTCTTGAATCTGAATCCTGATGGGGTTTAGCATGAGCGCAGCTTGCCGCAGAAATCCTGAAATTGAAGTCTGTTATGCCGCACTCTGCCAATGTTTGCACAGTGGATCCCCCCATGGCCAACAATCACTCAAATGATTCAGTAGGAAGCTGTCCTTTGCCCCGCTCACATCACTGTTAGAAACTACTTGGCCAGGGTTCTACCGTCTCCCGACACGGCGTGTCTCCCCCTGACAGATGCAGGGAGCCATTTAAATTGCCAATTACTTCAGTGGGACCGACCACAAATGGGCCACAAAATCCTGGTCCATATAAAATTAAAGCTTGTTCGATGGGATGCAGATTGGTTTGTTTGGCAATGTGATTAATAGTTATTGCGAAACAACAAGTCTGATCCTCCATATGTGTAAGTTTGTTCTATGACTCCATTTTGATTAACCACTGTATTAAAAAAAAAATGCATATATCGCTTATTTCAGCTTTATTTTCAACCCCATGTATATCTCTCAATCTTTCTTTCATTCTTCATTTAAAAAATCGAAGATGTGCAGGCTAAGTGGATTGGCCATGTTAAATTGCCCCTTAGTGCTCAAAAGGTCAGGTGGGGTTACGGGAATAGTGAGGGGGATTGGGCAGGAAGGGTGCTCTTTCGGAGGGTCAGTGCTGAATCGATGGGCCGATCGTCCTCCTTCTGCACTGTAGGATTCTATGATTCGATGATTATTAGTCCTTTTCATTTTCTGATTGGCTGTCTGTGAGAATTCTTTAATGTGAATGGCTGTTTGGACAGCAGAAGACATCTCTGCCACTCCATGCTGAGAATCCCCACTAAAGTACATTACAATTAATCATCCAGAGAGGTAGAGTTCGCCTCACAGGGATCGCTAGGTCCCTCAGCAAGGCTCATTTGAGGTCAGAGGTGAGTGCCCTTGCTGATAGAAAATATTGGGCTACTACATTCATCCCACAAATACAATTTAACTATGTCTCACAGGGTAAAAACTCACCGAATTAAAGAGTCAGAATGCAGTCATTGGTGTAACTGGAGATGTGCAATTAAAGTTCAGTCACATCTGCATACATTTCACTCTGTCATGTGCACCTATTACCAAACACTTTCAAATTGATATTTGCAGCATCACACAGAAATCCTTCAACCATGAATGATGCTTCCACAGCTGATAACCACATTCATTTTCTCACCATTATTGTTCGTATTGAAAAGTCTAAGTCCTTGGTTGGCTTTTGTTGATTGAGGTAAAAGTATGTTTGGAGAGGTGGGTGATAAATTGTTTCAATTCTCGAGGCAGAATACAGAAGGAGTCATCTATAAGTCATTACTATTTTGTCTCATCATTTTGAACACTTTTTGGATATATCCAAGTGTTTTCTGCTTCTACACTTGATGGTCATTACCTACAATATAAAAATATCAGCAAACATAAATTTCAAGTCCCTCCATGGTCGCCCCCCTCTGTAACTTGTTCCTGCCCCATAATGCTCTGAAATCTCTGCAGTGTTCCAATTCTGGTCTCTTGCACATCCCTGATTTTAATTGCTCCACTTTTGCCGGCTATTCCCCCAGGTGCCTAGGCCTCAAGCTCTGGAATTTTCTCCCTAACTCTCCCCACCCGTCTTTCATTTTGCAGTGCTCCTTACAACCTTGCTCCTTCACCAAGCTTGCCTGCCCTAATATCTCCTTATGTGGCACAGTGTCACATTGTGTCTGATAACACCACGTGATAGTGAGATGAGGAATAGGGAGAGAGAGCATTTAAACACGTGGCTACAGGGATGGTGCAGGCGGGAGGGATTCAGATTTCTGGATAACTGGGGCTCTTTCTGGGGAAGGTGGGACCTCTACAGACAGGATGGTCTACATCTGAACCTGAGGGGCACAAATATCCTGGGGGGGAGATTTGTTAGTGCTCTTTGGGGGGGTTTAAACTAATGCAGCAGGGGCATGGGAACCTGGATTGTAGTTTTAGGGTAAGGGAGAATGAGAGTATAGAGGTCAGGAGCACAGATTTGACGTCGCAGGAGGGGGCCAGTGTTCAGGTAGGTGGTTTGAAGTGTGTCTACTTCAATGCCAGGAGTATACGAAACAAGGTAGGGGAACTGGCAGCATGGGTTGGTACCTGGGACTTCGATGTTGTGGCCATTTCGGAGACATGGATAGAGCAGGGACAGGAATGGATGTTGCAGGTTCCGGGGTTTAGGTGTTTTAGTAAGCTCAGAGAAGGAGGCAAAAGAGGGGGAGGTGTGGCGCTGCTAGTCAAGAGCAGTATTACGGTGGCGGAGAGGATGCTAGATGGGGATTCTTCTTCCGAGGTAGTATGGGCTGAGGTTAGAAACAGGAAAGGAGAGGTCACCCTGTTGGGATTTTTTTATAGGCCTCCTAATAGTTCTAGGGATGTAGAGGAAAGGATGGCGAAGACGATTCTGGATAAGAGCGAAAGTAACAGGGTAGTTATTATGGGAGACTTTAACTTTCCAAATATTGACTGGAAAAGATATAGTTCGAGTACAATAGATGGGTCGTTTTTTGTACAGTGTGTGCAGGAGGGTTTCCTGAAACAATATGTTGACAGGCCAACAAGAGGCGAGGCCACGTTGGATTTGGTTTTGGGTAATGAACCAGGCCAGGTGTTGGATTTGGAGGTAGGAGAGCACTTTGGGGACAGTGACCACAATTCGGTGACGTTTACGTTAATGATGGAAAGGGATAAGTATACACCGCAGGGCAAGAGTTATAGCTGGGGGAAGGGCAATTATGATGCCATTAGACGTGACTTGGGGGGGGATAAGGTGGAGAAGTAGGCTGCAAGTGTTGGGCACACTGGATAAGTGGGGCTTGTTCAAGGATCAGCAACTGCGTGTTCTTGATAAGTATGTACCGGTCAGGCAGGGAGGAAGGCGTCGAGGGAGGGAACCGTGGTTTACCAAGGAAGTGGAATCTCTTGTTAAGAGGAAGAAGGAGGCCTATGTGAAGATGAGGTGTGAAGTTTCAGTTGGGGCGATGGATAGTTACAAGGTAGCGAGGAAGGATCTAAAGAGAGAGCTAAGACGAGCAAGGAGGGGACATGAGAAGTATTTGGCAGGAAGGATCAAGGAAAACCCAAAAGCTTTCTATAGGTATGTCAGGAATAAGCGAATGACTAGGGAAAGAGTAGGACCAGTCAAGGACAGGGATGGGAAATTGTGTGTGGAGTCTGAAGAGATAGGCGAGATACTAAATGAATATTTTTCGTCAGTATTCATTCAGGAAAAAGATAATGTTGTGGAGGAGAATGCTGAGCCCCAGGCTAATAGAATAGATGGCATTGAGGTACGTAGGGAAGAGGTGTTGGCAATTCTGGACAGGCTGAAAATAGATAAGTCCCCGGGACCTGATGGGATTTATCCTAGGATTCTCTGGGAGGCCAGGGAAGAGATTGCTGGACCTTTGGCTTTGATTTTTATGTCAACATTGGCTACAGGAATAGTGCCAGAGGATTGGAGGACAGCGAATGTGGTCCCTTTGTTCAAAAAGGGGAGCAGAGACAACCCCGGCAACTATAGACCGGTGAGCCTCACGTCTGTAGTGGGTAAAGTCTTGGAGGGGATTATAAGAGACAAGATTTATAATCATCTAGATAGGAATAATATGATCAGGGATAGTCAGCATAGCTTTGTGAAGGGTAGGTCATGCCTCACAAACCTTATTGAGTTCTTTGAGAAGGTGACTGAACAGGTAGATGAGGGTAGAGCAGTTGATGTGGTGTATATGGATTTCAGCAAAGCGTTTGATAAGGTTCCCCACGGTAGGCTATTGCAGAAAATACGGAGGCTGGGGATTGAGGGTGATTGAGAGATGTGGATCAGTAATTGGCTAGCTGAAAGAAGACAGAGGGTGGTGGTTGATGGGAAATGTTCAGAATGGAGTACAGTCACAAGTGGAGTACCACAAGGATCTGTTCTGGGGCCGTTGCTGTTTGTCATTTTTATCAATGACCTAGAGGAAGGCGCAGAAGGGTGGGTGAGTAAATTTGCAGACGATACTAAAGTCGGTGGTGTTGTCAATAGTGTGGAAGGATGTAGCAGGTTACAGAGGGATATAGATAAGCTGCAGAGCTGGGCTGAGAGGTGGCAAATGGAGTTTAATGTAGAGAAGTGTGAGGTGATTCACTTTGGAAGGAATAACAGGAATGCGGAATATTTGGCTAATGGTAAAGTTCTTGGAAGTGTGGATGAGCAGAGGGATCTAGGTGTCCATGTACATAGATCCCTGAAAGTTGCCACCCAGGTTGATAGAGTTGTGAAGAAGGCCTATGGAGTGTTGGCCTTTATTGGTAGAGGGATTGAGTTCCGGATTCGGGAGGTCATGTTGCAGCTGTACAGAACTCTGGTTCGGCCGCATTTGGAGTATTGCGTACAGTTCTGGTCACCGCATTATAGGAAGGACGTGGAGGCTTTGGAGCGGGTGCAGAGGAGATTTACCAGGATGTTGCCTGGTATGGAGGGAAAATCTTATGAGGAAAGGCTGATGGACTTGAGGTTGTTTTCGTTGGAGAGAAGAAGGTTAAGAGGAGACTTAATAGAGGCATACAAAATGATCAGGGGGTTAGATAGGGTGGACAGTGAGAGCCTTCTCCCGCGGATGGAAATGGCTGGCACGAGGGGACATAGCTTTAAACTGAGGGGTAATAGATATAGGACAGAGGTCAGAGGTAGGTTCTTTACGCAAAGAGTAGTGAGGCCATGGAATGCCCTACCTGCTACAGTAGTGAACTCGCCAACATTGAGGGCATTTAAAAGTTTATTGGATAAACATATGGATGATAATGGCATAGTGTAGGTTAGATGGCTTTTGTTTCGGTGCAACATCGTGGGCCGAAGGGCCTGTACTGCGCTGTATTGTTCTATGTTCTATATAACACCCCTTTGAAACACCTCGGGATGCTTGACTATGTTAATGGTGCTAAATTAATGTAAGATGTTGCAACTCCTGCTTGACATGTACAAAACAGATGCCCCAGGTTCCTGAGTGCGCATCACCATAAATGCTCCTCCCCAATATTGGTACAGACTGGTGCATCTGTTATTAGTTGCCTATACCTCATGAATGTATCTTTTGTCTTTTTGACAAGATTCACAATTTCCCTGGTCATCCATGGTTCCTCAATCCTGCCTTTCCTGTCCTTCCTTTTTACCAGCAAATTCCTGTTCTGCACTCCCATCCACTGCTCCTTAAAAGACTCCCACATGCCAAATGTGGATTTACCCTCAAACAGCCTCTCCCAAACAACAGCCTCCAAATCCTGCCTAATCTGGTTGTAGTTAGCCTTCCCCCAATTTAGCACCTTAACCCTAGGACAACACTCATCCTTTTCCATGAGTATCCAAAAGCTTACTGACTTATGGTCACTGTTCGCCACATGCTATCCCACTGAAACTTTGACCTGGCCGGGCTCGTTCCCTAGTACTAGGTCCAATAAAACCTTCTCCAGTCGGATTATTCACATATTGTTCCAAAAAACCTACTTAGACACACTTAACAAATTCCTCACCATCCAGACCCCTAGCCCTGAGGGATTTCCAGTCAATATGAGGAAAATTAAAGTCTCCCACTATAACAACCCTATTATTTCTACATCTATCCAGAATCTTCTTACACATCTGTTCTTTAACTTCCTGTGGGCTGTTGATACCCAAGCCTGAGCCATTAATAGTCAAGAAACACAGTGATCCTGGTACGAAATCCCATTACATATATTGTCCAGTCTGAGAAATAATTGTTCACTAATGCTCTGTTTCCTGTCAGTCAGCTAACCTTGCTGCTCCTGTCCCTTTATTCCATGAGTTTTACCTTTGGCGACAAGTTTATTATGTGGTACTTCATCAAATAATTGTTCCAAACTTGGTGCCTTGGGAAAGCAAATTACATCTGAGGTTGTGTCTGGACCCTGCAACTCGCTGGTAATGAATGAAGGAGTGCAGAGAACCAGTTACCCTAGTTTAACTGTGGATTCATTACAATCAATGGTAGAAGTGGGGATGTTTGCGGATGACTGCACAATATTCAGTACCATTCGCGACTCCTCAGATAATGAAGCAGTCCATGTCCAATTGCAGCAAGACCTGGACAATATCCAGGCTTGAGCTGACAAGTGGCAAGTTACATTTGTGCCACACAAGTGCCAGAACAATGACCATCTCCTACAAGAGAGGATCTACCCACCGCCCCTTGGCATTCAATGGCATTACCATCGCTGAATCCCCCACAATGTTCGCATTCCCAATGACATGTTTTATGGCAAGCTTGACAACCATGTGAGATCAACAGGTCAACCATGTCTACAATACAAGGACGTCCGCAAGTCAGATCTTAGGTGGACTGGGATCAGATTGATGCATGGGTGGTCCTTTAGCTGAACAGGGTAGCTGGAGCCCAAGCTGTCAGGCAGGGTGTGAAAAAAGCAGCAGACAAAATACATGAGATGGCAGAAAAGAGAGTCTGCTGGAAGGGAAAAACATCAGTCAACCTCGCGCCATACTCTATATATCTGTGCAGCTCTTCATGGGACTGCCGCTCATGAATCAGCCTCCACAGTTGCAACAGGCAATGTTCAATACAGAAGTGAGATGAACCCTGGGCCCAGTCCATTGTCTCCTGAGACTGATGGATACCAATATAATAGCAGGTAAGAAATTTGGAGGAAGGGAAGATAATTAGAATTAAGATACAGATCAACCATCCTCTCATTGAATCACAGGGTAGCCTTGAGGGGTTAAATGGCCTTCTGTGGAAAGAGTAGAGCGACATTAATGTCACCAAAGTGCTAATCATGTTATTGTGCAACTGTTGATGTGAGAAATATTACTCAAGGAATATAATTTCTGGACAGCCCAATGGAAAACATTTGGAACCTTATAATGTCTGTAATTATAGCAGGTGTGAAGTCTAAAGTGGGGGCCAGACTACCTCTGGGAATGTCCACACATCTCTTGCAATGTGAGAGACTTCATACATGGATTACACCTCACAGTTTGTGAAGCCAACACTACACTACAATCCTCCGAATTATGATGCACACCCAATTGGCATTGCTGCTCATCAGGTAGAAGCTAAATTTCCCCTTGATGTCTCAAGATGTGCATGTTAGATGGGGTTATGGGGATAAGGTAGGGGAGTGGGCCTAGGTAGGGTGCTCTTTCGGAGGGTTGGTGCGCATTCAATTGGCTAAGTAGCCTCATTCTGCACTGTTGGCACAGGCACGTAGGTAGGATGGCACGGTGGCAGAGTGGTTCGGCCCTGCTGCCTCAGAGCACCAGTGACCTGAGTTTGATTCCAACCTCGAGTGACTGTGTGAAGCTTGGATGTTCTCTCGGTGTTTGCGTGTGTTTCCTCCGGGTGCTCCGGCTTTCTCCCACAGTCCAAAGATGTGCAGGTTAGGTGGATTGGCCATGCTAAATTGCTCCTTAGGGTGAAGTTTCAGGAATAGGGTGGGGGATTGGGCCTAAGTATGGTGGTCTTTTGAAGGGTCAGTGCAGACTCGATGGGCTGAATGGTGGCTTCCTGCACTGTAGGGATTCTATGATTCTGTGTGGGGAATTCTATGGATTATAGAGATTTCCTGCTCCATGAAAGAGAATTGCACCACGGAGTCGAGGGCATTGACTCCTTTGATCACATTTTGACACAGTGGTTAGCACTGTTGCTTCACAGCGCCAGGGACCCGGGTTCAACTCCTGGCTTGGGTCACTGTCTGTGCAGAGTCTGCCCGTTCTCAGTGTGTCTGCGTGGGTTTCCTCCAGGCATTCCAGTTTCTTCCCACAAATTCCAAAAGGTGTGCTGTTCAGTGAATTGCACATTCTGAATTCTCCCTCTGTGACCCGAACAGGCGCTGGAATGTGGCGACTTGGGGATTTTCACAGTATCTTCATTGCAGTGTTAATGTAAGCCTACTTTTGACACTAAGAAAGATTATTATTATTTGATGTAAGTTTCCTTTGAGATTTCCTTCTTTTGATGCAAAGGAGCAGGGCTTTTAAATTGCCCCTCAATTTGTTAATTTGAATTAATTGGTTCACCCCAAGAGTACATAAGACAGACTGGATTAGGCTTTCTGACTTTGCGTTATTTTGCTGTGTTAAAGGGAAGTTGTTGTTGTTGAAGGAAGGCGTCAGAATTCTTTGGATACGGAGCTTGACAGTCATTTGATGGATTTGGTTGAAAGGCTTTTAGCAGGTTCACACAAATGGCAGATGAAACCTGTCATAAAGGCTCCACTTGAAATTTCTATCAGAGAAAAATAATTCCAGCTGCCAAATGTAATCTTTACCTGTTGTAGGTAATAGTCCTTCCTCTTTAAGAAAAGCTACATGTGCAGCCAGCAGGCAGTTCTCCCTTTACCATTCTCATCCAGCATTGCAACACTGAAATTGGTGACAATTATCAAAAACATCCCTCAAAACTCTCATCCTTTTTAGTTGTGAGGAGCGGTTGGATAAAATTGGTTTGTTCTCACTGGAACGACGGAGGTTGAGGAGCGACCTGTTGGAGGTTTACAAATTTATGAGGGGCATGGACGGAGTGGATAGTCAGAAGCTTTTTCTCAAGGTGGAAGAGTCAATTACTAGGGGACATAGGTTTAAGGTGCAAGAGGCAAAGTTTCGAGAAGATGTGCGAGGGAAGTTTTTTTACACAGAGGGTAGTGGGTGCCTGTAACACGCTGCCGGAGGAGGTGGTGGAAGCAGGTACGATAATGACGTTTAAGGGCGTCTTGACAAATCCATTAATAGGATGGGAATAGAGGGATACAGGGCATGGAAATGTAGAAGGTTTTAGGTGAGACGGGCAGCATGGTCAGCGCAGGCTTGGAGGGCCGAATGGCCTGTTCCTGTGCTGTACTTTTCTTTGTTCATAGAATTTACAGTGCAGAAGGAGGCCATTCAGCCCATCGAGTCTGCACCGGCTCTTTTTTTGAAAGATCATCCTACCCAAGCCCACACCTCCACCCTATCCCCATAACCCAGTAACCCGACCCAACACTAAGGGCAATTTTGAACACTAAGGGCAATTTGGCATGACCAATCCACCTAACCTGCACATCTTTGGATTGTGGGAGGAAACCGGAGCACCCGGAGGAAACCCTCGCGCACACGGGGAGAATGTGCAGACTCCGCACAGACAGTGAACCAAGCCGGGAATCGAACCTGGGACCCTGGAGCTGTGAAGCAATTGTGCTAACCACCATGCTACCGTGCTGCCCTTTGTTGTTCTTTGATGAACAGCAAATGCTGCCCTTGCCAATGTCGCCCACAACAAGAATGAATGAGAAAAAGCATGGTTGATTATTAATCCATCGTCACATTTTCACTACGAATCACGGAATTGTTATGCCGCAGAAGGAGGCCATTTGGCCCATCGTGCAGGAACTGGCTCTCCTAACCATCATTATCACTTCGTGCCATACCCCTGCCTTTTCCCCGTACCCCTGAACATTGTTTCAATATGATCCTCTGGTCCTCCTTTTTATAATTTAAGGTGCCCAAATTTTTCCAATTACGGGGCAATTTAGCGTGGCCAATTGTCCTATCCGGCATATATTTTGGGCTGTGGGAGTGAGACCTACGCAGACATGAGGAGAATGCGAGAGCCCCAATTCGGGCTCTGTGATGGGCTGATCGTGAGTCACCTGACTCGCTCAGTCCAGTGCAATCTGGATCACACCCTTGCTGAGCGTGATCCAGCTCAGCATATTTAAACTCCAGGTTGCCGCTTTCACCCGGCACCCAGGAGTCAAAGACCTCAACCGGGCACCTATTAGCACTGATTTCCACAAACATGGACCAGGTGTGGTGGCACCTTGTGGGGTCACGCAAGCTGTTAGAGACCCAAGGATCGTTGGGGACAGGGCAGGGTAGTACCGTGGCACTCCCCTTGGCACCGGGCATCTTGGCACTGCCTGCCTGGCATCCTGGGCAATACCTCTGGGGAATATGAAGGGGCCGTAAAGGTTGGGAGGTTGAAGGGGGGGGGTACTGAAAGCAGGTGGTGCTGAAACAGGGGTGTAGAGCAAAGAACATACAGTGCAGAAGGAGGACATTCAGCCAATCGAGTCTGCATTGACCCACTTAAGCCCTGACTTCCACCCTATCCCCGTAACCCAATAACCCCTAATGTAGTGTAGAGATCGGGGCAACATTTCAAAATGACACCCCGAACTGTAGGGTGCCAGTCCTGCTGGCGAGCTCAGCTCCCCGGTGCCGGCAAATTTCAAGGCATGGCCTCGATGGGGAAAAACTCTAAAAGGCCCAACAAATTACTATGTGCCGTTTTAACATCCTCTTCCTTCCTTACCAGTTTTTCTTTCTGTTTCAATCACACATATTTGTTTCCCCTTATCTGGCCCTCAAGATTCATGTGAAAGATAGTGCTCTAGGCTCAGGCTAACAGTAGTTTAGTCCTTGTCTTCAAGAATTGGATGGATAATGCCTTCTAGAAACTGCCTTTTCCTCCATAAGCACGGCCACATCTGTGTAGAACATAGAACATACAGTGCAGAAGGATGACATTCGGCCCATCGAGTCTGCACAGACCCACTTAAACCCTCACTTTCAGCCTATCCCTGTAATCCAATAACCCCATCTAAGCTTTTTGGACATTAAGGGCAATTTAGCATGTCCAATCCACCTAACCTGTCTGTCGAATCTTTCAAAATAGCGAAACATGACACAAACTGCTTGCAATTATATCGCACCTTTAGCGTAGTAAAATGGCCACAGGCATCTGTAGCCATCTGGGATGGCCACTGACAAAGGATCCCCCGAAATAGGGCCACCTGCAAAGAATGATGGGAATTATGGCCAGGTTTGGGACACAGACAAGCTGCAGCTTGTACCTTTGCAAATGGCAGCCCAGAAGTATGCAGGAATTCACACCTGCAAATGGGCCATTCAAGGCGATTAAAATAACAATGGGGCCATCAGGTCCATTGCACCATCTTCCAGATTAGGCGGCACCGAGGTCCTGCTCGGAGCCCTCCCAGGATTGGCCACTGATGTGGCAGCCCCTGATTGGATGTGACTAATCAGAGGGTGGAGCCCTGAGGAATTGATTGACAGTGACCCAGAAACTGCCCACTAAAGGGGTGGGGGAAACTCAAGCCAGTTAAAAGACAATGCAGCCATGATTTCTGTCTCTTTTGGCCCCGGCGCACCGGCACTCTCTTGGCCCGGCCTACGCCTGATACCAATTGCAGCACCACGACCAGAAGCAAGTTCAAGACCAACGATCGCTACCAGATGGATGAGCCCAGCAGAAACGAAGTCACTTCTCCAGACCCCGCCACGCAAATCCGAACAAAGGCCTTGTTCCTCTGCATAAAGCTAGATGCCTGAAGTTAAGTACAGGTTGTCGTAGTGTTAGGTGTAATTTAGCTTGTAGTGTTTTATGTTGCATGTCAAAGTAATTCTTGTGTGTAAATAAACTATCATTGAACTTGAACTAACGAACTGGTTGCTGGGTCTTTGATCGATATCCGGTAAAACCTTGTGGTGGTATCATTTGATACCTGGCGACTCTGAAAAGCAATATTATCATTAATAACTGTCACATCAGTATCCAGTTAAAAAGAGCAACATTATTGACGTCTCCGGTGCGAATTGGCAACACATCTGGCAGGAGATTTAGCAAACAGAATTTGACACACAGCACGTGGAAATGGAAAATGTTTGTGTATAAACACTACTTGCATCCAGACCAGGTACAAAACCCGATTTGAGACTCCTGCGCTCACTGACCTAACAAACTCCCTGCCTGGCAACACAAAGACCTAAAAACACTGAAAAAAAAGCTCTGTAGGTTCAAGACCGACTCTTGAGACTTGAGCACAAGGTCTAGGCTGACACATTCAGTGCTGTACTGGGAGAGTGCTGCACTGTCTGAGGTGCTGTCTTACACAAGATCTTAAACTGAGATGCCGCCTGCACTCATAAGGTGGATGCAAAAGATCCCTACTCTGGTAGCATGGCCCCTTTATGGGACAGGCTCCATGGACCATGTGACTGGCTCAGGGCCAATTGCACGCGAGTATGCAAACTTACCTCAGCCAATGGGGAGTTAGAATGGGGCCCTGGGAGGAGGATCCGGGGTAGTGTGGACTAGGGAACTGAAGTGTCAAGACATAGAACATACAGTGCAGAAGGAGGGCATTCTGCCCATCGGGTCTGCACGGACCCACGTTAAGCCCTCACTTCCACCCTACCCCAGTAACCCCTCCTAACCTTTTTGGACACTAAGGGCAATTTGGCATGTCTAATCCAGCTAACCTGCACGTCTTTGGATTGTGGGAGGAAACCGGAACACCCGGAGGAAACCTACTGTAGCCAGTTAAAATGGCTAACTCCCGATTTAGAATGGCCAACCCCGATTTAAAATGGCGAACGGAAAAGGTTGATGGGAAAATCAGCCAACCGGACTCAAACAAGCAGCTGCAGGTAAAACTGTGTATTCGCCTCTGGGGAGGCCAGACAGAATCGATACCTGCAGCCATCAGCATCACAAAACACCAGCCATCTGAATATTAATTAACAATCCCCGGGAACAATGTGCAACAAATTAGACACAGAAAGCCAACCCAGACTTTTCGGTGCCAGCAGGAGCCTACTCAAAGAGAGGTGAACGACCACCCCAAAACCGCCCATCGATCAAGGAATCGCTCCAGCATTGGAGAATATCGAACCAAGTGATTGGGACGAAGTCCAATCACTTGGAACCAGGTACAGGGTCCGCCCCGAAAGGCGGGAAGCCCCTGGGGACTATAAGTATAGAGTCCAAGTTCAAATCGACCCTTCTTCACCCTGCTGCAACCTCTGCTGCCTACTGCTGACCTTCTGCAACAACCGCTCAAATCGTAAGTCTTGCTTCAACGCTCGCTACGAGATAGGCGCTCCTAGCTATCGAACTGTACCAGCTTCGAATCCCGCAGGCTCAGAACCCAAACGAAAGGCCATTCGTTTCCCTGACCTGGTGGGCCATTTCCAAAGTTAAGTATTGGCCTGTTAGTTGTAGGAAGTAGCTTAGAAGTAGAATTTATGCATAAGTATTGATTACTGTATATAATAAATGTGCGTTGATTTAACTCTTACTAAGCGGTGTGTTGGATTATTGATCATTATTCGGACTTGAACCACGTGGCGGTATCAGAAAGATACCTGGCGACTCAAGAGCAAAGGTGATAGAACAAGAGCAATTAAACTAAGGCTAAAATTAAGAGCAACACCACGCAGACACGGGGAGAACATGCAGTCTCCGCACAGTCACCCAGCAGGTAAATCAAATTTTACATGCAAGCTGTTGATCATTTGTTCCCACCGAATGTGATTAAACATATAATGGTACAGTTTAAAGCACTCTGAAAGTTTCGTCACTATGCCTGGATAAAAGTGTGACTGAACCAAAATGAACAGATTTGTTTGTTGTACAAGCTTATCTCCAGGACTTTCCTCACAATCAGCTGGCATATTTCCATTGGCAAACCCAGATAAGTGTATTAATAGGGGGCTGGATTCTCTGTTTTTGGGACTAAGTCCCCATGTTGTCGGGAAAACTGTGGTCTTTTACGCCAGGAAAACTGGCATCAAAAGGCCACAGATTCCCCATTTTCCATGGGGCTAATGGGCAGCTGTCATAGAGCTCACAGCTCTAGCTGCCGATACAGCCCCCCGCACTTCCGGGTCAGAGGCCGAGCATGCGGACGGCGGCGGCCTGCAGCAGCCATGCCATGCTCCATGGCGGACTCAGTCCGCAGGCCTGGTCCAGCAAAATAGTGCCCCACATCGGCCGATTGCATGCCCCGGACATTGCCCCCGGCACCGAATTAAGCCCACCCTGCCCGTCGATTGGCCCTCCCCCAACTGTGGCGGCCCCGACCTGAGTCCGCAGCCACCACACGAGGATCACGGACAGTGGGACCATGAGAGAACCACGCAGTCGGGAATTTAGCCGGTCGGGGATGGAGCATCACAGAGCAGCCCTCAGGCAATGGCCTGAGGCGGTGGAAACTCGGCGCGACGCACTCCATGAGTACGCGATTTTCAGGGGGCGGAATATTTGAAAACCGGCGCCGATTCCAATTTCGGCGCCAAAACGGATTCAGCACCCCGTCCGGAACATGGGGCGAAATTCTCCGGTATCGACCGGCGCCAAAAACGGTGCAAATCAGTCGGGCATCGCGCCGCCCCAAAGGTGCGGAATCCTCCGCATCTTTGGGGGCCGAGCCCTAACCTTGAAGGGCTAGGCCCGCGCCGGAGTGATTTCCACCCCGCCAGCTGGTGGAAAAGGCCTTTGGTGCCCCGCCAGCTGGCGCGGAAATGACATCTCAGAGCGACGCATACACGGGAGCGTTAGCGGCCACTCACGGCATCCCCGCGCATGCGCTGTGGAGGGAGTCTCTTCTGCCTCCACCATGGTGGAGATAGGTGGTTTGATTCTCGCCGGCGGGACAGGCATTCTAGCAGCGGGACTTCGGCCCATCCGGGCCGGAGAATCGCAGGCGGGGGGGGGGCTGTCAACCGGCGCGGCATGATTCCCGCCAGCCCCCGGCGATTCTCTGACCCGGCGGGGGGTCGGAGAATCTCGCCCATGATTTCGACGTCGTGGAGCGGAGAATCCAGCCCACGGTGCCGAAAAATCTCCCACTGAGGCTAATAGGGAGAACTAACCGGCAAATTTCAGATAAGTTTCTTCAAAAACATTTTTATTGTCACAAGTTTCCTTATTGATCCAAAAGTTTTGAGTTTTGATTCGGTACTTCTTGATATTTGAAATCACCTCATTGTTAAAATATCTTACCTTTCTATCATTCCATCCACTCAACACTGTTTCCTGCCTACTTATCTGCCTTTCATACTGCGTCTTAGCATCTATCTACAATCTATACATTCGCCAGCCTACCAACTGCCTTTCTATCAATCTGTCCCTATCTACTTCACTGACTTCTGTATTTTATCTATTTGTTATCCACCTAGTTAACTGCCAAATCCATCTTTTTACTGTTACACCACCTGGGCTAGTGTGCGGTCAATTCCAGCCCCACATGACCCGGAGTCACAACACAAGTGGCTGAACCAACAATTTTTGTACAAATTCCTGAAATCTTTGGCTCTTGGCTGCCCAATAATTACAGTCACCAGTTTTGTAAGTTGAAACACAATTACTGTTTATTTATAACAAGTTTAATGGTGAAATACGCAACAGATACAGTTGGTTAAATATTAATAAGCACCTAACCCCAACTGTGACTCGCCTCTCCCCACCCTCTACCAACAAACACAAGACAGACAAACACAGAGGGGGGGGGAAAGAAAAAAATGTAAATGAAAAAGAAAAGAGTCTTTGCTTCAGAGGCCCTTGCCGGCCCTCTCCATAGTAAGCTTGGGAATCACGATCCTTGCTTTACAGCCTGTGCTCACAATTTTCCTGATGAGCAAGAGTCCCTGTTTCGTCAGGCTTTTCTCTCAGTTTGTGGCCTGCCTTCAGGCCCTGTTTTCAGGAATCCAACATTCACAGGTTTATTGGAGAGAGAGAGTTAGCTGGATCTTTTCTGTGTGAGGCTGAGCAGCAGTTTTCTTGAGAGGATTTTGCTGGATCTTTCATCTCCGCTGCCAGAAGCAAAAATGAATCTAAAATAGAACCTCATGGTACTATGAAACATTTCAGTGGGATAGTATCCAATCACCACCTGGTCCCTGGCAGAGCACAGCCTTTTGGACCAATTCACTGGCCACCAGCCAAATCAATAAAACTGAGTCATCATTGAGGCCAGCCAATCTCCAATCACTAGTCTAAAGCACATCCTTCTGGATCCTCCTGTTTGAATTGAACGCACAGGCCGTGGCTTTCTTCTGCTTGAATTAAAATGCAAGTTGCCTTAAAGATGCACGTCCATAAATCATCCATGGATCAAAAGTGTAATGGCAACAATTAAAGAAAGAGATAACAAGAGAATAGACTGGGAATAAACAAGAGCATCCTTACACTATCTATTTACCCATATATTTCTCTCCCTCTGCTAAATCTATTCATCAGTGTGTCCATCCATCACTTTTGATCTCTCTAATCTATCTACCTCTCTCTGAGTATCCATGTTTACCTGTCTCCCAACCTAACTGGTTTCTTATATATTATCTTGTGATCCAACTATTCACTGACATTCCAACCATTTATTATCTGCCCATATACCCATTAATCATCGAGCTATTCATTTCCTATCCATCTTACCATTCATTCAAGCAGCCTTTCCCTCTCAAAACAGACATCTTCTGTCAATCCAGGCACCTACCTACCAATTTATTTTAGACACAGGAAACACCAAATTTTAGAATTGAAATCTTTTGCAAGGTGTGTTAGATTGAGGAGGTGGATTTGGTTCTGTTCAATCCCTTTACACTCTTGTTATTAGTTTTAGCTTCATGCTGGTCTCTGTTGTGTTGAGACTCAAGAGGTGCTTTCGCAGTGCCCCTAGACCTGTAACTTCAAGCTGCAGTTTCTGCATTGACATAACATGAAGTTTAGTGTATCAGAACAAAGAATAAAGAACAAAGAAAAGTACAGCACAGGAACAGGCCCTTCGGCCCTCCAAGCCTGTACTGATCATGATGCCATAACTAAAAACAAAACCTTCTTCCTTTACTTGGTCCGTATCCCTCTACTTCCTCCCTATTCATGAATCTATCCAGATGCCTCTTAAATGTTGCTAATGTGCCTGCTTCCACCACATCCTCTGGCAGCACGTTCCAGGCACCCACCACTCTCTGTGTGAAAAATGTATCCTGCACATCTCCCTTAAATTTTTTCCCTCTCACCTTGAACTTGTAATTGACACTTCCACCCTTGGAAAAAGCCTCTGACTATGCCTCTCATAATTTTGTAGACCTCTATCAGGTCTCCCCTCAGCCTCTGTCTTTCCAGTGAAAACAATCCCAGTTTATTCAACCTCTCCTCATAGCCAACACCAACAAGACCAGTCAACATCCTGGTGAACCTTCTTTTCACTCTCGCCAAAGCTTCCATTTCCTTCTGATAACGTGGTGACCAGAACTGCACGCAATTCTCCAAATGCGGCCTAACCAAGGTTTTATATGGATGCAACATGATTTCTCAACTCCTGTACTCAATGCTCTGGCTGATGAAGGTAAGCATGCCATATGCCTTCTTAATCTCCTTGGCCACCTCAGCTGCCACTTTTAGGGAACTGTGGACCTGCATATCCAGACCCAGTATGTTAATGTTTTACCATTTATAGCATAATTCATATCTAGATTTGTTCCTCCAAAATGCATCACCTCACATTTGTCTGGATTAAACTCCATATGCCATTTCTGTGCCTCAGTCGCCAATCTATCTATATCTTGTGGCATCCTCTGACAACCCTCAGCTCTATCAGCAACTACACCAATCTTTTTGTCATCCACAAACTTACTAATCAGATCACCCACATTTTCCTCCAGATTATTTATATATACTATAAACAACAGAGGTCCCAGCACTGATCCCTGCGGAACACCACTAGCTACAGACCTCCATTCAGAAAAACACCCTTCCACCGCTACTCTCTGTCTTCTATAACCAAGCCAGTTCTGTATCCATCCCGAATCCCATGTGATTTTCGTTTTTGTACCAGTGTGTCATGTGGGACCTTGTTAAATGCCTTACTAAAGTCCATATAAACAACATCCACAGCCCTTTCCTCATAAATTTTCTTTGTCACCTCTTTAAATAAAACTCAAATCAAGTTGGTGAGACATGACCTTCTCCATACAAAACCATGCTGCCTGTCATTTTCCTCCAAATGTGAATATACCCTGTCCTTCGGCATCTTTTCGAAAAGATTCGCCACCAATGATATCAGGCTCGCTGGTGTATAATTTGCTGGTTTATCCTGCTTGCTTTCTTAAACAAGGGAACACCATTGGCTATTTTCCAGTCCTCTGGAACCTTGCCTGTGGTCACAGAGGATGTGAAGATATCTGTTAAAGCCACAGCTATTTCTCCCCTTGCCTCCCGCAGTAACCTGGGATAGATCCCATAAGGCCCCGGGCACTTGTCTACCTTAATGCAATTTAAGATACTCAACACTTCCTCCTTTGATGTATTGACATTCTCAAGGCCATTTGCACAAGAAAAGTTCCATGGGACAGGAACACACTGATATGATGGTCCTTTCTAACACTGACTTTGTTATCATACCTGCTGATAAGGGTGGTTCTGTTGTTGTATGGTGTAAGGTTTCGGGCAATTCGGCCCTTTTGGAAAAACTCAGAGACTGTAAACTGACTTTTCAGCCAAGATAACAGAACCAGTTTTCCCAGCAGGCTTGGCCCGCTGAGCTGAGTAGGGACATAAGTACATAAATATTTACAAACACCCCCCTAGGAGCTACAAGGAAGAAGGAGCCAGACAACAAGATA
Organism: Scyliorhinus torazame; assembly: GCF_047496885.1. Lineage (NCBI taxonomy): Eukaryota > Metazoa > Chordata > Chondrichthyes > Carcharhiniformes > Scyliorhinidae > Scyliorhinus > Scyliorhinus torazame. The sequence goes on from NC_092710.1 coordinate 91,922,740, forward strand.
ACATCAAGACACAGACAAAGGGGCACGGGAATACACAGGAGGCTTGCATGCAAGCAGGACAATGGGATGGTCATAGCCCCATGCAAATGTAAATGACCTGGCCTCCACCAGAGCAGAATCCAATCAACACCCCATCAACATAGCAGCTATCTCCGGAGCAGATGGAAGTCTTTGAAAATCTTCAAGGGAGCTCAACCTCGTTATCTCAAAAAAAACAGACTGGAGGCGGACCTAGGGGAGGTACTCCCATCTCGACAGGTCTGACCGGCTCAAAGGGGGCGGGACCAGCGGGAACTTTAAATCTTACCTTTTTCAATGCAAAAGGGGCTGGCCGATCACAGGACAAAGCCAGGTAAAACAATATAAAAGGGGCTGTGTTTTCGATTGGGGGGCTCTTCGTTCTTGGCTCGACCTCTGCACCCCTGACTTGACCTCTGCAGCCTGTGACCGTAAGTACTCTGCAGCAGCTTGCGAAACTCCCTTGACTTTAATAGTGGTTGAGGCTTTGGGGAAGGGAACTTGTTTTGTGCCTTGTGATATTGCTAAAACCTGTGTAATCATAAGAATTTTCGTTGTGTCCGCTATATTACTTTTGAATAGACTTAGTTGTATTAGAGCATAAGATTTTATTGTGTTTCTTCTGTTGATGATTTTGACCTGGGTTTTACAATAAACCTTGATTTGATGATAATTGGAGTCGTTTAAATTCTTCAATCCTTCACCAGCGATCTCTGACCAAGTCATTGTTAAAATACTCCTCACCTTAATTCCGGGTTCAAGAATCGAGGGTCATCTTGAGCGATTCACTCAGGACAGACTGCTGGTTAGGAAATAAACAGCAGTGTCCTATTCTCTCTCTTGGGAAGGCTACTCTAGTGGAGTAGGAACCGGGTGGGTGTTGCCCCACCGGCAAGAGAGAGAGTCACCTGGGTATTGGTAGGGGTCTGGAGATCTGTGTGATATAAGTCTCAGGCTGTCGGTTAGGAATAAACGGCAGGCTTGAATCAGTGCTCTCTTCAGTGGAAGTGTCCCAGTGCGACATCCCCTGGCCTCTGAAGTTTCAGTGCCAGCTGGAGAGAGACACACACAGACATCCAAACCCCAGATATCGGCCCAGTAGTGGAGTAGCGGAGATGGCACCCTCTACAATGGTATACTGACCTCTACCTTATAGAGGTTGTGCGCCAACCCTCAGACACTTCTTCCTAGCTCTCCCTGCACCATGACCTCACTACCAAACATCGAGCCATTGTTTTCAAGACAATTACTGACCTCATTATATCTGGAGAAAATCCCTCCACGGCTTCCAGCCTCATGGTCCCACAATCTACAATTCCTCAGCCCTAAGTGCCTCCTCTTCACTATGGATATCCAAGCCCATTACACTTCCACATTCCCCCCTCCCCCCACCCACCAGGATGCTCTGAGAACTCTCTGCTTCTGACATGTCTCCATTTATCCTGCATCAAGGTTCCCCCCCACTGTGGTTGACAGGGCCCTCGATCGTGTGCAACTCAGCTCCCATACTTCAGCCCTCACTTGTTCCCCTCCCTCACAGAATCTTGATAAGGTCCCCTTGTCCTCGCTTTTCATTCCACCAGCCTCCGTATCGAGAGATCATCCTCCGCCACTTCCAGCAATTCCAGTATGATGCCACCACCAAACACATCTTCCCCTCACTCCCCTCTGTCAGCATTCCACAGGAACAATTCCATTGGCCTGGTCCACTCCTCTATTGCCTGCATCACTTCATTCCTTTCCCACAGCATCTTCCCATGCAATTGCAGAGCTGCAGCACCTGCCCCTTTACCTCCTCCCTCCTCACTATCCGCGGCCCCAAACACTCCTTTCACGGGAAGCAGAGTTTCGCTTGCACTTCTTTCAATTTGGCCTATTGTATTTGCTGTTCACAATAGGGTCTCCTCTACATTGTAGAGACTAAATGCAGAATGGGTGACCACATTGTAGAACACCTTCACTTAGTCTACAAGCATGACGCCAACATTCCTATTACTTACCATTTCAACTCACCATCTTGCTTGCTTTCATTTCTGTTCTCATCCTGCTGCAATGTTCCAGTAAAGCCCAACTTTACAGCCTTCTAGACCTAATATTGATTTGTCCACCATTTTGATATACTGTTTTCCCAGCAACCCCCCACACCCACAGCCATAGGGCTATCTGTCTATGTTTTGCTTGCAAAGGCCGCTGATCCCTGCTCTTCCACATTCTAACAAATTCTTCTATCTGATCTTTGTGCCACTATTAGTGCATTCTTTAGTCTTTAACACTGTCATTTCACACTCTCTTTGTCAGGTGTCCGTTGTTTTGGTTTGCTCTTGATGTAGCATAAGCTGCTTCCTTGATGTGCACTCTGACAAAGGAAGGTTCAGACTTGGAGATAGCTTTAACACATTTATTAAACTATTAACAATTCTCCTACTTGGATTCGACTCTCCTGTTAATCCTGCTATAGCTACTCAGCCTAACTAACCAGTCTGCTGCAACCCACGTGGTGGGTGTGATGTGTTTCAAATTAACCCCTGTACTCACTAAGTTTCTCCACTGGAAAGAGGAAGAGCATGTGTGATGTGTCCTTTTATATGGGTGTGTGTAATGCCCCCCTGTGGTAGTGTTACCTCTGTGTGTGTCTTGACTGCGCATTGGTCGTGTCCTATCTTACTGACCTATTGGTGGAATGTCTGTGTGTCATGTCTCTGGTGGTCCCTCTAGTGTCTAGCTAGGTGTAGTGTGTTCACATTAACCCCTTGTGCATTTACAGTGATGGATATCACCACATCCCTTTCTTCATGTTACATATTTTCTGTACAGTGTTAAAGAAAATTGAACAAAATAGGTAGATGAGTAATGACATGTACAAATCATGATGAGTGATGATTACACAATAAGTCCAAATCATATGCATGAGTCCAAAGTTCAGTAATTGATATGGTCGAGTGGCTTTCTTGTTTGGTTGGTGAGTTGGTGATGTTGATGGTGGCATTGCATTGTAAACGCCGTCAGTGTCCCTGTGCTTACGGACCAAGAAGTGGTCAAATCACTTTGTTGTCTGAGGTGGACTCTTTCTTTCTTTCGATGCTTGTGGTGGTACTTCTTGATGGCATCTGTCCTGAAAGCCGGGTTGCCTATTGGTAGTGCAGCAAACATGAATTGGTAAGATGCATCGTCCTGCCATGGCATGTCATTGTACTGAGCTGAGCAGTAACAGTGTCCCTCATTTGTAGAGTTGTACCATGTTGTACCAGTCGTAGTTCCATTGGTGTTGTTTTTGTCGTGCTTGTTGTCGAAGTTGTTGCCTTTGGTACGCGTCTTGCTATTGTCTTTGATGTTGTTGTTGTGTTGGTTGGTTTTGTTGTCGTGTTTGCTGCGCTCAAGGACCACACACTGTGGATAATACGAGTCCTTCACACAGTTACTCGTGTCAGCGTGCTTTGTGGCATCTGCTGTCTCCTTGAGCGTGCCGTCACTGAGTTCGCGGTGCTCCCTGTCTGGAGTCATGTCCGGCTAACTTGAATCAGTTTTGGCTTGTCGATGATCCCCGTCTGGAGTCTGGCCTGTTTCACCTGAGTCAGTTTTGGCTTGTCGATGCTCCCCGATCGGAGTCATTGCAGGTTCACTTGAGTCAGCTGAGGTTTCTTGATGCTCCCCGTCCGGAGTCATTTCAGGTTCACTTGAATCTTCTCAGGTTTCGTGATGCTCCACGTCCGGAGTCAAAACATTCAGGAATGCATTTGCTTGTGGAGAGGCTCGGGCGAATGATGTTTGAAGTAACGTGGTGTCACCGGAGTCACCAGTAGTCTCACTGTGAATGTCGAGTGCCTCTGTACATTCTAGCTGAGGTCTGTCACGTTGTACATCTGGTATGGGAAGTGGGATGCCGTCATCCGGCAGACTTGCATCATCTGCTGCTGGTTGCTCAGAGGAGGTTGTTAGACCCTCATGGTCTTGTTCATGCAAGGACTGCGCTCTGGAGTCTTGCGTTCCTTCCATCGTGGAGTCCGTCCACGAGCTCGCTGTGGAGGCTTGTGTCACTCCCTCTGTGGAGTCTTGCAGCGTTCCTTGTGTGGAATCATGCATTGGTCTCGCTGCGGAGACTGTCATCACTGCTCGTTCATGCAAGGACTGCGTTCTGGAGTCTTGCGTTGCTTCTATCGTGTAGTCTGTCCACGAGCTCGCTGTGGAGGCTTGTGTCACTGGAGTCACTTTCTGTGTGGAGACGTGCAGTTGTCTCACTGGAGTCTTTCATCGCTTTCTGTGTGGAGGCTGGGACCCTTCGTGGTGCGTGGACCACTCTCTGTGTGGAGTTGGGGACTCTTTTCGGTGCGTGGACCACTCTCTGTGTGGCATCAGGCCACTCTCTGTGGGCTTGTACCGCTCTCTGTCTCTTGGCGTCAGGCCGCAGCACAATCCTGCACTCACGAGTCGGGATGTCATATATGCTGGGCTGAAGATTCTCAAATCCAAAGAACACATCCGCGTCTGTGTCGGATTCTTCACCGTAGAACGCATCTCGTTGTGGTTCGGATTTGGTACCTATTGGTTGAATGTCTGTGTGTCACGTCTCTGGTTCTCCCTCTGGTGTCTAGCTAGGTGTAGTGTGCTCACATTAACCCCTTGTGTATTTTCAGTGATGCATATCACCACATCCGTGGCATTTTCATCAAATCTCTCCTATCTATTACTTTGCTCCACCTGCTCCACTCCATTTCTGCAACAGTATAAAACCTATAAGACCATAAGACATAGGAGCAGAATGAGGCCACTCGGCTCATCGAGTCTGCTCCGCCATTCAATCATGGCTGATATTTTCTCATCCCCATTCTCCTGCCTTCTCCCCATAACCCCTGATCCCCTTATTAATCAAGAAACCTATCTATCTCTGTCTTAAAGACACTCAGTGAATTGGCCTCCACAGCCTTCTGCGGCAAAGAGTTCCACAGATTCACCACCCTCTGGCTGAAGAAATTCCTCCTCATCTCTGTTTTAAAGGATCGTCCCTTTAGTCTGAGATGGTGTCCTCTGGTTCTAGTTTTCCCGACAAGTGGAAACATCCTCTTCACGTCCACTCTATCCAGGCCTCGCAGTATCCTTTAAGTTTCAATAAGATCCCCACTCATCCTTCTAAACTCCAACGAGTAGAGACCCAGAATCCTCAATCGTTCCTCATACGACAAGTTCTTCATTCCAGGGATCATTCTTGTGTACCTCCTCTGGATCCTTTCCCAGGCCAGCACATCCTTCCTGAGATACGGGGTCCAAAACTGCTCACAATACTCCAAATGGGGTCTGACCAGAGCCTTCCTCAGAAGTACATCCCTGGTCTTGTATTCTGGCCCTCTTGACAAGAATGCTAACATTGCATTTGCCTTCTTAACTGCCTACTGAACCTGCACGTTAACCTTAAGAGAATTCATGAACAAGGACTCCAAGTCCCTTTGTGCTTCTGATTTCCTAAGCATTTCCCCATTTGGAAAATAGTCTATGTCTAAATTCCTCCTTCCAATGTGCATAACCTCACACTTTTCACATTGCATTTCATTTGCCACTTCTTTGCCCACTCTCCTAGCCTGTCCAAATCCTTCTGCAGCCCCCTTGCTTCCTCAATACTACCTGTCCCTTTACAGATCTTCGTATCATCTGCAAAATTAGCAATAGTGCCTTCAGTTCCTTCTTCCAGATCATTAATGTATATTGTGAAATGTTGTGGTCCCAGCACAGACCCCTGAGACACACCACTAGTCACCGGCTGCCATCCTGAAAAAGACCCCTTTATCCCCACTCTCTGCTTTCTGCCAGTCAGCCAATCCTCTATCCATGCCAGGATCTTACCCTTAACACCATGGGCTTTTAGTTTATTTAACAATCTCCTATGCGGCACCTTGTCAAAGACCTTATGGAAATCTAAATATATCACGTCCACTGGTTCTCCTTTGTCTAACTTCCTTGTTACCTCCTCAAAGAACTCTAACAGATCTGTCAGACATGACCTCCCTTTGACAAAGCCGTGCTGACTCAGTCCTATTTTACCATGCACTTCCAAGTACTTCACGATCTCATCTTTAATAACAGACTCTAAAATCTTACTAATGACCAAAGTCAGGCTAACCGGCCTATAATTTCCTGTTTTCTGTCTCCCTCCTTTCTTAAACAGTGGTGTTACATTAGCCACTTTCCAGTCCTCTGGGACTCTTCCTGCCTCCAGTGATTCCTGAAAGATCATCACCAATGCCACCACAATTTCCTCAGCTATCTCATTTAAGACCCTGGGGTGTAGTCCATCCGGTCCAGGTGACTTATTCACCTTCAGACCTTTCAGTTTCCCCAAAACCTTCTCCTTAGTAATGTCCACTGCATTCACCTCTGTCCCCTGGTTTCCTGGAGCTCTGGCATCCCACTGGTGTCTTCCACCCTGAAGACTGATGCAAAGTAACTATTCAGTTCGTCTGCCATTTCTTTGTTTCCTATTATTACTTCTCCAGCCACATTTTCCAGTGGTCCAATGTCTATTTTTGCCTCTCTCTTACCTTTTATATATTGAAAAAAACTCTTCCTATCTTCCTTTATATTACAAGCTAGCTTGCACTCATACTTCATCTTTTCCCCCTTTATTGCTTTTATATAGTTGTACTCTACTTGCTTTTAAAGGTTTCCCAATCCTCTGGCTTCCCACTAACCCTCGCCTATTTGTATGCTTTTTCTTTATCTTTTATGCTGTATTTGAAATCCCTCATCAGCCATGGATGCCTTGTCCTCCCCTTAGCATGTTTCCTCCTCCTTGGGATGAATTTTTGTTGTGCCTCCCGAATAATCTCCAAAAACTCCTGCCATTGCTGTTCCACTGTCTTCCCTGCTAGGCTCCTTTTCCAATCAACTCTGGCCAGCTCCTCCCTCATATCTTTGTAGTTACCCTTATTTAATTGTAATACCGTTACATCTGATTGCAGCTTCTCCCTCTCAAACTGCAGGGTAAATTCTATCATATTGTGGTCCTGCTCCCAAGGGTTCCTTCACCTTAAGTTCCCTAATCAAGTCTGCCTCATTACACATCACCAAATCCAGAATTGCCTGTGCCCTAGTAGGCTCTGTCACAAGCTGCTCCAAAAAAACATCTCTTAGACATTCCACAAATTCCTTTTCTTGGGATCCACTACCAACCTAATTTTCCCAGTCCAACTGCATATTGAAGTCCCATCACCTTCCTCCTCTCTTCAGCTCTGAAGAAGAGTCATACAGACTCAAAACATTAACTCTCTTTTTCTCTCTGCAGACACTGCCAGACCTGCTGAGGTTTTCCAACATTTTTTGATTTTACTTCAGATTTCCTGCATTTGCAGTATTTCGAATTTATCCTCAGCTCCGAAAGGCACTTACTGATTTTAGTATCTTTAGCTCCCTATCCTCCTTGCCGACCACCTTGGCCTAGTGTTTGGCTAGGTCAGGGCAGCATGGTAGCACCGTGGTTACCACTGTTGCTTCACAGCACCCAGGTCCCAGGTTCGATTCCCCGCTGGGTCACTGTCTGTGCGGAGTCTGCACGTTCTTCCTGTGTCTGCGTGTGTTTCTTCCGGGTGCTCCAGTTTCCTCCCACAAGTCCCAAAAGACGTGCTGTTAGGTGAATTCGACATTCTGAATTCTCCCTCTGTGTACCTGAAAAGGTGCTGGAATGTGGCAACTAGGGGCTTTTCACAAAACTTCATTGCAGTGTTAATATAAGCCTGATTGTTACAATAAAGATTATTATTATTCACTGCCTGATGTCTCTTTCTTTTGCTTGCTTTCAATTTGAATATGCTCCTGAGAAATGCCTCGATGTTACTTTAAAGACGCTATATAAATACAAGTGGTTGTGTTTATATCTTGCAGAGTGAAAACTGCTGCTCATTGACAATGTGGATGCCTGGCTATCAGTAAAGTGTGTCATAGGGACATAATTATTAACCTTGGTAGGCAATTCAGCTTGACTTTCTGTTGAGGCAGCTATATAATCTTTGAAATGCATTAAATTTGGAAATAATAGTCAAGGTTTTGTTGAGAATTTAAGCAAAATGTCCTTAATGACTTATTCAGCTGGCAGTCATCAGCCTTTATTGTGTTTGTAAATTGCTGGAGTTCTTTATTTTTGGTGACAATGATCTCTGCTTAATGCACAACACAATTAGTGGTTCCAGCTAGTACACTTCCATTTGTGCTTAATTGCACATTACGCGCTGTTGGAGATTTGCTGGGCATTTAACAGGGTGCTGCCACACAAAGGCAAATCGAAATTTTCTTCCCGAGATGTGAACCTCTGGTCAAGATTATGAAAAGCTGACAGGGTGAGTTGAAGGATCTGCTGTTGTACAAGAATATGGAGGTTTATTAAGATTGATGATTTAAAGTGGAGGGACAAGTCAAATTCCCATTTTATTAAATGGTGCTCTGGGATTCTTATCATTGCTGCTTTGGGGACCAACTTTCATGAATCTGTCCATAAAACTGGAAGTGGCCTCCCTTTAGATTACTTTAAGTGAGCATTTAATTTTTACCCCTATGCAGTTTTAAAATACTGCCAGAAATCTTGACAGAGTGATGAAAATGTGGAGTTCTCTACCACATGGAGCAATTGAGGTGAATAGCACAGATTTTTTGATAATCTTTATTGTCTCACGTAGGCTTACATTAACACTGCAATTAAGTTACTGTGAATAGCCCTTAGTCGCCACATTCCGGCACCTGTTCGGGTCCCAGAGGCAGAATTCAGAATGTCCAACTGACCCAACAAGCACGTCTTTCGGGACTTGTGGGAGGAAACTGGAGCACCCGGAGGATACCCAAGCAGAGATGGGGAGAACGTGCAGACTCCACACAGACAGTGACCCAAGCCTGGAATCGAACCTGGGACCCGGGTGCTGTGATGCTGCAGTGCTAACCACTGTGCTGCCGTGCTGTCCATATTAAGGGGAGACTTAAGACTTGAGGGAGGGGCGAATATGAAATAAAATGAAATGAAAATCGCTTATTGTCACAAGTAGGCTTCAATGAAGTTACTGTGAAAAGCCCCTAGTCGCCACATTCCGGCGCCTGTTCGGGGAGGCTGGTACGGGAATTGAACCATGCTGCTGGCCTGCTTTGGTCTGCTTTAAAAGCCAGCGATTTAGCCCAGTGTGCTCAACCGGTGGGGTAGGAACAGTTTGGGGGGCTGCGAGAAGCATGAACACATATGAGGTACAGATCAGATTGGTCTGATCTTTTTGTGTGTTAAAAATTGTATGCAGGTGGTAATTTGAGTTTTTCTTCAAAATTCAATGGGAAAAAAATCAAGTTCAGATGAGAAATGCCTCTGGGTGAAATTCGTCTTTGGAATTAAGAATTGGCAGCCCATTGTAATCACTGCCCAGGATTCATTGAAATCAATTGAACTCTGCTTTCCTCAGAAAGGATTTACATTTATATAGCGACTTTCACTACCTCAGAACGTCCCAAAGCGCATTAAAGTCAATGAGGAAAGTGTACTCACTGTTGTAATGTAGGAAATATGGCAGTCAACAAACAGCAGAGATAAAGCATCTGATTTTTCTTTTAATGAAAATTCTTGGGGGATAAGTATTGGCCAATATGGTGTCATGGCATATTTTATGTACACCAGAGAAGGCAGATGGTGGTTTTGTTTTAACATCTGTTATGAAACACAACACTAACAGTGCAGCACTCTCTGAAAACTGTACTAAATGTTAGCCTAGATTATGTTCTCAAATCTCCGGAGGGGAGCTTGAACTCATGGCAGTCTGACTCAAAGTATTTATTGCCTATCCCTAGTTGCCACTGCGAAGGTGGTGGGTAAGCTGCCTTCTTGAACCCCTGCAGTTCATTTGGTGTAGGTACACCCACATTGCTGTTAGGGAGGGAGTTCCAGGATTTTGACCCAAAGACAGTGAAGGGTGATATAGTTTCAAGTCAAGAGTGGTGAGTGGCCTCGGGCAGCACGGTGGCGCAGTGATTCGCACTGCTGCCTCACGGCGCCAAGGTCCCAGGTTCGATCCTGGCTCTGGGGAGTCCATAGAACATAGAACATAGAACAATACAGCGCAGTACAGGCCCTTCGGCCCACGATGTTGCACCGAAACAAAAGCCATCTAACCTACACTATGCCATTATCATCCATATGTTTATCCAATAAACTTTTAAATGCCCTCAATGTTGGCGAGTTCACTACTGTAGCAGGTAGGGCATTCCACGGCCTCACTACTCTTTGCGTAAAGAACCTACCTCTGACCTCTGTCCTATATCTATTACCCCTCAGTTTAAAGTTATGTCCCCTCGTGCCAGCCATATCCATCCACGGGAGAAGGCTCTCACTGTCCACCCTATCCAACCCCCTGATCATTTTGTATGCCTCTATTAAGTCTCCTCTTAACCTTCTTCTCTCCAACGAAAACAACCTCAAGTCCGTCAGCCTTTCCTCATAAAATTTTCCCTCCATACCAGGCAACATCCTGGTAAATCTCCTCTGCACCCGCTCCAAAGCCTCCACGTCCTTCCTATAATGCGGTGACCAGAACTGTACGCAATACTCCAAATGCGGCCGGACCAGAGTTCTGTACAGCTGCAACATGACCTCCCGACTCCGGAACTCAATCCCTCTACCAATAAAGGCCAACACTCCATAGGCCTTCTTCACAACCCTATCAACCTGGGTGGCAACTTTCAGGGATCTATGTACATGGACACCTAGATCCCTCTGCTCAGCCACACTTTCAAGAACTTTACCATTAGCCAAATATTCCGCATTCCTGTTATTCCTTCCAAAGTGAATCACCTCACACTTCTCTACATTAAACTCCATTTGCCACCTCTCAGCCCAGCTCTGCAGCTTATCTATATCCCTCTGTAACCTGCTACATCCTTCCACACTATCGACAACACCACCGACTTTAGTATCATCTGCAAATTTACTCACCCACCCTTCTGTGCCTTCCTCTAGGTCATTGATAAAAATGACAAACAGCAACGGCCCCAGAACAGATCCTTGTGGTACTCCACTTGTGACTGTACTCCATTCTGAACATTTCCCATCAACCACCACCCTCTGTCTTCTTTCAGCTAGCCAATTTCTGATCCACATCTCTAAATCACCCTTAATCCCCAGCCTCCGTATTTTTTGCAATAGCCTACCGTGGGGAACCTTATCAAACGCTTTGCTGAAATCCATATACACCACATCAACTGCTCTACCCTCGTCTACCTGTTCAGTCACCTTCTCAAAGAACTCAATAAGGTTTGTGAGGCATGACCTACCCTTCACAAAGCCATGCTGACTATCCCTGATCATATCATTCCTATCTAGATGATTATAAATCTTGTTCCTTATAATCCCCTCCAAGACTTTATCCACTACAGACGTGAGGCTCACCGGTCTATAGTTGCCGGGGTTGTCTCTGCTCCCCTTTTTGAACAAAGGGACCACATTTGCTGTCCTCCAGTCCTCTGGCACTATTCCTGTAGCCAATGATGACATAAAAATCAAAGCCAAAGGTCCAGCAATCTCTTCCCTGGCCTCCCATAGAATCCTAGGATAAATCCCATCAGGTCCCGGGGACTTATCTATTTTCAGCCTGTCCAGAATTGCCAACACCTCTTCCCTACGTACCTCAATGCCATCTATTCTATTAGCCTGGGGCTCAGCATTCTCCTCCACAACATTATCTTTTTCCTGAGTGAATACTGACGAAAAATATTCATTTAGTATCTCGCCTATCTCTTCAGACTCCACACACAATTTCCCATCCCTGTCCTTGACTGGTCCTACTCTTTCCCTAGTCATTCGCTTATTCCTGACATACCTATAGAAAGCTTTTGGGTTTTCCTTGATCCTTCCTGCCAAATATGTTGAGTTTGAACACTCTCCCCGTGTTTGCGTGGGTTTCGCCTCCACAGCCTAAAGATGTGGAGGCTAGATGGATTGGCCACGCTAAATTGCCCCTTAATTGGAAAAAATTAATTAGGCACTCTAAAATTATTTTTTAAAAGAGCGGTGAGTAGCTTGCAGGGGGACTTGCAGGTGGTGCTGTTCTTCTGTATCTGCTGCTCTTGCCTGTAGAGGTGGTAGAGGTCACAGATTTGGAAGGTTCTGTCAAAGGAGTTTGGATGAGTTGCCACAGTGCATCTTGTTGCTGGATCACATGGCTGCTACTGTGTGTCGGTGGTGGAGAGGTTGAATGCTTGTGGATGAGGGGCCAATCAAGTAGCTGCTTTGTCCTGGATGGTGTTGGGCTTCTTGAGTGTTGTTGGAGTTGCACTCATCCAGGCAAGTGGACATTATTCCATCACACTCCTGACTTCACACACTAATTACGCCTAAGGGGAAACTCTGCTCACTAAAGCGCCATCTTTGGTCTATATAACGCAACTACTGGTTCAAATCTGGTACAGTCTATCAAAAAATACTGAATACAACATACTTCAACATCCGTGTCGCATTTGGAACCCATCCATCCTGGTTCACAGTGGCATTCAAATCCATCCACTGAGTCTGTGCAACTACAAAATAAAAATAAATATTTCATTTTAATTAGCAGAACATGAATAATGTACAAGTGTAATCTAAAATGAAGGGGCCTTTAACACACAGGTCTCATTTTAAACAAAGCAGTGCCATCTTCCTCCCAAAACCAACAGGACTGAGGTCAAGCGGGAGCAAGGTAATCTGATCAGGAGCTTTGGAATCGGAGAGAATGGTCCTTGAATTTACCTGGCACAGTGCGTGGCCTTTGGCAGCTGGTGCAAGGATATAGATGGAGAGGGAGAAGGACAGGCAAGTCTGCAGCTGGGGAGGCCCAACAGCACCGTGCAGGGTATGTGGGCTGGGCTGGAAGGAGAACGACTGTTCCTTCAGGCATATATGGACCTCCAAAGCAAAAATGCATTTTTGTCTAAACATAATTCGGCCCCTTCTGGCCAGTCAGTGCCTCCCTGCAGATTTCCTCTGTAGTGTTTGGTACCGGGTGTGCATCTCCGCAAGTCAGCATGAGAAGCAGGTCATGATGTGATGACATTATCGGACCTGGCCAGGAGTGGGGCCTCGCCAACACTAAAACAGGCAGGAATAACATGGATCCTGGGTGGGAAAGGTGCGGCCTCACTGGGCCTGATCTCAAACCCAATGCAACATTCTCACTGAATGGAGAGGGACATGGAGGCCTTCATTAAAATTAAAGCCATAAGTCGCTGAATAATCAGAAGTGAAAGAAATACTGTGCTGTTTGAACACAGCATCGGGACAATTGTAAGCAGTTTCATTTGGTATAACATTGGTCAGTTGACCGATACTTGGGACATGGTCTCCTGAACAAAGAACAAATAACAAAGAACCATACAGCACAGGAACAGACCCTTCGGCCCTCCCAGCCTGTACTGGTCATGATATCACCCTTGGCCAAAACCCTCAGCACTTCCTAGCGCCGTATCCCTCGATACCCATCCTACCCATGTATTTGTCGAGCTGCCTTTTGAACGCCGTTAACGTATCTGCTTCCACACCTCCCCTGGCAACGCGTTCCAGGCACTCACCACCCTCTGTGCAAAAAACCTGGCAATTGATCTTTGCCTGTTGGACAGACATCCTGAGGGGCAAATGGCTCCAGATTAATGTAAAGTAAACTGGCGCAAATACACAATAATAACCGGTAAAAAATATTGAGAGAAACAGGAGAAAAAGTGCTGAGTTTGATTTACAAGCAGAAAGTGTATCAGCAGGTCTGTCAACATCGAGCACAAACAGGGAGATGAATGGTTTCCATGGGATCATTTTGGATGCCAACTCATCTCTTTTCTAGGATATTGACCAACAAGGTACATAGTTTCAGCATTTTCAGGTTATTAATTCAAGTTGACAAATTCAATTTCTATTAAGAGAACAGGAAGTTTAACACCTGGTTCTGCATGTGTAGTGGCGACATACATGGTACTTAACCCTCTACTTACCTCCATCAACCCAAAACCTTTTCTTGCGCTCATAGAAACTTGCTTTGTTATAATGCCTTTCATGTTAGAGATTTCCTTAAGGTGCTTTTTTAGAATAGGAATTCTGCAAATGAGCAAATGAATGACAGGAACTACGCAGGAGTGACTGAAAGTTTATTATAGTTTGGGGCTTTGAGAAACTGAAGAGGAAAAAGAGCGAGGTGGAGATATGGGTGGAGTATAGGGGGTAGTTAGGATGAGGTGTTTAAAATCTTTGCCATCAGTGGTGGGATGAAAGGACAGAGAGGCTCGGAATGGCCACGATGAGATGATTAAAGCATGCGGTAGTTGAAGCAGGGCAGGGAGGGAAGTTGCTGGGATAGGCCAGTTCAAGGCCATAGAGGGTTCAGAGGTCAGGATTGTGGATTTAAATTTTATGTGCTGGGAAACAGCTCCACATCAGGCACAGCGGTTAGCATTGCTGCCTCACAGAGCCAGGGACCCGGTTTCAATTCCGACCTTGGGTAACTGTCTCTGTGGTGTTTGTACATTCTCCCAGCGTTTGCAAGGATTTCCTCCGGGTGCTCCGGTTAGCTCTCGCAATCCAAAGATGTGCAGGCCAGGTTACGGGTATCGGGTGGGGTGACCATGGGAGTGGACATGGGTAGAGTGCTCAGTTGAAGGGTCGGTGCAAACCCGATGGGTCGAAATGCCTCCTACACTGTAGGGATTCTATGATTCTATTCTGTGAGGTCAGCGAAGACAAAGGAGATCAGAACTTAGGGAAGCACAGCTTATAGATGGCAGAGCATCGGATACATTGGATGGTGGAAGGTACAAGACAAGCTTTGCTATAATAGAGTTTTATTATTGGGTAGCAGGGTAGGTGGGGTGCAGGAAAGACCATTATGAACTGAAGCATCTGAAGGATGTTTGGTGGAAGGGCCAGGTTAGGAGAATAGACAATCACTGCTGTTAGTACAGTGTTGCATAGGATGTGGGCTGGTAAAGCTTAATAAGGGCGGCACGGTAGCACAGTAGTTAGCAGTAAGCACTGTTGCTTCACAGCGGCAAGGTCCCAGGTTCGATTCCCGCTTGGGAGTCTGCATGTTCTCCGCATGTCTGTGTGGGTTTCCTCCGGATGCTCCATTTTCGTCTCACAAGTCCCGGAAGACGTGCTGTTAGGTGAATTGGACATTCTGAATTCTCCCTCTGTGTTCTCAAACAGGCGCCGGAATGTGGCGACTAGGGGCTTTTCACAGTAACTTCACAGCCGTGTTAATGTAAGCCTACTTGTGACAATAATAAATATTATTATTAACTCAGATAAAACAGGACTGTGGGTGATCCTTGATCTGACATCGTGGATGAAATAGTCATGTACAGATAGATATATAAATTATTCATATGGAACCAGACCCCATGTTAACTCTTGATTTTATTTTGAGGCAACATATTGGCTGGAACCTTCCAGTTGTTCATGTCATGATATGCGGATACACACAGAATGATATACAGACAAGCAGCTAATGGACACAGAGAACAGGACATGACCAATAAGCAGGCAGGACACTCGGGTGGGATCTGACTATAAAAGACACGAGGCACTCACACTCTGCGTCTTTCCACTGAAGAACATCTGGAGAGTCAGTCAAGGGTGTTGTTACAATCTCACACCTCCACCATCTGGCTAAGAGCTAGGCTGGTTCAATCAGACAGAGTAACCACACTTAAGTTAGCAGAGAGTCGAACTCACAGAGAACTGTGCTAACTGTGCTATTAGTTCAATAAACCTGATTGAACTAACTTCAAGGTCTGGAGTATCTTTTTGATCTATGCTGTATCCAGTTGCAGCCAGTGTTATACCAGTGTACCTAACACAACAGTTCACACCGGCGAATCTTCTGGTCCCCTCTCGCTGACAGCGAGCCCCCACTGCTGGTTTCCCAATGGCGTGGGGTGGATTCAATGGGAAATCCCATTGACAGTGGCAGGCTGCTGCCCCCTGGTGGGAAATATGCTGCGGGGAGTGTAGAAGATCTCCCCCACTACCCCCTACCCCCATATAAAGAAGGGGTTGTCAAAAGCCTTGGGAGACTCCTGACTTGACAGAGCAACGTTGGGCAGAAAGTCATTTTCTGGTGAAGCTTTGGCTATGAGGCTGCAATGGAGCAACAATCTTATGGCGTTGGTCAATGGAATACAAGATGTGGATGAAAATTGTGTTGGCAATGATATCAAAATTAATAACTTGCATTTATATAGTACAGTGATGGGTAACCTAGGCTAGTAAGTGGGCCGCATGAGTAGCCCTCCTTCATCTCAGTGGGCCGCAAAACTGAAATCGGGCATGGTCACTAACCATGATCCCATAAATAAGATTAAATACATTTAATACATGCCAAATATTTGAGAACAAGTTATTTAAAATGCTGAATCATTTATTTCAAGAACTGTCATCAACTTCAAGAGAATTAATTACACTTTGGATGCAGAGGGAGTGCACGGCAATCACAGTCAATGTTAGCAGAAATCAGTATAAACCTCACTTCACTTGCCCTTGCTTTACATGCAAATCACTTCAGCCATATTGGTAGGAAAAAAATGAAATGGACAGAAATCAGCAAAATAGGACAATTCTGCACATGGACAACAGTCTTCAAAATGTCTCAGAACCCAAATAGGCCGCATGTGGCCCCTGGACTGTAAGTTGTCCGCCACTGGTATAATGCCTTTAGGAACTTCAGGACACACCAAAGAGATTTACAGCCATTCCTTTGAAATGTGGCCACTGTTGTAATGCAGGAAACATAGCAGCCAAACTGCACACAAGCTCCCACAAGCAGTCATATAATCATAGAATCCCTATAGTGCAGAAAGAGGCCATTCGGCCCATAGAGTCTGCACCAACCCTCTTAAAGAGGACCTTAACCTAGGCCCAAGCCCCAATCTTACAACCCCTCATAGGGGTAATTTAGCATATCCAATCCACCTGACCTGCACATCTTTGGACTGTGGGAGAAAACCGGAACACCCGGAGGAAACCCACGCTGACTCGGGGAGAAAGTACAATCTCCGCCCAGACAGTGACGCGTGGTCGGAATTGAACCCGGGTCCCTGGCGCTGTGAGGCAGCAGTGCCCCAAGCAGTGACGTGATAATGATCGGATCATCAGCATCCACTGATGTTGGATGAAGGATAAATGTTCACCTGGGTGAATTCCTCTGGTCGGCTTCAAAATAGTGCAGTCTCTCAATCAACTTCAAAAGAAAAATGATCTGGTCAGCATAACATTGCCGCTGATGTGATCTTACTGTGCACAGACAGATTATTGTACTTCCCTGTCATACAAAAGTGACTACACTTCAAAAAGGGCTTAAGTGAGGGCAGCATGGTAGCACCGTGGTTAGCACTGTTGTTTCACAGCGCCAGGGTCCCAGGTTCGATTCCCAGCTTGGGTCACTGTCTGTGCGGCGTCTCCACGTTCTCCCCGTGTCTGCGTGGCTTTCCTCCGGGTGCTGTTAGGTGAATTGGACATTCTGAATTCTCCATCTGTGTACCCGAACAGGAGCCGGAGTGTGGTGACTGGGGGATTTTCACAGTAACTTCATTGCAGTGTTAATGTAAGCCTGATTGTGACAATAAAGATTATCATTATTATTATTATTAATTAGCTGCCCAACACCTCCCCAGACCCCCTGTAAAATTTCATTTAGGTTTGGATCGGATGGCTCCCGGCTGGATTTCAGGAAATATGAATGCTGGTCCAAACTGTTATTTTCCTTTTGAACACCATCCTCTTAGAGAAAATAATATTCCTCATCTCTGTCTTAAATTGGCAAACCTCTTATTTTTAAAGAGTGAACCCTAGTTTTAGATTCTCGCACGAAGGAAACATTCTTTCCACATCCACCCTATCAACCCCTCAGGATCTTATATGTTTCAACTGTCAACTAAAATGGGAGCCAGAAAGGGAATTTGAATGATGTGGCGATGCTGCCGTTGGACTGGGGTTAGCACAGTAAGAAGCCTTACAACACCAGGTTAAAGTCCAACAGATTTGTTTCGAATCACTCGCTTTCGGAGCGCTACTGATTCAAAACAAACCTGGTGGACGTTAGCCTGGTGTTGCAGGGAATTTGAATGACCTACATGGAGGGGTTTATATATCAAAAGACAAGGTAAAGTCGCCAAAGTCCCAGATGA
Organism: Scyliorhinus torazame; assembly: GCF_047496885.1. Lineage (NCBI taxonomy): Eukaryota > Metazoa > Chordata > Chondrichthyes > Carcharhiniformes > Scyliorhinidae > Scyliorhinus > Scyliorhinus torazame. Next base: position 91,940,905 of record NC_092710.1, read on the forward strand.
CCATAGGCTGCTTTCCCCTTTGAGGGGGAGAGCTGACTGGTGGTGATTTAACCTGAAGATCACCACACCTCAGGCAAGGGGCAAGGTTGAGAAGACAAGGCCATCATGAATAACCTCAGCTAGTACGGGATTTGAACCTGCTCTGTTGTCCTTGCATCACAAACCAGCTGTTTAGCCAAATGATCTAAACCGGCCCCCAAAAGGGGGGATATCATCAAAAGATGGATGTCATGAATGCCAAGGTAGACAGAGTCTTGTTTAAAATATTAATTACGACTGGAAATGAAGACTTCTCAAACTTGTCAGCTCATTTCTACTTATCAATTATATCAGCAGCATAAGTACTGCTTTCAGCTGCATTAAAACCTAATTAATCCCCATTTATTGAAAACATCCTCCTGCTAATGAACGCAAAATAAAGAACAGCTTGTATCAATATACTGTATCTGCCATACTTTGAATTATTGCCTTAAATAAAAAGAGAAAGTGTCTTTACGACGAATATACACCAGAGAATTAACACAAGACACTTGCACATTTATCATGAAACAAAAGCAAAATGCTGAAAGGCATAACACTGTTTCATGAACACAACTGAGAGAAAATGGTTTTTGATGCAGGAAAACTCTCGAAATCCTAACCACATATTCGAACTTCATTATAGTAAACTTAACCATGTAGGTTTGGAATTTCACTTTGCTTGAGCTGACTATTTTCAGCACAATTTGTTTGCAATTGGACAATCCAGAACAAAATGTTGTGGAAATCCAAGCACAGAATTAAATCCAGTGCAAATCGAGTTTCCGCAATAATTTTGCCTAGTTTAATAAACACGATACTGTAAATTTTCCCTGCCCACCATCCCCTACCCCCCCACCCCCACATACAACGGCCACACCCCAGATTGAATTATTCACCATTAATTCCATCCATTTGCAAACCACACGTTGTTATCATTTGCAAAAAATGTATGCACCTAAAAATAAGCTAAGATACAAATAGACTTGTTTCAAAAGATTTTAAAAGTTTGTTTTTAATTTATGGAGTACTGTCGCTAGCAAATATAGCTTTGAAAAACCAATTTCAGTAATTTAAAACCTGGTTACTCACAAGTGGATTAAAACTATTGATTAAATATGCTTATCTTTGTGATAAATCCATTTTCAGCTGTATTATTAAAATTGTACCAGAATACTAATCATAAATATAATCAAGGAATATGTTTTAATGCAAGAGGTTTTGTTAATTCCTTCTGAAATTCTGCCTGACACTGCAGGTTCATGGAAGAATTAATGTTCTACAATATAATAATTATAATCTTTTTTAGTGTCACAGGTGTAATTATATTAACACTGCAATGAAGTTACTGTGAAAATCCCCTAGTCGCCAGACTCCGGCGCCCGTTCGGGTACACTGAGGGAGAATTCAGGATGTCCAATTCACCTAACAAGCACGTCTTTCGCGACTTATGGGAGAAAACCGGAGCACCCAGAGGAAACCCACACAGACACGAGGAGAATGAGCAGACTCCGCACAGACAGTGGCCCAAACGGGAATCGAATCCGGGACCGTGGCGCTGTGAAGCAACAGTGCTAACCACTGTGCGACCGTGCTGCCCACTATGCAATATATATGCAAATATATTGTAGTGAAAACTTGAGAAAAATTATTTTGAGTAGTTAGCGCCCAGATTACTGACTATGTACAGGGTGGAAACCTTTTGCCAGTGGTATGCAACTTCCTCGGAATGACAATCAACCACTTTACCTGGGGTTAAATTGTAAAGCACCTGTCTTCCTTGACTTTCCAGACTCAGGCTGTGAGACTCAAGAAGCGAAGAGCATCCATGGCTCCTGTGACGAAGGACAAATGCAGCAGAGTGAAGGAGGATACTCCACCTTTTTTTGGCACTAGCTGTGGACATTGGTGGGGGTGGAGTTGCCCAAATCTGCTGCTGGGGAGCCAGGATGTTACAGGCAATAAGTTAATAGGTTGCTCGTTAGGCCTGGCTTCAAGCATTTCCAATTTCCATCATTCCACCACTGGTCTCATCTGATTCAGCCCTCAGCTCTGTTATTCCCTCCGTAAACCTCTCTGACTCTCCAGCTCTCTCTCCTTCTTGAATAAGATCCTTAAAATGTGTATTGACCAAACGTACGGCCATCCGTTCTATTATCCCCTCACATGACTTGGTGTCAAACATTGTTTGAGAATCGTTCTTATGAAGCCACTTGTGATGGTTTATCACATTACAGGTAGAACAAATAAAAAATTATATGTTGCCGGTGTTGATGTTGAAGGTCTGCAGTATTGTTGAAGTGAAAACGTTAAGTATAAGTTATGGAGCTTCCAAGACTCAAAGAACACTTCAACTGGGGATCAAGTTCAGCTTCCGTTGCTTTGATTTGAATTGAGTTGGAGAGCCTTCCCATTTTAATCACATCTTAACCTTCGCAAATAAACCAAAGAAGATCACTTAAGTACAAGGGATACCTGTAAGGTCGAGGGCACAGGCTACATCAGGCTACTTTAACCTCAGAACAGGAGGAGGCCATTCAGTTTGTTCACTATTCCATCAGGTCATGACTGATCCATTTCATAACTCCGACTTGCTTCAGTAACCTTTAATAGGGGCAGCATGGTAGCATTGTGGATAGCACAATTGCTTCACAGCTCCAGGGTCCCAGGTTCGATTCCGGCTTGGGTCACTGTCTGTGCGGAGACTGAACATCCTCCCCGTGTGTGCGTGGGTTTCCTCTGGATGCTCCGGTTTCCTCCCACAGTCCAAAGATGTGCAGGTTAGGTGGATTGGCCATGATAAATTGCCCTTAGTGTCCAAGATTGCCCTTGGTGTTGGGTGGGGTTACTGGGTTATGGGGATAGGGTGGAGGTGTTGACCTTGGGTAGGGTGCTCTTTCCAAGAGCCGGTGCAGACTCGATGGGCCAAATGGCCTCCTTCTGCACTGTATATTCTATGATTAATACCCTTGCTTACCAAAAGTCTATCTCACCTTTGAAATTTTCAATTGATACTCATGCTTTCACACTTTTTTGGGGAGGGAGAGAGAGTTCCAGATTTCCACTCCCCTTTTTATCAAGAACTATTTCCTGATATCAACCCCATCAGCATACATCTAATTTCCAAGTCTCATCCCCTTTTTCTGGACTGCCCCACCAGAGGAAATCATTTCCCTCTCTCTATCTACCCTCTGACCATCATTTCTTCGTGAGCAATATTGTTTCAAGCAATGTAAGTTGACTGTATGAAGCCGAGGTTGAAGGTAGATGGGGAGGAGGTGGCAAAGATGAAAAATTATTGACTTCCATCCAAATCAGGCATGAATTTGGCAGAACAGATCTGGCAGCAATGAGATGTTCAAACTATTTTCAGGCTCGAGTCTTGTTTAAAATCAACCAAATAATACTAAAATAGACCAGCCAGATCTTTTCCTGGGGAGGAGGGCAGGTGCCCTTGCCTTTGCCTCCCGGATCGCCCGCCGTAGAATCCTGTTCGGCTGGCGGTCAGAAGCACCACCCAAAGCTGCAGACTGGCTGTCCAATCTCTCAGAATCTCTCCAAATGGAGAAAATCAAATTCGCCATCGAGGGTCAGACGACGGCTTCCACAGAACGTGGGAGCCATTCACCCCATTGTTCCGGGACCTGTTTGTGGCCAACGAACAAGCAGAAGAATAGCCAGGTAGCCAAGAATCAGGGGAAAGTAGCCGAGGCGGGGGAGGGAGGGATAGACCCGAACCACAGGAGAAGGGGAGGGGGGGGAAGGTGGCAGAAGGGGGGTGGGAGGGGGAGAAGAGGGAGGAGACGGGGAACAATATAGAGGAACCAGAGAGGAGGGGGTGAGGCAAGGGAATGACAGCCGGAAGGAGGACATGGGAAACGATAACAAACTTGGCATCTACAGGAGCAGAGAACAAGGATAATACGGGCAAAAGACGGGATAAACGGCTGAAGGGAAGGTGAACACGACATCTCGATGGCAGCGAAAACCGTCCGGAGAAGCAAGCAACAACACCAACACCAGATCCATTCGCGTATTGCCCTCTGTAATTGTTCTGTAATTGTTTCCCCGGCGCCCAAATGTATATGTACCTCCTCAGTTCCCCCCCCCCCCAAAAAACAGATGCCTACTTATGTGTTAAAAATAATATTGACAAGTGTATTAGAGAGAGGCAGCACGGTTTTGTGAAGGGGAGGTCGTGTCTCACTAACTTGATAGAGTTTTTTGAGGCGGTCACAAAGATGATTGATGCAGGTAGGGCAGTGGATGTTGTCTACATGGACTTCAGTAAGGCCTTTGACAAGGTCCCTCATGGCAGACTGGTACAAAAGGTGAAGTCACTAGGGATCAGGGGTGAGCTGGAAAGATGGGTACAGAACTGGCTAGGTTATGGAAGGCAGAGAGTAGCAATGGAAGGATGCTTCTCTGATTGGAGGGCTGTGACTAGTGGTGTTCCGCAGGGATCAGTGCTGGGACCTTTGCTCTTTGTAGTATATATAAATGATTTGGAGGAAAATGTAACTGGTCTGATTAGTAAGTTTGCAGAAGACACAAAGGTTGGTGGAATTGCGGATAGCGATGAGGACTGTCAGAGGATACAGCAGGATTTAGATTGTTTGGGGACTTGGGCGGAGAGATGGCAGATGGAGTTTAATTCTGTGTACATAACGGTAAATATACTTTGTTCAAAAAACCAATAAAAACATGTGAGGTAATGCATTTTGGAAGGTCTAATGCAGGTAGGGAATATACAGTGCATGGTAGAACCCTCACAAGTATGGACAGTCAGAGAGATCTAGGTGTACAGGTCCACAGGTCACTGAAAGGGGCAACACAGGTGGAGAAGGTAGTCAATAAGGCATAAGGCAGGCTTGCCTTCATTGGCCAGGGCATTGAGTATAAAAATTGGCAAGTCATGTTGCAGCTGTATAGAACCTTAGTTAGACCACACTTGGAGTGTAGTGTTCAATTCTGGTCGCCACACTACCAGAAGGATGTGGAGGCTTTAGAGAGGGTGCAGAAGAGATTTACCAGAATGTTGCTTGGTATGGAGGGCATTAGCTATGAGGAGAGGTTGAATAAACTCGGTTTGTCCTCACTGGAACGACGGAGGTTGAGGGTCGACCTGATAGAGGTCTACAAAATTATGAGGGGTATAGACAGAGTGGATAGTCAGAGGCTTTTTCCCAGGGTAGAGGGGTCAATTACTAGGGGGCATAGGTGTAAGATGCGAGGGGCAAGGTTTAGAGGAGATGTACGAGGCAAGTTTTTTACGTAGAGGGTAGTGGGTGCCTGGAACTCGCTGCCGGAGGAGGTGGTGGAAGCAGGGACGATAGTGACATTTAAGGGGCATCTTGACAAATGCATGAATAGGATGGGAATAGAGGGATACCGATCCCGGAAGTGTAGAAGATTTTAGTTTAGGCGGGCAGCATGGTCGGCACAGGCTTGGAGGGCTGTACTTTGCTTTGTTCTTTGTTCTTTGTATAGAGTTGCTGTTGTTGAGCTAGTGCATAATACCCTATCAGTTATTTTATTCTAATTTTTTTGTTTGTTTTGTTTGGTTTTTTTGTGCGTGTTCCCATTTATTCCATGTATACATATATATGTTATTCTGTGTACATAACGATAAATATACTTTGTGCAAAAACCCAATAAAAAACATTTCTAAAAAAATATATACTAAAATAAGGTGTGCAGGCATTGGAGATGGGAGGGAGGGGGGGGGGGGGAGTGGGTGGCTATTGTGTTAAGAAAAAATACTTGTCAATATAGGCTCAATTTTGGATGCAATTAGTACCAGAGTTGCCAACTGCACCCAAAGTGGAAACTCTACCCCAGGATACGGCAGCACAGTAGCACAGTGGTTAGCACAGTTGCTTCACAGTTTCAGGGACCCAGGCTCGATTCCCGGCTTGGGTCACTGTCTATGCGGAGTCTGACATTCTCCCAATGTCTGCATGGGTTTTTCTCCGGGTTTCCTCCCACATGTGCAGGTTAGGTGGATTGGCCGTGATAAATTGCCCTTAGTGTCCAAAAAGGTGAATTGGGGTTACTGGGTTACGGGGATAGGGTGAAGGCATGAGCTTAAGTAGGGTGCTCTTTCTAAGAGCTGGTGTAGACTCGATGCGCCGAATGGCCTCCTTCTGCACTGTAAATTCTATGATTCTATGATAGTTATTAAGGAAGGGAAGGACTCCAAATTGTAATGACCAACATCACTGTCCCAACATGCTTGATAGTCAATGAAATCATTTTGAAGTGCAGCTAAAAAATATATTTCCATCACAGAATAGCTACTCTCAACAATGAACTTTTGAGTTGAAGTAATGGTGCAGTACAATAATGGTCCTCCCATTCAATTTAGTAACAGGATGTTGTTTCTTGAAAGCCATGCTACTGTAACTGCTGAACACCTTATCATTATCGAACTTACATGCCATGGAGACAGGGGTTGGACGCGCACTCATCTACATTATGTTCACACTTCATTCCAGCAAATCCTTTCAAACAGATGCAGCTGTAGCCACTGATAGCGTCAATGCAGGTTCCTTCATTGTAGCATGGAGCAGACACACAGTCATTAATATTAACCTCACACCTGAGACCTGAAAAAGAGAATACATGGGCATTTCAGCTCTGCTTCAAGTTAGTCCACCAACAGATTCAGTTCAGCCAGCTTGTGCAAGTGTTTGAGAAACAGGACAGCAAAATTATTTTTCAAGTTAGTGAGAATGGACATTACCCAAACACAAATGCCCCCTGTATAGACGTTGTTGAAAAAATAATGTGAAAATAATATATTCAAAATAATCTAAGGATATCATATAAAATAAGCAGAACCTCAAAGGTAATAATTTCTGATAATATCCCTGAGTCACAAGCAAATGTAGGATAAATAAGATTTGAAATTGAATGCATGGCTCATAGACTGGTATGGGGAAAATTGGTTTAGTTTCACGGGGGGCTGGAACCATTGCGGGAAAAGTGGAAGCTGTATCGTTTGGACTGTCTTCTTCTGAACCATGCTGAGATCAGTGCTCTGGTGAGTTATATAAAGAGGGAAATAGAAAGGGCTTTATATTAAATAGTGGGGGTGAGGGATCAACTGAGTGAAGATGTGATAAATTAGAGAGAGAGAACACAGCAAGAGAGAAAGTTGGCAATAAGGGCAATGGTAAATCGGAGCATGGCAGGAAGGGACAGGGAGTACAAACTTAAGAGTGCAGATAAGGCTAGATGTTGCAAAAATAGTAAAAAGACAGATCTAAAGGCTCTTTATCTGCGTGTAGAATTCAAAATGAAATGGACAAATTAATTATCAGATCATATAGAAATAAATATGTGTGATTTGATAGCCAGTACAGAGACATGGTGACCCAGGCTAGGACCTGATTATTCAAGGATACGTGACATTTTGGAAGACCAAGAAACTAGGAAAAGGAGCTGGGTAGCTCTGTTAATTAAGAATTATATTAATACAATAGTGAGAGATAACTTTTGTGCTAAGTTTTTATAGAAATAAGAAATTGCAACAGTAAGAAGTCACTTGTGGGAGTCGTTTATAGGCTATATAACAGCAACATCAGTCAGGGTATAGAGGAAGGTGTCATAGGAGCTTGTAGGAAAGGTACAGTAATAATCATGTGTGATGTTATAGATTGGATGAATCACATGTAGCTTGGATGATGGGTTAATTTAGTTTTTTCAGGTTGATTGCTTCAGACAGCACGTTCTAGAGCCAACCAGAGAGCAGGCTATTCTACACCTGGCAATGTGCAATGAGACAGAATTCATTAATAACCCCTATAAAGAAACACATAGGTAGGAGAGATCATAGCATGACTGAGTTTCACACTTAATTTGAGGGTGAGAAGACTGGGTCCAAGACTAGTGTTTCAAAATTAAATAAAGGCAATTACAAGGGTATGAGGACAAAGCTGGCTAAAATAAACTGGGAAATTAGGATAAGGGATAGGTCAGTAAAGATGCAGTGAAGATATTTAAAGAGCTAATTTATAACAGTCAGCTATGTTCCATTGAGAAAGACTAGAAGAAAGCACTATTTGTGTCAAAGTTGAGGATAGTACCACACTGAAAGAAAACGCATACAATTCATGAAAATCAGTGGCAGGTCAGAATATTGGACAGAAAAAAGAAACTGACAAGGACTAAATATAAAAATAATGAGGGAGAAATTAGAGAATGAGAGAAAGATAATTAGAAAAATAAAACCAGACAGGAAGACGTTCTACACGGGTATTTAAAAAAGAAAAGAGTAGCTAGAGTGAGTGTTAGTCCTCTAGGGATCTGGGAAATTAATAATAGTTTGAATGTGTGAATAAATAAAACTTCTGATTTAATCTTGAGAGTTCCCTGTGAGGGTCTTCTAAATTGAGTACATAATCATGTTTTTTTGGAATAAGCATCACAGCTTATATTTAAAACATAAACAGCTCTGCGTATGTAAAGATGGCAAGAGAGTACTAGTGTTCAATTTTGCCTCTCTCTCCATCTGTAAAGGTTCATGTTCACCAATACTGAGATTAGTTTTCAATTCAAGATTTATTAATTAAATTTAAATTTCACCAGCTTCTGCGGTGAGATTTAAACCAGTGTCCTCAGGGTATTAGCCTGGGCCTCTACATTACTGAATCCAGTGACATTACTACTGCCCTCAAATGCCTGATGAGGATCTTACTGTTGTGATTATGAGATTTTATAAAATGGTCATTTTTTAAATTCTCTCCTTTAATTTAAGGTGTTCACAGGGTCCTGAGGAAGTGAATGGTGATCATATTAATTCTGCAAGGAAACAACCCATGCGATCTGGAACTGAAACCTACAGAAAAGCAGCTGTCAATCTTCACTATTTCACACAAACAAGGGGCAGCTGTTTTTCTGCAGAGCCTCCCAGACTCAGAGACGCCGAGAGGGAGGCAGAAACAGCCGTTGCTGTTAAAAACAAAGGAAAACACCGTGTCTTGTGTTGGCCACCAAGCAGAATGCCAATGATAGCTGGTTCTCTAATGGAAAAGATGGGACTTAGATAACAACGAGTCACAGAAGTGTGCCTTGCTGGTGAAAGCTGATTTGGGGATTCTCAGAGGCTGAGTGAAGTGATTTTCAAAGGACACACGAAGACTGACCCTGAGCATGGCAGGGAGAAGGGAGCCTGTTGAAAATTCGGGAGGAGCTTGGTACTGTAGTTTGGTGTATTAGTTGCCAATGAAGAAATGTTGAGACAAGTTGATTTTAGTTTGTTTCTTACAGTAAAAGTCTCAAAACCTAAACTCTTGTTCTGCAATTCTTTCCATCGCTGCTGGGAAATTCATATACATTTTTTATGTTATTGGTCTCTAAGGGGATCATAACATCTAGAAAAGTTTAATATAACTTCACTACTTCTGAACTATTCATCGTTAGAACTAAATCCCAGTGCTTTGGAAGCATTTTTCATTTTATATTTTTATTCATTAAAAGGATGTGCGCTTTGCTGACGAGGCCAGCATTTATTACCCATCACTAATTTCTCTTGCGAAGGCTTCCTTCTTGAACTGCTGCAGTTCATGAGGTTTAGGTACACCCATAGTGCTGATAGGGTGGGAGTTTCAGGAAGTTGACACAGCGACAGTAAAGGAACTGTGATATCTTTCCAAGTCAGGATGGTGAGTGGTTTGTAGGGAAATTTCCAGGTGGTGGGGTTCTCATGTATCTGTTGCCCTTGTCTTTCCAGACGGTACTGGTTTTAGGTTTGGAAATTGCTGTCAAAGGCACCTTGGTAAGTTCCTGCAGTGCATCTTGTAGATGGTAAACACTGCTGCCACTGTGCGTTGGTGGTGGAGTGAATGTTTGCGGAAAGGATGTCAATCAAGCTGCTTGCAGTGCAATCCTTACAGTGCAGAAAGAGGCTATTCAGCCGATCAAGTCTGAATGAGCACCCTACCCATGCCCACTTCCCCATCGCAACCCCATATCCCCACCTAACCTGCACATCTTTGGACTGTGGGGGGAAACCGGAACACCTGGAGGAAACCACGCAGAACATCGAAACTCCCCGCAAGCAATCACCCAAGACCAGAATTGAACCTGGGTCCCCGGCGCTGTGAGGCAGTAATGCTAACCACTCTGCCACCGTGCTCCTTCAGAGTTGCAAATTGTGCTGAACGTTGTGCAATCATCAGTGAACCTTCCCATTTCTGACCTTATAATGGAAGGAAAGTAATTGGTTAAGCAGTAGAAGATGGGTGAGTCTAGGATACTACCCTGAGGAACTCCTGCAGAGATGTTCTGAAGCTGAGATAACTGACTTCCATTTTCTATCTTTCAGGAACCACAAACCATCTTCCCTTGTGCTAGGTATGACTCCAACCAGTGGAGAGTTTCCCCCGATTCCCATTGGCTCCAGTTTTGCTAGGGCTCCTTGATGGCATACTCAAACAAATGCTGCCTTGATGTCAAGGCCAGGTATTCTCACCTTACCTTGGAGTTGAGTTGTTTTGTCCATGTTTGAACCAAGGCTATAATGAGGCCAGGAGCTGAGTGACACTGGCAGAACCCAAACTGAGCATCAGTGAGTAGATTATTGTAACCAAATGCTGCTTGATAGCACTGTTAATGACCCCTTCCATCACTTTACTGAAGATCATGAATAGACTGTTGAGGTGGTTTGATATATCCAGCTTTTTGTGTACAAGACATACCTGGACAATTTTCCACACTGGCGGGTAAATGCCAGTGTTGTAGCTGCACTGGAACAACTTGGCTAGGGATGCGCCAAGTACTGGCGCAGAAATCTTCAGTACTATTGCCAGCATATTGTCCCAGGACCCATAGCCTTTCCAGTGTCTTCAGCCATTTTCTGACATCACGTGGAGAAGCCAAATTGACTAAAGACTGGCATGGGTGAGGCTGGGGAACTCCAGAGGAGGCCGAGGTGGATCATCCACTTGGCACTTCTGGCTGAAGATTATTTCAAATGATTGAGCTTTATCATTTGCATTTATGTGCTTGGCTACCTCATCATTGTGCATGTGGATATTTGTGGAGCCTCCTCCTCCAATAAGCTGTTTAATTGTCCACCACCATTCATGGCTGGATGTTGCAGGACTGCAGAGCTTAGATCTGATCTGTTGTTTGCAGAATCACTTAGCTCTGTCTATTACTGGTTGCTGTGTTGTTTGGCACAAGTAGTCCTGTGTGGTAACTTCACCAGGCAGACACCTTATTTTGACGTATGCATGGTTTTGCTCCTGGCATGCCCTCCTGCACTTTTCATTGAACCAGGATTGATCCTTTGTCTTGGTGGTAATGGTAAAGTGGGGGCTATGCCAGGCCATGAGGGCCAGAATTCTCCGATCGTTGAGAGTCTCTGTTCCCGCTGGCAGTACACGTTCACCTATAGGTTGCCCGGCGGATTGGGGAGGTGACTTCAATGGGAAATACCATTGACAAGCGGAAGCAGAGAATCCCGCCACCACCGAACGATATCCCAGCAAGAAACACATGGCTGGGGAACGGAGAATCCCACCTGACTTCTACAAATTGTGTTTGTGTACAATTCTACTTCTGCTGATGGCCTACAGCACCTCGTGGATGGCCAGTCTTGAGTTGCTATATCTGTTCAAAGTCTATTCCATTTAGCACGGTGATAGTGTCACACACCACGATGGAGGGTATCCTCAATGTGAAGACGGCACTTTGTCTCCACAAGGACTGTGCAGTGGTCACTGATACTGTCATGGACAAATGTATCTGTGGCAGGCAAGTCGCTGAGGATGAGGCTGTGGGTTTCTCCTCCCTGCTGGTTCCCTCATCACCTACCCCCAATCCAGTATTGTAGCTATGTCCAGCCAGCTTGGTCTGTGGTACTACCGAGCCACTCTTGGAGATGGATATTGAAGTCCCCATCCAAAGTACATTCTGCGCCCTTGCCAACTTCAGTGCTTCCTCCAAGTGGTATTCAAAATGGAGGAGTATTGATTCATCAGCTGAGGGAGGGGCACTATGTGGCAATCAGCAGGAGGTTTCCCTGCCCACGTTTAACGGATAACATGAGACTTCATGGCGTCCAGAGTCAATGTTGAGGATTCGTAGTGCAACTCCCTCCTGACTGTATACAACTGTGCTAGGCCTCTGCTAGGGTCTGTCCTGGTGGTGGACAGGACATACCTATGGATGGTAATGGTGGTGTCTGGGACACTGTAACGTATTATTCCGTCAGTATGACAATGTCAGACTGAGGTTTGACATTCTTGTTGGGTGTTTTTCCTTTTTTTAAGTTAATAAATATTCATTTATTAATCATTCACAAAACGATTGGACTCTTCTTCATTCCTTGTACCTCGTTCCTCACATTATACTAAAAAAAAACCCGCATACACCATTACGAACTGGTGTTCTAAGTTACCCTTCTGGGTTTTGGGATAACTTTGCATGTAACATCAGTGTGGTTCATAACAAAACCATTCAGTAAATTATGATTCAGTGGTTCCAGCACTTACTATTATTGACACTTCTTTCTATCTTCTTTCAAACTGGATAATTAATCTTTAACTCTGGTCTCTGCTTTCTTTCTTTTTAGCCAATTCATTATTTATTCAGCTCTTTGGTCCCTGCCTCCACAGGCCGCAACCTTTGTGTTACATTTTGAAAATCGCATTATATAACATCTGCAACATTGCCTTCTTGCTTTCTTATCAAAAAGTTCTATCAAGTTAGTTTAGACTTTCAGAATCCATGCTTACTATTTTTCATTGTATTTTCATCTCCATATGTCCTTCCATTGCTTCTCTTCGTGCAGATTCCAGAACCTGGGCAGCACGGTGGCTCAGTGGTTAGCACTGCTGCCTCACGGCGCCGAGGAACCGGGTTCGTTCCCGGCCCCGGGTCACTGTCTGTGTGGAGTTTGCACATTCTCCCCCGTGTCTGTGTGGGTTTCTCTCCCACAACTCAAAGATGTGCAGGGTAGGTGGATTAGCCACACTAAATTACCCCTTAATATAAAAAAAATTCCAGAACCTTACCTACCACGGACACTAAGCTGATTGGTCTATAGTTCCCCTCTCCAAAGAACATGCAAACTAACTATCTTCATTTAGTTTCTTTGAGCATGTGTGGATACATACCATCCGGAGCAAGGCTCTTAATGTCCTTAAATTTTGCTAATTAGTCAATGTTCCTGCCTTTTTATCCTACCTGTATCAATGTTCTTCTTAAGTTAATTTTCCAATACCATTTTCATTTCATTATCTTTCTGAGGACAAACTGTGGTAAAGACACCAACTGTACCTCTGCCATTTCTCTGTCATTGGCTGTCAGTTTATTTTGATTGTCCTTTACTGGCCTGTTCCCGACTTGAGTTTTCTTTTTTTCATTCATGTATCTATAGGCCAATTTCTGACTTTTATATTCCTTGATAATGCAATGTCATCATTTATATTTTGCTTTTTGATGCTTAATGGTAACTTCACCCCGAGGTCCACATTCTCCCCGTGTCTGTATGGGTTTCGCCCCCACAACCCGTGGGGCAGCACGGTAGCATAGTGGTTAGCATAATTGCTTCACAGCTCCAGGGTCCCAGGTTCGATTCTGGCTTGGGTCACTGTCTGTGCGGAGTCTGCACATCCTCCCCAAGTGTGCGTGGGTTTCCTCCGGGTGCTCCGGTTTCCTCCCACAGTCCAAAGATGTGCAGATTAGGTGGATTGGCCATGATAAATTGCCCTTAGTGTCCAAAATTTCCCTTAGTGTTGGGTAGGGTTACTGGGTTATGGGGATAGGGTGGAGGTGTTGACCTTGGGTAGGGTGCTCTTTCCAAGAGCCGGTGCAGACTCGATGGGCCGAATGGCCTCCTTCTGCACTGTAAATTCTATGATAATCTATGAAAACCCAAAGATGTGCAGGGTAGGTGGATTAGCCTCGATAAATTGCCCCTTAATCAGACAAAAAAAGAATTGGGTACTTTAAATTTTAAAAAACTTCACTCCAAGGTCACTTGTACTCCATTTTATCTCCTCGCCACTGGTATCTGAGCACTTCCTATATGTCCTTTTTTTAGATTCAATTTTCTCTTTAGTTCTTTATTCATCCACTTGGCCCCACAAGTAGTTGACCTGATTTTGCCTTTTAGTGGAATACATTTCTCTTGAACTCGATTGATTTTCCCTTTAAAAGAATTCCAGTTTTTGTGTCCCTCTGCTTTTTCCAGTTTATCTTCTGTTGTCCCACCTGCATTCCCTCATAGTTTATTATTTTCCAACCTATTGTGGTAGTCTTTGTCCTGCTTGTTAGCTCATAGCTAACTGTGTAAAATTAGGGCTCAAGAACTAACTGAAGTTCTGGGAATGAGACAGAGGATTTGCCTCTTCACCATTTTATCAGTAAAATATCCAAATGGACAACCCAGCCTTGAAAGATCGTGCTCATTTTTCATTTCTGATGGGCGTACCAATAATAGAGGAGTTGATACGAACACCCCACCACTAAGAGGGTCACGATAGGGTTAAAAACTTAAAATCAGGAAATACATTGCCAAACCTCTTAGCCCCAAGTATCCCTGACAGTGGCCTACTCCTTTGGTAGGATCTCGACATTCCTGGGATTTTGCCCCCACTAATGGGCTCCCTCTGTACTTCCCTGGACCAGAGTTCCTGGGATTACGATCGTGCATCAGGTGCCTAGGGTAACAACTCTGCAACAATAAGTCCTCTGAAGCAGGTAATTCAGAGGTTTGGACTTGGTCTATGTCACTTCAACTGGGGAAACCGAACAAAAACTACAGGGTGGGGTGGGTTAGGGGGAGGGGGGGCGTTGAAGTGTTGGGTACTCTGCCACACAGTTGAACCAACACGGTTGTGCATGGTACAACGCAGTTTTATTTCAAACATCTATTTACACTGGTAAAATGTTTACTGAGGTTCGATCATGACCCTTGATTCTGTGGACCTATTCCTAATTCTATCTTGTAGTGGCACTCAGCACATGGTGGATGTCTGAGTGGCCTGCAATGAGCTCTGTGCCTTGAGCCATCTCCTGCTCGAGTGCCCAGGAAGTGTCGTGTTCCCTGTTTTGTACTGTGTATGCTCTTGCCTGTGATTGGCTGTCGTGTTGTGCGTGTTGATTGGTCCGTTGATCTGTCCATCAGTATGAATGTATGTATGTGCTACGATGTTTACCTGAATATCATGACATTCCCCCCTTTTTTTACAAGAACATGTGCCTACGTGGTCATAAATAGAGATGTGTACTGAGTGTAGCTAAATGTGTGTGTGTGCAATATTTACAGCATGTACATGGGGCTAAACTATATACAAGGGGCGATGTCGGGTGCGACATAACAACGAACCTCGTACCATAAACAAACAACGGTTGAACGATTAAACAAATTCCTGTAACGATAAGAACATAAACATATTAACACAGTGGTAGTATGAGTTCATTGTACAAGCAGTCTCATAAGTCCAGTCTAGTAGGTGGGCGACGAATTCAGGTTGACCGCCTCAAGGGTAGGTCTGGAACCACCGGCTGAGGAATGGGCCTGGCCACAGGCGACGACAGAAGGGGCTTGGTGGCAGGCAGCTCCACGAAGTCGATGTCAGGAACAACAGGAGGGCGCGGTGTCGGTGTAAGGTCCCATAGCGAGCGTGGAAGTAGGCGAAGAGCCCGTCGATTGCGCCTATGACTGGATCCATCAGGCATGCGAACCAGGAACAAGCGGGGAGCCACGCGTCGGAGACCTTCGGCAGGTGCTGACCAGCCACCTTCTGGTAGGTGGATGCGGACTTCGTCTCCAGGGGCCAGGGCGGGAAGATCAGTTGCCCGTGTGTCATATGCCCTCTTCTGGCGACCGCGCTGCAGTTGCATTCTGTGTAGTACCGGAGCATGGTTGGTTGTGGGTGCCAGAATGGAAGGCACAGTAGTCCTGAGGGTGCGACCCATCAACAGCTGGGCTGGTGAGAGGCCAGTGGCTAGTGGGGCCGAGCGATAGGCTAGCAGGGTTAGGCAGAAATCCGATCCGGCAGCAGCAGCCTTGCAGAGGAGCCGCTTGACAATGTGAATGCCCTTTTCCGCCTTTCCATTGGACTGGGGATGCAGAGGGCTGGACGTCACGTGTGTGAAACCATACGAGACAGCAAAAGGTGACCATTCCTGGCTGGCGAAACAGGGCCCATTGTCCGACATGACATTCATCGGAATGCCGTGGCGAGCGAAGGTGTCTTTGCAGGCCCTTATGACAGCGGACGATGTCAAATCGTGCAGGCGTATGACCACTGGATAGTTGGAAAAGTAATCAATGACGATGACATAGTCCCTGCCGAGCGCGTGAAAGAGGTCCATACCCATCTTCGCCAAGAGGGACGTCACCAGCTCATGGGGCAGAAGCGTTTCAGGAGGTTGCGCCGGTTGAAACCTTTGGCAGGTGGGGCAGTTGAGCACCATATTGGCAATGTCATCACTCATGCCCGGCCAGTATACCACCTCTCAGGCCCTCTGTCTGCACTTCTCGACCCCGAGATGGCCTTCGTGTAGTTGGTCGAGGACCAGATTGTGCATGCTGTGCGGAATCACAATCCGGTCCAGCTTTAGAAGGACACCATCAATGACGGCCAAGTCGTCTCGGACATTGTAGAACTGCGGGCACTGCCCTTTGAGCTACCCTCCCGTCATGTGGAGCATCACATGTTGTAGAAGGGGGTCAGCCGCAGTCTCTCGGCGAATACGGGCCAGACTGGAGTCGTCATCCGGCAGATTTGCTGCTGTGAAATCCACCTGCGCCTCGACCTGACAGACGAACTCCTCCGAATCTGGCAGTGTGCTCACTGCTCTAGATAGGGCATCTGCAATGTTAAGGTCCTTACCCGGGGTGTAGACCAGTTGGAAGTCATACATCCTAAGTTTAAGTAGGATGCACTGGAGGCGAGGGGTCATCTCGTTTAGGTCCTTATTAATGATGCTGACCAGGGGGCAGTGGTCAGTCTCAACGGTAAACCGGGGGAAACCATACAGATAGTCATGGAACTTGTCTAACCCGGTTAGCAAGCCCAGGCACTCCTTTTCGATCTGCACGTAGCGCTGTTCTGTGGGGGTCATGGCCCGCGAGGCATAGGCGACCGGGGCCCATGACGCAGTGTCATCCCGCTGTAAGAGCACCACCCCAATGCCGGACTGGCTGGCATCAGTCGAGATTTTAGTGGCACGAGATGTGTCGAAAAACGCCAACACCAGTGCTGTGGTGAGCTTAAGTTTGAGCTCCTCCCATTCCTGCTGGTGTGTGTGTAGCCACTGGAACTCCATGGACTTCTTGACGAGGTGGCGCAGAGCTGTCGTGTGAGGCAAGGTTGGGAATGAACTTCCCCGGGAAGTTGACCATGCCTAGGAAGCGTAGCACTGCTTTCTTGTCTGCCGGCTGCGGCATGGCTGTCATGGCGCTCACCTTGTCTGCATCCGGACGGACCCCTGACCGGGAAATGTGGTCCCCCAGGAACTTCAGCTCGGTTTGGCTGAAAGAACACTTGGCTCGGTTGAGGCGCAGGCCGTTTTCACGTATGCGCACAAAGACGCGCTGGAGACGATAGATGTGCTCCTGTGGTGTGGTGGACCAGATGATGCCGTCGTCCATGTAGACGCGCACCCCTTCTATGCCTTCCATCATCTGCTCCATGATTCTATGAATGACCTCGGATGCCGAGATGATGCCAATTGGCATTCGGTTGCAGCAGAACCTGCCGAAAGGGGTGTTGCAGGTGCACAGCTTTCAGCTGGACGGATCCAGTTGGATCTGCCAAAAGCCCTTCGAGGCATCAAGTTTCGTGAAGGTTTTAGCCCGGGCCATTTCGCTCGTGATCTCTTCCCGTTTGGGTATGGGGTAGTGTTCCCTCATAATGTTGTTGTTGAGGTCTTTTGGATCAATGCAGATCCGGAGCTCGCCGGAGGGCTTCTTAACACACACCATGGAGCTGACCCATGGCGTGGGCTCCGTGACCCGGGATAGGACCCCTTGGTCCTGGAGATCCTGCAGCTGCTGCTTGAGGCGGACTTTGAGTGGCGCTGGGACCCTGCGAGGTGCATGAATGACCGGGGTGGCGTCCGGTTTGAGCCAAATTCTGTAGGTGTAGGGCAGTGTTCCCATGCCCTCGCTCGAATGCCTCCTGGTTGTGGGCGAGGAGTGCTTGGAGCTGTGCGCTGAACTCTGCATCCGGGAAGTCAGATGTGCCGTCTGGAGAGAGTGGACTCGTTGCACGAGGTGGAGAGCCTTGCATGCCTGTGCGCCTAGCAGGGAGTCCTTCGATGAGCCGACTATCTCGAATGAGAGTGTGGCCATGTGTGCGTTGTGTGTCACCTGGAGCTGGCAGGATCCCATAGCCGTGATAACGTTCCCGTTGTAGTCAACCATCCTGCAACGGGACGGCCGAATTGGTGGTCTGACCTTCATGGCGTCGAAGGCTGACCATGCTATGAGGTTGGCGGAGGCGCCAGTGTCCAGGCGGAATGTTATCGGTGATCGGTTGACCGTTAGGGTGGCACACCATTCATCACCCGGATTTACCGTGTTAACTTGCACCGGCTGGTGAGTCCTGGGTGGAGACATTCGGTTCCCATCAATGACCGCAACACGGAAGGTGTCCCGGTCGTCTGTGTCACTGGTCTGGATATCGTCTGGGCACGTTTCGTAATAAGGAGGCTGAATGGTCCGCACGTCCCTGCGAGGTTGTCGGAGTTGGGGAACATTGACAGGTTGAGCTGCTCGACAGCAAGCAGCATAGTGGCCCACCTTGCCACAGCGGAGGCATTGTCGGGCTCTTGTGGGACATTGCCGCTTTAAATGTGCGGCTCCACAGTTGCCGCACGTCGTGACATCATGGCGTTTGTTGTGCCACTGCGCATGCGCGGTTCGGTCTTGCATAGAGCGCACCCGCGCATCACGTCCCTCAGTGTTGCCGTAGTTTTTGGCGCGCACAAGAGTGGGAGGCCTCGAAAAGTGCTCAAAATGTCCACCCTCGTACGGGCCGCGGGCTGGGAGGAACTTGATCGCCTGGACCCGTTCGGCCTCGTAGGGTGCCTGCCTCGCCGATCCGGCCGCGTAGGACCCCTGCCGCGCCGATTCGGCCGCCTGAAATTGGGTATAGCGGCTGGTCGCGTTTCCGTCCAGGACACAGGCTTCGATTGCGGAGGCTAAGGTGAGGCCTTTTATTTTTAAGAGTTGCTGGCATAGGGTGCCCGAGGTGACCCCAAAAACGATCTTGTCCCGAATCATGGAATCGGAGGTGGTGTCGTAACCGCAGGACTGCACGAGGATGCGGAAATGCTTAAGGAATGACTGAAAGGGCTCATCCTTACCTTGCAGGCGCTGCTGGAAGAGGTACCTCTTGAAGCTCTCGTTGACCTCGACGTTGAAGTGTTGGTCGAGGTTGAGAAGGACCGTCTTGTATTTGGTCTTGTCCTCACCTTCCGCGAACACCAGGGAATTGTGGACATGGATGGCGTGTTGACCTGCCATGGTGAGGAGGATGGCGATCTTTCTGGTGTCCGAGGCGCTTTCCTTTTCATTGGCTTCCAGAAAGAGCTGGAAGCACTGTTTGAACAGCTTCCAATTAACACCGAGGTTTCCAGTGACTTGCAGCGGCTGCGGTGTGTTGACGGTGTGTTGACGGTGTCCATGGCGCAGGATGGCAGATTCCGGAAGATTTGTAGGTAGGTACCAAATTCACTCCTGGTACTATGAAGTGTTGGGTACTCTGCCACACAGATGAACCAACACGGTTGTGAATGGTACAACGCAGTTTTATAGTGGCACTCAGCACATGGTGGATGTCTGAGTGGCCTGCAATGAGCTCTGTGCCCTGAGCCGTCTCCTGCTCGAGTGCCCAGGAAGTGTCGTGTTCCCTGTTTTGTACTGTGTATGCTCTTGCCTGTGATTGGCTGTCGTGTTGTGTGTGTTGATTGGTCCGTTGATCTGTCCATCGGTATTTATGTATGTATGTGCTATGATGTTTACCTGAATATCATGACAGGCGTTAGGGGAATAAATTCCGAAAGAGGAAAAGGAGACTCCCCGATTTTGGATGGAATAGGAAGATACTTCAGAACCTGGATCTGAAATGTTCTCCCTGTCAGTTCCCTTACCCATATTCTGCAATGAGGCCGACATTTTGAGCACGCCTAGGAAGGTTGCCAGGCAACCTGAGAATTACAGCCTTCTAAACCCAGTGGAACTCTCACCATCCTGATAGATTTCCCAAAGAAGAGTGAAAACACAATGATTCCCCAAAGGAGATAAATGACTTTTCTAAAAATAGCTTGTTAATGCCTGTGGGGAGAAGATACATTTCTTTTGACCTCTGCAGGGGCAGCTTTGTGCTCAATCAAGGTGCTGTTGTGCCCTTCTGATCTTCTGGACTGCTTCTGGAATCTTTTGACATGCATGTACAGGAATGGGATGCCCACTTTTAAGTTTGTAATGGGATCTAATTTGTTGGGCTCCACAAATTGCTGCTGACTCAAGAGGAATAGTGAAACTTGATGAGAGTGAATTTTTATTTTACAGGTCAATTACCTGAAATCTGACGGTATATCACAGATCTGAAACATGTATTAACTCTGTTATCTTTTCTTCACAGTTGCTGTCTGGCTAGCTGAGCATTTTTCAGCATTGTCTTATTTCATTTCAGATTTTCATCAGTATTTTTGCTCTTTGATACCCATCCCTTCATTCTGTAGCTCTTAAGACAGATATATTTCCTGTTCCAAATGTCATCCAATGACCTCTTAGAAAGCATGCAGTATCAATGTAGCTGGGTTCGAGCAACTTTGTCAATGTGCATGGTTTCACACAGGATAAATGACCATTTAGCAAAGTGACAGAGGGCCACAAATCTACTGAATAGCACTAACTTACACCAACAGGTGTCTTTAACATTGCAAAGACAGCCATAACCCTTCACTGGAGAGTAAAATTTGATACTGCATATTAGGACTGGTGATCCTAATGAGTGACTCAAAGGAGGAGAGAGTTGCAGAGAGGGGGAAAAGTTTAGGGAGAAAATCCCAGAGATTATGGCCTTGGCAACAAATGCTGATGGTGGAGTGATGGAAATCAGGGATACACACAGGAGAGGAATTGGAGGAGCACAGAGATCTCGAAGTGCTGTGGGACAGAGGGAGGGATGGACAAGGCCGTAGAAATATTTGAATGAAAGGAACACCAATCAATGATCTTGGACAATTGAAGGGTGAGAGCATCAGAATAAGGACTAATAAAATAGACAGACATTTCTCCCATTAATAATATATATTATAAGAAACTGCTGCTCATTGATGATCTGTCATTTAATTCTCCCTTCATTATCCGCAACTACATTTTAAAATACTATTAATAACACAATTAGACAATATTAATCTCGTAAAAAAAGACATCTCTGATAATAGATACATTTTACATTTAGCAATATCGACAGGTTACAAATAGATTTCAGAGCTAATGGGAACACAGTTCAAAATAAAGATTTTGTACAGGATCAATTTAGCAAAAACATATTGCAAGAAATATGAAAGCTTAAAATTCATCCAACTGAAATGATTTGTTGACTAGTAAGCTCAGGCTAATGTGCTGGGGGCTTGGGTTCAAATACCACCATGGCAGCTAGTGGAATTTAAATTCAATTAATAAATGTGGAAAGTAAAGGTAGTCTCAGTAAAGGTGACCATGAAACTTTCATTGATTGTTGTAAAATCTATCGGGTTCACTCATGTCCTTTAGGGAAGGAAATCTGCCGTCCAACCCGGTCTGGCCTTCATGTGACTCCAGATTCACAGCAATGTGGTTGACTCTGAAATGCCCTCTCAAATGGCCGAACAAGCCACTCAGTTCAAGGGCAATTTGGGATGGGCAACAAATGCTGGCCTTGCCAGCGATGCGCACATCCTATGAAAGAATAAACAAATAATATCAGATCACGGATGTCAACAATCTTGCTAAGAAACGAAGGGCTGTTTAAGAAGGTATTTTGAAATTTCCTGAAGCCTTGGGAGCTTTAGAGGGGGTTTGGCGATTAGCTGACTAAAAGCACAGCTGCCAGTGATCAGGTAGGCGGAATTCTCTGAAAATAGGGCTATGTTCCCACACTCGCGAGAAAACGGGCACGAATCACTCTGGACTTTCTCCAAGAAAGATTCTCCATTTTGAAGGGGGCTTGCAGGGCCCCGGAGTGGTCCTCAAAGCTCCGGCTGACGATATGGGGCCCTGCACAGTCACAGGCTTTGTTACTATAAAATTAATAGTACTTTAGGCAGCAAAAGTACGTGCAGGTTATGTTCCTCTGAATTTCATTGTTAAAATTTAGTGTCTTTTTCATGCTAATCGAACACCAGTAGGTCTTCCAGTTGCATTGCTCCTGAAAAATTAGATGACATTCTGTTCTACAATGGTAGAATACTAAACAGTATTACGACCAGTTCCCTGCTGGGTTTCCTAAAAGTTGTTGATCTGGGCGTGACCCCTCGATTTGTCACTGTCTGGCTGCGATATTCCCTAATTGTCACACAGCCAATGGGGAGGGTCTTTACTGAACCCACTCTCTGCTGGTAGCAACAAAGGTTTAATCTAACCAAGAGTCCATTCCCCTTGGGTACCTTTTCCAGACACAACATGTACGTGTGAAAAAAAGCCAATTCAGCCTGGCTCTCTCGAGTTCAGAGCAAGTTTATTAAATACTAAAATGAGTAAGGAGAAATGGTAAAACACATCCATACGATTGGAAATAAATATAAATAAAAAGTTATGTGGAAGTCCTTGAACTGTGAGGGGTAAATGAAGATGTCGCGCCGTGACAAATGGATTTTGGTGTAGTTGGCTTCTGCTGACAAATGGTTAATTCTTCAGTTCAGATTCCTGTAGTTCGATAGAGAGATTGCAGCTCTGTCCTGGTCACTGTAATACATTCAGTGTGTGTGACATTCAGCTGCTATTTTTCAGCACACACACAGACTGATAGGCAGACCGAGAGAAGGAGAGGCAGAATCAAAGAATGACAGAATCACAGAGGAGTGCCTTGGGCAGGCAGGCAGCCTTTAATCCCCAGATGCATATTCTAAGGGGCACTGGTATTTACTCATCTGTCTCGGCCATTATAGCCAGGGACATTGAGATGAGATCGTCATTTTCAGAGATGGCAATCACACTTGGAATGTTCTTACATGTACCTTGAAGCACAGGAGGGCGTCCCATTTTTCTGTAGGGGCAACCATTCCTGTTGTTAAATGCATTCATCAGCCATCTTCTGTGTGCCTTGTCCATTAAAAAAATATAGAACTCAGGTCCTTTCGGTTACAACATTTCCGTATATGACTCCAGTTTTCTCCATCGGCGTAACAACAGTGTAATATAAAGTGCTACTAAGGTGAGAAATATTGCTCCCTTAAGACAAGAAATATATCCTGAAGTTAATCAAAGCATTGGAAGTGGCTAGTATCAGATGTAAAACTGTAATATTATAATTTCCTGACCCACTTACAGTATCATATTCTGGGTTAAACAGAAAATACTGCACAATCTCAGCAGGTCTGACAGCATCTGTGGAGACAAAAGGGAGCTAACATCTTGAATCTGGATGACTCTTTGTCATATTCTGGGTGTGTTTCTTTAAATCACAAATTTTGTGTCTTACATCATACATAGAAAGACACCGTGCAAAAGGAGCTCATTCGGCCCATTGTGCCTCTGCTGGTTTTGAAGGAGCTATTAAATTAGTCTACTATGATCCCAGCTGAAGTTATTACAGGACAGTCAGGTCCCAGAGTTGAATCCACCTCAACAGATCCTAACTTTCATTTCTTGTTTAGCGACGTGAATGATAAGTCACAGGACTGCCGATTAACTTTTGACAAAAGAATAAAGTATTTATTAAACAAGAGAAGGTTAACTATAATGCACTACTCCTTTGCCTCAGCTATACCTTTACAGATATATATAGATTGAAAGGATAACAAAAGTTGCAAAATTTATCTCAGAAGCGAATGTTCTCGGTAAGTAAACAGTTCTTATAAACCAACAGGTGAAACGTGGTCTGACACACCACACTCTGAAGCCAAGTGACAGATGCCACCCAAAACAACTTATGTGGATTTCACATCAAAGCTTCCCAGATGCTCGTCGCTCTGTGAGCCAACTGGTCTTGCTGGAAGCCCGACTTTCGTACAAGAGTTTCTAAACTTCGTTCTCAAAGAACACACTTTCAAATTTTCTCTCGGTTGCCTTCAAAAATTATCCACCTCCAGGATTTCAACCTTTCCTTTCGCTATTCATCTGCTTTGGATCAATACGTGCATTCAAACTTCCATACCGTCTCTCAGGTACCCAGACACGCCAACAGAATACCATTACTTCACAGGCTGTATCACAATGGATGTCTGTCTTCTCATGAGCCAACTTCTCTCTGTCTGCACATTGTAGCTCTGTCTTTAACAGGGAGCCTCTCTCTCTGCCCCTTTCTTTCACTTCAGTGAACAGTACCTTATTCAGATTCTGGTTCTATGTTCCTTTGACTTCAGTCTTCCTGGGATTCCTCTTCATTCCCTGGTTTCTGGAACTTTCTGTTCTTTAGCATTGAAGACTTATTTACTACACCCCACCCCCCCCAACCCGCCCCCAACAGTGACCACCTCCCGGTTTCTCCTGCTGGTATTGTCCTGCCTGTGCAAAACATCTTGCATCTGGGTTACCTGGTTACACCTGAACTCAAAAGCTGCTCCTTTCAGTATGAGCCTTTGGTTGCTGAGAAATGACTAGGGTTTTAAAAGTCTGTCATTGCTTTTACATCATAAACCCTGAATTACAATGCAGGTAAATTTTAAAGTGAAATTAAACTGTAGATTTGTAGGCACCTTTCTTCAAGATGAAGCTAAACTGAAGCTTTAACCCTTAGCACACAAATAGAGACATAGATTAAGCTTACTTAAACTTATACGTTATTCCCAGCACACACAGTACAAATATAAATATCTTAAAATATCACCATTTCCTAACAAGTCCCACTGTCCTGCTCTTTCCCCTATAGTGTAGCATTTGCTTCCCCTTCAAGCATTTATCTAATATCCTTTTGAACGTTACGACTGAATCTTTTTCTACCACCTTTTCAGGCAACAGACCACATCTCACTTCTTGTAAACAAAAACATCTCTCTCCTCTGGTACAATTGCCAGTTATGTTAAATTTAATCTCCTGGTTACCAACCCCTATCCACTCTACAAAACCTGAATAATTCTGAACACCTCTATTAGATACCTCTATTGGTTCTTCCTTTAACCGTCTCTGCTCTCAGGAGAACAATCTCAGCTTCTCCAGTCTCTCCACATTAACTGAAGTTCTTCATCCCTGCTACCCTGCTGGAAAGTTTCCTCTGTTCCCCCTTCTCCAAGGGCCTGATATCCTTCCTAAGTGCTGTGCCCAGAGTTAAACACTATTATCACGGAAGCCCATGATTTATAAAATGTTAGTGTGACCTCTTGAACTTGGTATCAGTTCACCCAGATGAGCTGGGCTCACCTCTCTGCTGCCTCGAGGGGTTTGCTGGCCTGTAAAGACATTGGGCGTGATCTTCCACTTCATTACACTCTCGGGTTGTGAAGGGAGGGTTGGGATGGCGGAGGGGTTGAAAGGGTGGGTGGTTGATGCTCACTTGGGATGGAGGTGGGGGAGCCAATGATGTAGGCCATTGACCTTCTTCCAGGAGGCCAGTCCTCCTGGTCACACTGCCTGAGCTGACAGCTGCCGCCACCTCATCCCAGGCAGCACTGGCTGCCTTGTGGCTCACCCTGCGGGACCCGCAGGGGAACAGGACATCCCTCCTGGTTTCCACTGCATCTAGGAGCCTCCCCAGGTCAGCATCCCCGAAACTTGGGGCTGGTCTCCTCAGCGCCATTGTTGCGAGCTGGCTGAGCAAGTGCAGCTTAAGTGCTGCTCAACCTTGTTAGCGGGGGTCTGGCGAGCACGATCCCGGCGAATCAGCTGCTAGCCGGCATTTGGGGCGAGTAGCTCATGAGGCCTTGTTAAGTGGATCAATTAATGTTGAATAGCATTGCCGGCCTGGCTGGACCGAGCAGCAGGAAGCTCGCAGCAATTCCCACTCTCTACAGCTTTCCGGAGAATCACTTGTAGCACACTGAGTGAGCGTGGCTGCGCACACAGTGCTCTGGTAATTGTATCAAATCTCTCACACCGAAGCAGTAGGGGGAGCTCCAAGGCTGATTTTAAGGAACATTGTTTGAATTGAGCAAAATATATTCACTAATCCATATCTAAACTGGTCAGAAATTTTTGAATAAGATTGTATGTGGCTGAAAAATTAACTCAAAATATTTATTTGATTTTAAGTTTTAAAAATAGTGAGCGGCATTCTAGTCTTACAGTGCGCGGCCAAGGTGGAGGATTCAGGTATCAGGAAGCCAGGTTTTAAAAATAAATCGAGGAGTTTATCATTACAAAGGGGCTATTGCATTGAAATGGCCCAGGAATTTGATGGTTCCGTGCTGGTTTCTTGGGCGGGAGGTTGCAGATCAAGCACCAGTGGTACAAGAGAAGGAAGTAAAGGAGCTGCCCAGGGCTTTCACCTGAAACAAGTCCTAGTCTATTTGCTTCTGCTTGATTGAGGCCTCTTTGTCAACTTGTAATGACTGAATGCAGGCCGGAGCTGGGTTGACTGTAGTCAGGAATTGCATGCCAACAGACAAATTTTCAATGGACGCCGTGTTTAAATCAGACTTTCGTGACTGGGCAGGGCTCCATCGGCCCATTAATATTTTCAACTTTGGTCACTGCTCAGATCCCAATCCAACAGTGCGGTGCTGATCAACGCCTCGTGCCCACAGTCAGCACTCCCTCCCCATGCTGATTCCATCTCAATCGATCCTCCTCCCCATCAATGCGCCACCCCCTCCCTCTCCCAATCAGGACTCCCTCCCATTCCGCATCCCGTACATTCACACCTCCTCTCACTTAATCACTCGCTTGCCTAATCATTGGCAGCATCCCCTCCAAATTTGAACCCCTCCCACCCTACCCACTTCCCTCTCTCGATC
The DNA here is from genome assembly GCF_047496885.1 of Scyliorhinus torazame. Taxonomy (NCBI): domain Eukaryota; kingdom Metazoa; phylum Chordata; class Chondrichthyes; order Carcharhiniformes; family Scyliorhinidae; genus Scyliorhinus; species Scyliorhinus torazame. The sequence continues at coordinate 91,967,992 of NC_092710.1, forward strand.
ACTGTCCCATCTCCTTTTGTTGGCGCACCTCCTCAAAGAAGCTATGCGGGTCTGCGGTGGGCTGAAATTGAGTAATTTTACTGCAAGCGTCCCTTAACTGGGTTACCGAAAGTGGGGTGATGTAGGTGATATCTGGACCTGCCTGATCCCTTATCCTTCTTTCTGTAGTGACCGGATTCATGGGTGTCGGGGCAGCTGTGAGGGTTGGTGCGACCTGTGCAGCCGGTGCTGCTGGTGCCTTTTTTGGGGGGGATGCGTGGCGGCTGCTTTTGACTCTCCGTTCTCTTTACATACATGTGCGCTCTTTCATTAAACTCTTCCCAATCTGCCATCTCTTCTTCATCGGTCTCGCCTGTCCCGAAGTACACATAAAACCATTCTGAACGGAAAGTAATGAAATGAAATGAAATGAAAATCGTTTATTGTCACAAATAGGCTTCAAATGAAGTTACTGTAAAAAGCCCCTAGGCGCCAGATTCCGGCGCCTGTTCGGGGAGTTTATCTATCTTTCACTGGCATTTAGCGTGGTCAACGGTTCTCTGCCTTTGTTCTTTAGTGGACTGGTGGAGCACTCTTAAAGCTGCCTGTAAATTGACACACTTCTTTTTTAACCGAGTGACCTGGTGTTCAGTCTCCTCTCTTATCAAGACTGCGCGCTGTGTGTCTTGATAGGCCTTGTCGTACTGGGTTTGGAAGCTGCTAAGATGTACTATGCAAGACTAGTGGGAGCGTTTAACATCGGCGATTTCCCTGTCTTTGGCGGCTAACGTCTCCCAGAGTTCCTCAATAATTTTCTCGCTTTCCTTACTGTTTCTCTCATTCTCTTCCTCCTTAGAACATAGAACATAGAACAATACAGCGCAGTACAGGCCCTTCGGCCCATGATGTTGCACCGAAACAAAAGCCATCTAACCTACACTATGCCATTATCATCCATATGTTTATCCAATAAACTTTTAAATGCCCTCAATGTTGGCGAGTTCACTACTGTAGCAGGTAGGGCATTCCACGGCCTCACTACTCTTTGCGTAAAGAACCTACCTCTGACCTCTGTCCTATATCTATTACCCCTCAGTTTAAAGTTATGTCCCCTCATGCCAGCCATTTCCATCCGCGGGAGAAGGCTCTCACTGTCCACCCTATCCAACCCCCTGATCATTTTGTATACCTCTATTAAGTCTCCTCTTAACCTTCTTCTCTCCAACGAAAACAACCTCAAGTCCATCAGCCTTTCCTCATAAGATTTTCCCTCCATACCAGGCAACATCCTGGTAAATCTCCTCTGCACCCGCTCCAAAGCCTCCACGTCCTTCCGATAATGCGGTGACCAGAACTGTACGCAATACTCCAAATGCGGCCGTACCAGAGTTCTGTACAGCTGCAACATGACCTCCTGACTCCGGAACTCAATCCCTCTACCAATAAAGGCCAACACTCCATAGGCCTTCTTCACAACCCTATCAACCTGGGTGGCAACTTTCAGGGATCTATGTACATGGACACCTAGATCCCTCTGCTCATCCACACTTTCAAGAACTTTACCATTAGCCAAATATTCTGCATTCCTGTTATTCCTTCCAAAGTGAATCACCTCACACTTCTCTACATTAAACTCCATTTGCCACCTCTCAGCCCAGCTCTGCAGCTTATCTATATCCCTCTGTAACCTGCTACATCCTTCCACACTATCGACAACACCACCGACTTTAGTATCGTCTGCAAATTTACTCACCCACCCTTCTGCGCCTTCCTCTAGGTCATTGATAAAAATGACAAACAGCAACGGCCCCAGAACAGATCCTTGTGGTACTCCACTTGTGACTGTACTCCATTCTGAACATATCCCATCAACCACCACCCTCTGTCTTCTTTCAGCTAGCCAATTTCTGAGCCACATCTCTCAATCACCCTCAATCCCCAGCCTCCGTATTTTTTGCAATAGCCTACCGTGGGGAACCTTATCAAACGCTTTGCTGAAATCCATATACACCACATCAACTGCTCTACCCTCGTCTACCTGTTCAGTCACCTTCTCAAAGAACTCAATAAGGTTTGTGAGGCATGACCTACCCTTCACAAAGCCATGCTGACTATCCCTGATCATATTATTCCTATCTAGATGATTATAAATCTTGTCTCTTATAATCCCCTCCAAGACTTTACCCACTACAGACGTGAGGCTCACCGGTCTATAGTTGCCGGGGTTGTCTCTGCTCCCCTTTTTGAACAAAGGGACCACATTTGCTGTCCTCCAGTCCTCTGGCACTATTCCTGTAGCCAATGATGACATAAAAATCAAAGCCAAAGGTCCAGCAATCTCTTCCCTGGCCTCCCAGAGAATCCTAGGATAAATCCCATCAGGTCCCGGGGACTTATCTATTTTCAGCCTGTCCAGAATTGCCAACACCTCTTCCCTACGTACCTCAATGCCATCTATTCTATTAGCCTGGGGCTCAGCATTCTCCTCCACAACATTATCTTTTTCCTGAGTGAATACTGACGAAAAATATTCATTTAGTATCTCGCCTATCTCTTCAGACTCCACACACAATTTCCCATCCCTGTCCTTCTCTACTAACTGACTGCGGAGCGTCTCGACGACCTCCTCAGTGCCTTGCAACTGTGCCAAGCTGCACACTCTTGCCATTAGCTTTCTGAACTTGACTTCGTTTTTCTTATAGACCTCACATAAATTCTCCCACCAAGATTGTGCTTTCTTCCCTGGACCTGACTCAGTATTTGCACAAAAATTCGACCAAAGTGGGTATCCTTTCCCCTTTAACTACTTCCTCAATACATCCTCCCATATGGGGCACTGCTCTGATTTGTCGACTACTGCCACTTCGGGTTGCTGCTGTGGAATCATCTTCTTCTCTAACATTTGCGCTGCCATCTCTTCTCTACTTATAATTTGGAACAGGGGGAATAAGGGGTCGATCGAACAATGGGTATGGCTTACAGCTATATTCCAGTTCTCAATCCCTCTAGTTTTGCATGCAAGTCTGACGAGTTAACCTTAACCTTTCCTGTTAGTTATGCATGCAGTTAGTGCACACTTCCGAAATTCGGATATTTGGTCGATATGAAACTTACTCTTGTGGTTCGTTCTCTTTTCTCCAATTTAATTCAAAGTTGTAGACTCTCACTCGGAGTAACAATGTCACTTCTAATCGAGGTTCCACCAGAGTCGCCAATGAATGTTGACTTCTTTATTTCTATGTGAACCATAAGCTGTTTCTTATATTGACCAAATGACCACACAACCAGTATATTAGTCCAAAGACAGTTTATTAACAAACACATGACTTATTTCTATGTGCAATGATTCACGCGGCTATGCACTAAATGAGACCTAATAACTAAGTTACCCTCTACGTAACTTCGGGGTGACCGGCTCTGTGCAGGAGATAAGGCCTTTATCTGTGTCCATGTGGGTTGGTTGGAAGTCATCAGGTTCATCTCGGCTGGGCTCGTCCTTCTGGTAGCGATCGCGGATCCTTGAACTTGGCTGGTTGATATGCTGCAATTGGTCGCACACAGGCCGGTCCAAAAGAGGCCAATCCTGAGTGCGCAGGACTTCTTATCCTTCTCTTTCGTGCCCTCTTGGGCGGTCCTATCTCCAGCTCCAATGGATCGATAGGGTTTCGATCACCCTCATTGATCCTGGCCAATTAAGGGGTGGATACCTCAGTGGCTGGGCGGGTCCTAGCTGTCATTATCCCAGGCACCTAGGCCTTTCCAAATAAGGGAAAGTGGTGCCGGTTAGTCTGCTACTGTTGTTGTTGCTTGATTCGAGTTCTATTGTCCTGGGGGAAATGGTGATTGACCTTTAATAGGTGCAACATCGAGGGCCAAATGGCCTGTACTGCGCTGTAATGTTCTATGCTCTATGCTAAGTTTGTGCCAGGTCGGGCTTCTTTGCACAATACACAGAGGCTGTGTACCTGTCTGTGTCCAAGTTGACCACAATTCCCATGGTCCTTTGTAGGTGCCCATTTTAGATGGCTACAAAGACATGCCCTCCAGTCCAGGCAGCATCCTGGTAAATCTCCTCTGCACCCTCTCCAAAGCATCCACATCCTTCCTATAATGAGGCGACCAGAACTGGACACAATGGGCGGGATTCCCCCCCTACTCGGTGGGGCGGAGGTTCCCGGCGCCGAAGAGTGGGGTGAACCACTCCGGCATCGGGCCATCCCAAAGGTGCAGAATCCTCCGCACCTTCAGGGGCTAGGCCGGCCCCGGAGTGGTTTGCGCCGCGCCGGCCGGCGGGGAACGGGCTTGGCGCCATGCCAACCGGCGGCGAAGGGCCTCCGCCGGCCGGCGCGAGTTGGCGCATGCGCGGGAGCTCCAGAATGTGCTGGCATCATCCCAGTGCATGCACAGGGGGGTTCATCTCCGCGTCGGCCATGGCGGAGGAATAGCAGCCGACGCGGAGGAATAGAGTGCCCCCACGGCACAGCCCGCCCACGGATCGGTGGGCCCAGATCGCGGGCCAGGCTACCATGGGGGCACCTCCGAGGGCCAGATCCCCCCGTGCCCCGAGGACCCCGGAGGCCACCCGCACTGCCAGGTCCCGCCGATAAGGACCTACTCTAATTCACGCCAGTGGGACAGGCAAAAAATGGGCGGCCACTCGGCCCATCGCAGGCCGGAGAATCGCCGGGGGGGGACCGCTGACCGCGGCCTCCAACTGGCGCGACGCGATTCCCGCCCCCGCCAAATCCCCGGCACTGGAGAATTCAGCAGCCGGCGGGGGCGGGATTCACGCCGCTCCCCGGCGATTCTATGACCCAGCGGGGGGTCGGAGAATCCCGCCGAATATTCCAAGTGTGGTCTAACCAGGGTTTAATAAAGTTGCAGCAAAACCTCGCGGCTCTTAAACTCAATCTCCCTGTTAATGAAAGCCAACACACCATACGCCTGCTTAACAACCCGATCAATCTGGATGGCAACTTTGAGGGATCTATGTACGTGGACCCCAAGATCCCTCAATTCTTCCATGCTTCCAAGAATCCTGCCTTTAACCCTGTATTCAGCATTCAAATTCACCTTTCAAAATGAAGCACTTCACATTTATCTAGGTTGAACTCCATCTGCCACTTCTCAGTCCAGCTCTGTGTCCTGTCAATGTCCTGTTGTAACCTGCAACAGCCCTCGACACTATCTACAACTCCCCCAACCTTCGTGTCAACGGCAAACTTCCTAACCCACCCTTCCACTTCCTCATCCAAGTCATTTATAAAAACTACAAAGAGCAGAGGTCCCAGAACAGATCCTTGCGGGACACCACTGGTCACTGACCTCCAGGCAGAATAATTTCCATCCACTACCACTCGCTGTCTTCTTTCGACCAGCCAATTCTGTATCCAAGCAGCCACATTTCCCTGTATCCCATGCCCCATAACTTTCTGAATGAGTCTACCATGGGGAACCTTGTCAAATGCCTTACTGAAATCCATATACACCACATCCACTGCCCGACCTTCATCAATATGTCTTGTCACATCCTCAAAGAACTCAATGAGGCTTGTGAGGCATGACCTGTCCCTCACAAAGCCATACTGACTATCTTTAATCAAACTATGTTTTTCTAAATAATCATAAATCCTAGCTCTCAGATTCCTTTCCAATATTTTGCTCACCACAGACGTAAGACTGACTGGTCTGGAATTCCCAGGGATTTCCCGATTTCCTTTCTTGCACAGGGGAACAACATTTGCCTCCCTCCAATCATCCGGTACTACTCCAGTAGAGAGCGAGGACACAAAGATCATCGCCAACGGCGCAGCAGTCTCCTCCCTCGCTTCCCGTTATAACCTTGGGTATATCCCGTCTGGCCCAGGGGACTTATCTATCCTGATGCTTTTCAAAATTTCCAGCGCATCCTCCTTCTTAATATAGTTTGTAGCAGTGATTCCTTCTCAGCGGCATGGTGTTATAGAGAGAGTCATACAGGGCCTTTGGCCCAACTTGTCCCTGCCGCCCTGTTTTTACCACTAAGCTAGTCCCAATTGCCTGCATTTGGCCCATATTCCTCTATATCCATCTTTCCCATATAACTGTCTAAATGCTCTTTAAAAGACAAAGAAAGCAGTACGTACATTCCCCAACTGGAAACCATGGCTCAATCGCGAGATTGACTCCCGTCTGAGGCGTTCAAGTCAGACGAGTCTTCAGACTTTAGCTTGGTTTGATATTCACTCTTGGCATCTCGGATGGCTTTGTGGAGGTCGTACCTGGATTTCTTGTATAGGTAAGGGTCTTACCTATACAAAAAATCCAGGTACGACCTCCGCAAAGCCATCCGAGATGCCAAGAGTGAATATGAAACCAAGCTAAAGTCACAGACAGACTCGGCTGTTGTGGCAAGGCCTAAACAACATAACGGCTACAAAGCGAAGCCGAGCAGTATCTCCGGCTACAGCACACCCCTCCCCGATGAACTCAATGCATTCTATGCTCGGTTCGAGCAGGAAACCAACAATCCGCTGTCGAGTGCCCCAGCAGCCCATAACTCACCCATACCCACCATCACAGCTTCCGAAGTCAGATCGGCCTTCCTGAAAGTGAACCCTCGGAAGGCGACGGGCCCGGACGGGATCCCTGGTCGTGCACTCAGAGTCTGTGCGGACCAGCTGACAGATGGGTTCACGGACATCTTTAACCTGTCCCTACTCCACTCCGAGGTCCCCACCTGCTTCAAGAAGAGCACCATCATACCGGTGCCAAAGAAGAACCAGGCAACGTGCCTCAATGACTGCCATCCGGGGGCCCTGACTTCAGTCGTAATGAAGTGCTTCGAGAGGTTGGCCATGAAGCGCATCACCTCCATACTCCCAGAACGCCTTGCTCCACTGCAATTCACATGCCGCCGCAACTGGTCCACAGCAGATGCCATTTCCCTGGCCCTACACTCATCCCTAGAGCATCTCGACAACAAGGACTCCTACATCAGACTCCTATTTATTGACTACAGCTCCACCTTCAACACCATAATCCCAGCCAAGCTCATATCAAAGCTCCAAAACCTAGGACTTGGCTCCTCATTCTGCAACTGGATCCTCGACCTTCTGACCCACAGACCACAATCAGTAAGAATAAACAACAACACCTCCTCCACAATAGTCCTCAATACTGGGGTCCTGCAAGCCTGTGTACGTAGCCCCCTACACTACTCCCTGTACACACACAACTGCGTGGCAAAATTTGGTTCCAGCTCCATCTACAAGTTTGCTGACGATATGACCATAGTGGGCTGGATCTCGAATAACGATGAGTCCGAATACAGGAGGGAGATAGAGAACCTAGTGGAGTGGTGCAGCGACAACAATCTCTCCCTCAATGCCAGCAAAACTAAAAAGCTGGTCAATGACTTCAGGAAGCAAAGTACTGTACACATCCCTGTCAGCATCAACAGGGCGGAGGTGGAGATGGTTAGCAGTTTCAAATTCTTTGGGGTACATGTCACCAAAAATCTGTCCTGGTCCACCCACATCGACGCTACCACCAAGAAAGCACAACAGCGCCTATACTTCCTCAGGAAACTAAGGAAATTCGGCATGTCCACATTAACTCTTACCAACTTTTACAGAAGCAACCATAGAAAGCATCTTACCTGGCTGCATCACAGCCTGGTATGGCAACTACTCGGTCCAGGACCGCAAGAAACTTCAGAGAGTCGTGAACATGGCCCAGTCCATCACACGATCCTTCCATTGACTCCATCTACACCTCCCGCTGCCTGGGGAAAGCGGGCAGCATAACCAAAGACTCCTCCCACCCGGCTTACTCACTCTTCCAACTTCTTCCATCGGGCAGGAGATACAGAAGTCTGAGAACACGCACGAACAGACTCAAAAACAACTTCTTCCCCGCTGTTACTAGATTCCTAAACGACGCTCTTATGGACTGACCTCATTAACACTACACCCCTGTATGCTTCATCCAATGCTGGTGCTTACGTAGTAACATTGTGTACCTTGTGTTGCCCTATTATGTATTTTCTTTTATGTATTTTCTTTTATTTCCTTTTCTTTTCTTGTTGAGCTGCTCGTAGAAAAATACTTTTCACTGTACCTCGGTGCACGTGACAATAAACAAACCAATCCAATCCCGTCAGGCCCAGGGAACTTATCTATCCTGATGCTTTTCAAAATTTCCAGCACACCCTCCTTCTTAATATAGCTTGTAGCAGTGATTCCTTCTCAACGGCATGGTGTTATAGAGAGAGTCATACAGGGCCTTTAGCCCAACTTGTCCATGCCGCCCAGTTTTTACCACTAAGCTAGTCCCAATTGCCTGCATTTGGCCCATATCCCTCTATACACATCTTACCTATATAACTGTCTAAATGCTCTTTAAAAGACAAAATTGTACCTACCTCTACGATTGCCTCTGGCAGCTCGTTCCAGACACTCACACTCTTGTGTGAAAAGATTGCCCCTCTGGACCCTTTTGTATCTCTCCCCTCTCACCTTAAACCTGTGCCCTCTAGTTTTAGACTCCCTTGCCTTTGGGAAAAGAGGTTGACTATCTACCTTATCTAATAGATGAGACCTACTCTGCCCTCCTATGTGGATGTAAAAGCATCCATAACACTATTTCAAAGAGGAGAATTTCCGTGTATTGATCAATATTTATCCAGCAACCAATATCACTAATGATGTTCACAAATAGGCTGCTGTGTTTCATATTGTACAACAGCAACTACAGAACAAAATGATAGTTAGTTGGCTGTAAAGCATCTTAGAATGTCTAAGTTCATGAAAAGTGAGCAACGGGATTCTGCATTGGCCAATGCCAAATTTGGGAAAGGCGATTGGGCAGAGAATCGTTTTTGATGCCAAAATCGTGACTGACGCCGGGCTCACGCCAAATGGCAATTCTCCGGTGCCTCCACACCGGTGCCTCCACTCCAAACGTACAGTAAACACCATTTGCACATCATTCAAGAGCCTGACCCGGTGTTCTCCGGGGCCTACGTGAATCTCCGCCTCTACCAGGGGGAATTCCAGGCGATAGGTTTCACTTGTGCTTTTAAAAATCTTGAACAGGCGGCGTGGCTGCTGAGGGAGAGAGAGTGGGTGCCGGAAGTGTCCAACATCACCTTAGTGTGCTGACAATGGTGCTGGTCGGGACCTCCTGCCTGTCATAATATACACCAGTATATCATGGTGCAGACACACACTGATGGACACACAGTGGGACCAATCAGCACACACAACACTGCAGCCAATCACCAGTTAGAGCACACGCACTATAAAGACAGGGGGCATCACAGTTCCCGCTTATTCGAGTTGCAGCTAGCGAGGAGGACAGAGCTCACAGCCAGCAACACAGACATTCACCATGTGCTGAGTGCATCGACTGATTAGGACAAGTCAAAGGTCTTTAGTTAAAGCTAGTATCGTATTAACCCACATGTTTAAACAGTTAATGATTCAATAAAATGGTGTTGCACTATTTCAAGTGTTGGTGACCTGTATGTGATCCACAACACCCAACACATCACTGCCAGGCTGGGGGTAGTGGGAGGTGGCCTGGAGTGGCCTGTGGGGTCGGGGTGGAAGGGCATGGGACACCATTGCTGCAAGGCAGCCACGCAGCTGTGCAGCTGCTGATCGCCCACTGTGAACTTTGTGCCACAGGTCTTATGGGTCCGTCCTCCCCCCCCCCCCCCCCCCCCCCCCCCCCCCGGGGCCAGGCCACCTCCCCAGGTGCCCTCTGGCACCAGCTGACCCATCAATGGGATGGGTGCGCTCCGGCACAACTTGTTGGCTATGATGAGTATGTGTGGGGAGTGAAGTGTGTACACGTGGCTGCAGCTTGTCAGCCTCCCGAGTGTCAATCACAGACCCGGTGAATCCAGCATCATTTCCCATTGGAATTGATTGTGTTCCACATGGCGCCGGTGCTAGCACTTAACGGCCGTTGAATGGTCTATATGCGGCGGCTGTTTTGTCATCGTAAAAGTCCACGAATCCTGCTCTGGCGTCCACACTTAGGTCTGAATTCTCCACCATTGGGATTCTCCATTTTGCCGGCAGCCCAGGGGTTTCCCGACGGCATGGGGCTGCCCCACTATGGGAAACCCCATTAACCAGCCGGCGAAACGGAGAATCCCGATGGCATGCCACACCAGGAATCATTTGCGGCGGGAGGGAGAAACCTGCCCAAAGTCTCAGGAACTGAGGATCCCACCTGAGATGTCAAGACAAAGGATGGATTTCTCCGGTCGTTCAGATTCTCTGTTCCCGCTAGCAACGCACCCCTGCCCAAAAGGTTAGGTGGGGTTACTGGGTTATGGGGTTAGGGTGGGGGCCTGACTCTAAGTGGGGTGCCCTTTCAGATAATTGGTGAAGACCCAATGGGTTGAATGGCCTCCTTCTGCACTGTAGGAATTCTATGAAAAATTAACATGTGAAGCATTGTAAAAAATGATTAGACCCATGTCCATTCGGTCACGTAAGGATGGAAACTTAAGTACACATTTCTCCAGACTTAATTTTTCAATGTATTAATTTCCGACCAAATTGCTCTTGACTTTAGGGTATTCCATCACAGTACTTAATTCCCACTCTTCAAAATTAGCATATGGTCTTGGCTGAGGGTTAGATTTTCATGGTGGAGGCAGGAAGGTCGAATCAAGAAACTTCCTGACTTTGCAGCCCCATCTCCTTTACAAAATCTCCTGTCCACCATATTTTCACTCCAAGGAAATTGTGCAGGGTGGCGGCAAGTCCAGAGGCAAGTCTGAGGTTGCAATAGGGGTGGGATCATGGTGAGGCCCAGTATTAATGATGAATGTTAGGCCATCAATCCCTCACTTCTCATCCCTCACATCTCATCTGGGCAGCACGGTAGCATTGTGGATAGCACAATTGCTTCACAGCTCCAGGGTCTCAGGTTCGACTCCGGCTTGGGTCACTGTCTGTGCGGAGTCTGCACATCCTCCCCGTGTGTGCGTGGGTTTCCTCCGGGTGCTCCGGTTTCCTCCCACAGTCCAAAGCTGTGCAGATTAGGTGGATTGGCCATGATAAATTGCCTTAGTGTCCAAAATTGCCCTTAGTGTTGGGTGGGGTTACTGGGTTATGGAGATAGGGTGGAGGTGTGGACCTTGGGTAGGGTGCTCTTTCCAAGAGCCGGTGCAGACACGATGGGCCGAATGGCCTCCTTCTGCACTGTAAATTCTATGAAAAATCCCCTCAACCCCTCATTCCCCAATGCCCTCTCATAGCCCATACTCCCTTATACTCTTATGTCTCCTCCCTGTCCAAAATATATCTTCCATGGCCACCATGTGCAGACCTTTGGTGACATCTTTGAAATGCATACAACAAAAACTAAGCTTCTAACAATGTTAGATATAAAAGCTACTGGACTGCTTTGATTGATAGGCCATCAGGTTTAGATAAAAATACTATCTATTCCTGCAGTTTCAATAGAGTTCATTGTTGACATTTTGCAACGGCCCGCATTACAGTGCATCTCAGCCTTCATCAACCCTCATGGGTGCCTATGATCTGCCCAAGGGTGAATAGGCCTGACTCTAGCCCACCTCCTGATCCCCAGAGTTAAAATTGGGTGCAATTGGACTCTTTAAACTGATGTGGAGATGCCGGCGTTGGACTGGGGTGAGCACAGTACGAAGTCTTACAACACCAGGTTAAAGTCCAACAGGTTTGTTTCGATGTCAAAGCTAGTGACATCGAAACAAACCTGTTGGACTTTAACCTGGTCTTTAAACTGAGGCATGCCTGCTAAGTTGGGAAACTTCCCAACCTGAGTTACTCACCTCAAAAGTAAAAATCCCAAGGTATGTTTTCTTCAGTTTTGCATGCATAGGGACTCTTTCCCAAATGAGAAAAGTACTCCTAAGCATCTCAACGTTTATACAATGCTGGTGAATGTAACTGTCAATTACCTTTGCAGGACAGTGCCCTATAATAAATTTGAGAAATAAAAGTACATCCCCTTATCACGGGTAGGAATCTTTGGGCTGGATTCTCCGATTTGAATACTAAGTGCCGAAGCCGGCGTGGGAACGGTGGCGTTTTACACCAGGAAAAACAGCGTAAAAGCTGCACTGATCCTCCGTCTGGTGGTGGGCTGGCAGCCGCGCAGCGTAAAGCCACCGTCTTTACCTGCGGATATGGCCGGAGAATTGCCGGGCGCGTGGCCGCACATTTGCATGGGGCGACCTGTAACACCTGTGACATGAATGAAGATAATTATTACTGTAGCTATTTTCATCAAAAGAAATCTCATTTCATAGAATCATAGAATCCCTACAGTGCAGAAAGAGGCCATTTGGCCCATTGGGTTTGCACCAACCCTCTGAAAGAGCACTCCATCTAAATCCACTTCCCAATAACCCCTTAACCAAACCTTCACATCCCTGGACACTAAGGGACAATTTAGCATGGTCAATCCACCTAACCTCCATATCTTTGGACTGTGGGAGGAAAGCGGAGCACCCGGAGGAAACCCACGCAGTCATGGGGAGAAAGTGCAATCTTCACACAGTGACCCGAGTTCCTGGTGTTGAGAGGCAGCTGTGCTAACTACTGTGTCACTGTGTCACCCCCTGGAAACATAATTTGAGCCACAGGCTTCATTTGTTTAGCTTCCCAAGTCAAGGGCAGTGAAATTAAAGTGAGGTTGCTCCTCATGATGCATTTTAAGGTATGTGAATGCCAGACATTAAGCCCTTCCTCAACAGAGAAAATAGGAAAGGCTACACAGGATGGGACTCTCATTGTTAGAAAAGGGAACGATGAGAAGTGAACTATTTGAGGTCTTTAATATAATAAAACGGTTTGATAGGGGAAACATAGAGAAGGAAGGTCGATTAGCTCAGTTGGTCAGGTGGCTAGCATATGGATCAGACAGATTAGTGCGAACAGCACAGGGTTCACTTGTTGTTCTGACTGAGGTAGACTTGGGGCCTGTCTCCTCACCCTGCCCATAATAAAAATCATAGCACTTTGTTGTGCTTCAGTGAATAATTGACAAAGACCTGCCTTTGCGCAGAGAACTCAAGATGAAGAGAATTAAAGAAGATGTGGAGGAGAGTAAAACTAGGGTCTTTCAATCTAAAATGGGTCACTGACAAAACCAATCAGGAATTCAGAAGATGTTTCTTTATTTTAGTAGCAGGTGTCTTTTTGGGTGGTTTCAGAAATACCTCCCTCAAGTGCATCCCCGTCAGTAGCTTTGATATTGATTGGTCTACACTCGTGATCTGTGACCAAATGCTGTGTGAGAGTCCACACTAACGTCTGCATTGTCCAATGACTCTGCAAAGCCCCTTGCTGATAACCTCGCTTTAACACAACATGTTTCATCTGTAAGGATATTGACAGTACAAGTCACCCGACATGACAATGCTGGCTGACCCTTATCTGGCACCTCAGAATAAACCCCCAAATTTCTCCAACCACCACATTTCCTTCTGATGCAGAGGTGAGGCTGCTTCCCACTGGGCCATGGCTAACACCTCAAGCTGAGGAGGGGCCCAGTCAGTCACTCAAACAGATTGGAAAATGGCTATTTATCTGTTCATTTCAACATGTTTCCAGCATGTGACTGATAAAGAGCGGACATGAATTGGACAGGAAGTCTTGGTGTTAATCTTTCTTTTTGTACTTGCAAGAAATAATGACTTTTCTCCAAAGACTGAATATAGCTGACCCAGAAGTAACTTTTTGTTCCTTGCACACTTGAACCTGTAGGACATGGCTAGTGGCATGTTGGTTTGAATGCCAATTTAGTTCAAGGGCATGGATTCAATCACCTCAGCCCCACGATTCACTGAAGTAGCACCTGTAACATCTCAAGGAAGAGAAATTTGGGGCCGTGAGCTTACAACAGCTGCTGTTCTCATACTTTGCCTGCAATGAAGGCTGTGCACAGGGTTTTAGGAACAGCCGACAGATAGGAGAAAGGATCTGGGGCTGTATTCTTCGCAGCCCCGCGCCAAAATCGCGTTCGGCGGGGGGGACGGAGAATCCAATTTCACGCCGAAATCGGACCCGCTGCCGGTCTGGCAATTCTCCGAGATCTGAGAATTGGCGTGATGGAGGAGTGCTCCGCCCGGCTGGGGCCCATTGGCAGAGGCCCGCCCAGCGATTCTCCAATCTCGGCCGGCCGAGTTCCCAAAGGTGTGGAACTAACCTGCTATTGGCGGTCGGGTTGCTCGCATAGCAGCTGCGGACTCAGTCCATGGCCGCCCTGGTGGGGGGGTGGGCAGATTGGACACCGGGGGGGCTTATAGGCAGTCGGGGGACAGATCCGCACGGTTAGATGCTCCGGTGCGCAGCCGATCGGAGGGGTCTAGTTTTTATGTCTGCCTCCCCAGTCCAAGTCCGCCATGGAGCTCGGGGAGGCCGCTGGAGGCAGCCGCCCTGCACATGCACAGACTCAAAGCCAGAGGTGCGTGGGCCCGTATCTGCAGCTAAAGCTGCATGAGTTATTCAGGGTCCCTGCTAGCCCCTTGTAGGTCATTGAATCAGCTCATCTTTTTTGCAGGAATCTCCAGAGTAAAACGCCAGTGTTTTTACGCCGGCATGGGGACATAGTCCCATTTTGGGAGAAACCAGCCCCATGTGGGTAACAAGAGCCATGATCCTTGCAGGAGAGGTCAGATCTTCAAGAAAAGAACATTTGTCGCCTTTGATGCTGGAGTGGTTTTTGACTGGGCAGAAAGATAGGCTCAACACAGAATTATTGGGCATGGTGTGGAGATGCCGGCGTTGGACTGGGGTGAGCACAGTAAGAAGTCTTACAACACCAGGTTAAAGTCCAACAGGTTTATTTCAAATGACTAGCTTTCGGAGCGCGCTCCTTCACCTGAGGAAGGAGCTGTGCTCCGAAAGCTAGTCATTCGAAACAAACCAATAGAATTATTGGGGCCAGAGTTTGGATGGGGTGGAGAGTGTGAACATTGTGACACACAAGCAGAACATTTGTGTGGGACAGGTTCTGTGCACCAGTGGATCTTTTCACTGTCCATTATTGCTTGATTATTTTGCTGATTAATCCACAGTCATCCGTTTTGAACCTCACACCTCACTGATCTGGCAGTCAGGATGTTGCTGCACCTGGGTGGCAAATCAAGCAAGGCTGGTAATACCACTCTGTCCCACCACCTCACCTCTAAGGTGAAAGTCTGCGTGGGGATGCTGACTCAGTTGAGGAGAGGACCACAGTGGTTAGCACTGCTGCCTCACAGCGCCAGGGGCCTGGGTTTGATTCTGACCTGGGATGACTGCCTGTGTGGAGTTCTCCCCATGTGTGTGTGGATTTCCTCCGGGTGCTCCTGCTTCCTCCCACAATCCAAAGATGTGCGGGCTAGGTGGATTGGCCTTGCTAAATTGCCCCTTAGTGTCCAATAGGTTAGGTGGGATTACGGGGATAGCGAAGAGGAGTGGGCCTAGATAGGGTGCTCTTTCAGAGGGTCAGTGCAGACTCAATGGGCCGAATGACCTCCTTCTGCACTGTAAGGATTCTATGATTCTATGAACCCTAACCCACTAGCCCCTCACAGAAAAGTAGCTTCACATTGCGGCTCCCTCATGCCAACCATGTCAGGGTTACCACCTTTGGAATGCCACTCAGGTGAAAGAGGAGGAGAAATAATAATAAAAGGAGGCAATGCTCAAGGCATTGAGACTGAAATGATCATTAATCAGCTTTATTGATAAAATCACGGTAGCCTTGTGGATAGCACAATTGCTTCACAGCTCCAGGGTCCCAGGTTCAACTCCGGCTTGGGTGACTGTCTGTTCGGAGTCTGCACATCCTCCCCGTGTGTGCGTGGGTTTCCTCCGGGTGCTCCGGTTTCCTCCCACAGTCGAAAGATGTGCAGGTTAGGTGGATTGGCCATGATAAATTGCCCTTAGTGTCCAAAATTGCCCTTAGTGTTGGGTGGGGTTACTGGGTTATGGGGATAGGGTGGAGGTGTTGACCTTGGGTAGGGTGCTCTTTCCAAGAGCCGGTGCAGACTCGATGGGCCAAATGGCCTCCTTCTGCACTGTAAATTCTATGATCTATTGACAGCATGCACTGCCAAAACTGGAGCTGATTGCCATGGGCAGCATGCCTGAACTCTCTGAACTGGTGACTGCCAATATTTTCAAGTGTGTACTTTACCTCTCCCAAGTCAAATAACTAAATTAAATTCATTCTGTAAATTTACAGCATGGTTATTCTCACAGCTCATGCATGATTCAAAGGCACAGAATAAAATCTGGGGCTTCTGTGTGAAAAGCTGGTTTACAATTGATTGCCTTGTGTGAAAAAAGCGGTTTACCAGAGTGCGTGCACAGCGACCTCGAACTTTATCTGCTATTAGTCGGTATAGTTTAAGCCTGAACTGCCTGAAGCTTGCAGACAAAGGTTTAGAAATTTAAGGAAAGAATTTGTTCAAACATGCATGGAGTTTGAAAGGCTCAAACAGAGTAATTTTGAGAGGTGGATAAGGGCATTAAAAATAGACCAAACGTATGAAGCTCTCAGAGAAATTATACTTTTGGAGGAGTTTAAAAATTCAATTCCTGATGTAGTGAGAACTCATGTGGAAGAGCAGAGGGTTAAAACTGCGAGATTAGCAGCAGAAATGGCAGATGATTATGAATTAGTTCATAAATCAAAGATTGGTTTCCGACATCAGTTTCAGCCTGTGAGGGACAGAAACTGGGGACACGAGAAATACTCAAGTGGTAAAGTTAAAGGTGTTCTGATGGGAGATAATAAGGAGAGTGTACCTCAGATTAAAAAAGAAATCCAGGAGGCTGGAAAAGAAATGAAGAGTTTCAAATGTTTTCACTGTAATAAACTAGGCCATGTAAAATCACAGTTTTGGTGGTTGAAGAAAAGCACTGGAAAGGCTGATGTGGTAAAACAGGATAAGACAGTGGGGTTTATTAACGTGCTAAAGGAAAGCTCAAGTGAAGCGAAGGAGGTGCAAAAGATTGTACAGCTTGATTAGGAGGTGATCGATAAGAAAGTGCCAGATATCTTTAAAGAATTTACTTGTGTGGGTAAAGTTTACTCATGTGTATCAGGAGGAGCAGGGAAAGAAGTCACAATTTTAAGAGATACGGGAGCTAGTCAATCTTTAATGGTAAGAGATGAGGAGTTATGTAGTTTGGGAAGAATGTTGCCAGAAAAGGTGGTACTATGTGGAATTCAGGGTGAGAGAAGTAGCGTTCCATTATATAAGGGAAGGTTGGAAAGTCCAGTGAAGAGTGATGAAGTGGTGGTAGGAGTAATAGAGAAACTATCTTGTCCAGGAATACAGCTTATCTTGGGTAATGATATAGCTGGATCGCAGGTGGGCGTGATGTCTACTGTGGTTGATAAGCCAGTGGAAAATCAGACAACTGAAGTGTTGGAGGACGAATATCCTGGGATTGTATAGTAACAAGGTCGCAAATCAACAGGTTCAGACAAGAGGAGAAATCAAAGAGTGAAGATGAAGTTGAAGTGCAATTAACAGAAACGATTTTTGATCAGATGGTTGAGAAAGAACAAGAACAGGTGGAGAATGAGGTGGATATTTTTAGTTCAGGAACATTGGCGGAGTTACAACAGAAAGATATAAAATAAAACGGATGTATCAGAAAGCATACATGGAAGAGGAATCTGAGTGTATACCAGAGTGTTATTACCGTAAAAGTGATGTCTTGATGAGAAAATGGAGACCTTTACATATGCAGGCGGATGAAAAGTGCGCAGAAATTCATCAAGTAGTATTGCCGGTAGGGTATGGAAAGGAGGTGTTGCGAGTTGCACATGAGGTACCAGTGGGAGGTCGTTTGGGAATAAGGAAAACTCAAGCTAAAATCCAGAAACATTTGTATTGGCCTGGACTACATAAAGATGTAGTTAAATGTTGTCAATCATGTCACACATGTCAAGTGATAGGGAAACCCTGGTTTCAGTGATGAAACCAGCATCTTTAATACCCCTTCCAGCATTTGAGGAACCTTTTACAAGGGTCCTAATTGATTGCGTAGGACCGCTTCCTAAAATGAAAAGTGGGAATCAATATCTTTTGACGATAATGGATGTGTCTACTAGGTTTCCAGAAGCCATTCCAGTATGTAATATTACAGCTAAAAAGATTGTGGAGGAGTTACTTAAATTCTTTACTAGATATGGACTACCCACAGAAATACAATCGGATCAAGGATCAAATTTTACCTTAAGGTTATTCAAAGAAGTTACGGATAGTTTCGGAATAAAACAATTTAAATCAACTGTGTACCATCCAGAATCGCAGGGAGCATTAGAAAGGTGGCATCAGACATTAAAGACAATATTGAGGGCTTATTGTCAAGATTATCCAGACGATTGAGATAAAGGAATTCCATTCATACTGTTTTCAATTAGGGACGTACCTAATGAGTAAACCAAATTTAGTCCTTTTGAATTAATTTTTGGTCATGAGGTAAGAGGACCACTTAAATTGATTAAGGAAAAATTGGTGAGTGAGAAATCGGAAATTACATTATTGGATTACGTGTCAAATTTTAGGGAACGATTAAATAGAGCAGGTGAATTGGCTAGACTGCATTTAAAAGGTGCACAACGTGTGATGAAACGGGTAGCGGACAAGAAATCCAAAGTTTGTAGTTTTGCCAGTGGAGATAAAGTTTTAGCATTGTTACCAGTGGTAGGGGAACCTTTAAAAGCAAGGTTTTGTGGACCTTATCAACTTGAAAGGAAATTAAGTGAGGTGAATTATGTGGTAAAAACACCAGATAGAAGGAAGACTCACCGAGTGTGTCATGTGAATATGCTTAAAAGATACTTTGAAAGGGAAGGAGAGAAAAAGGAGGAGGTTTTAATGATTCTAACTCAAAGTGACGAACCAAATTCAGATGACTGTGAATTTGACATACCTCAAATTAAATTGGAAAATGAGGATGTTCTTAAAAATTGGGATAAATTGTTGAGTTACCTTCCAGAGGAAGAACAAACTGACCTGAAAGAGATATTGATATCACATGGGCAAGTTTGTGGAGATAAATTGGGGAGTATTAAAATGGCTATACATGATGTAGGTGTGGGAAATGCTGTTCCAATCAAACAACATCCATACAGACTTAACCCTTTAAAATTGACATAGGTTAACAAAGAGATTGAGAGTATGCTTAAAAATGGCATAATTGAAGTGGGTTGCAGCCAATGGAGCTCACCCATAGTGATGGTGCCTAAACCAGACGGTACCCAACGGTTGTGTGTGGACTATAGAAAGGTTAATGCAGTTGCATGAACGGACTCTTATCCTATCCCACGTTTGGAGGATTGCATTGAGAAAGTGGGAAAATCAGCTTTTATTTCCAAACTGGATTTACTTAAAGGTTACTGGCAGGTACCTTTACCCGAAAGGGCGAAGGAGATTTCAGCTTTTGTGACTCCAGATGGTATATACCAATTCAAAGTTATGCATGAAAAACGCCCCAGCCACATTTGTGAAAACAAAAGTTATTGGGGAGTTTCCGATCCCCTCGACACAATGGGAAATAATGCGATTTCGTGGTATGAGTGGATTTTACCGGAAATTTGTACCCAATTTTAGCAGTGTCGTCGCTCCACTGACGGACTTGCTCAAGAAGCGTAACAAATCCCAGTTGAGTGTCAACAGGCATTTGACGGCCTGAAGGCTGTATTAACCACTGCTCCTGTGTTAGCCATCCCAAATTATACCAAACCATTCAAAGTGGCAGTTGATGCGAGTGAGGTGGGTGTAGGTGCGGTGCTTCTACAAGAGGACGACGAAGGGCTAGAGCGGCCTATTGGTTATTTTTCAAAGAAATTGAATTTTCACCAGAAAAATATTCCACGATTGAGAAGGAGACTTTGAGTTTGGTGCTGGCTTTGCAACATTTTCACATTTATGTGACCAGCAATCCGTCTGACACCGTTATATATACTGATCGTAATCCGTTGACGTTTTTGGAGCGATTCCAGAATAAAAATGCACGGCTGTTTCACTGGAGTTTGTTGTTGCAGCCGTTTCATTTAAAAATAGCACATGTGGCAAGACGAAAAAACATAATAGCCGGTGCTTTGTCACAAATGTGATGAACGGAAGCATAATCAAAGATCCCTCCCACCCGGGATACTCACTCTTCCAACTTCTTCCATCGGGCAGGAGATACAGAAGTCTGAGAACGCGCACAAACAGACTCAAAAACAGCTTCTTCCCCACTGTCACCAGACTCCTAAATGACTCTCTTATGGACTGACCTCATTAACACTACACCCTGTATGCTTCATCCGATGCCAGTGCTTATGTAGTTACATTGTATATGTTGTGTTGCTCTATTATGTATTTTCTTTTATTCCCTTTTCTTTCCGTGTATTTAATGATCTGTTGAGCTGCTCGCAGAAAAATACTTTTCACTGTACCTCGGTACACGTGACAATAAACAAATCCAATCCAATCCAATCCAATCAGTTGGAGGAAGAAGAACGAAAAAAAAATGGACTATATTATTATACCTGTTTGTGTGTGTTGTTTTTTGAAACAAAAAGTATATTTACAGTGTGCATTTCTTAAAGGATAGTGAAAAGGTGAAAAATTAAATCACCTAAAGTTGATGGGTTTTTTTTTCTTGGGGGGAGGTGTCATGAGAATATCGCTTTAAAAAATGTTTGGCTGCTCATATTACTGCAGTGATGTCAGAGTGTGGTGGAGCTGGGCTGTCTGTCAGCTTTTTGCTTTTGTTTTTGAGCAGGCTGCAAGGTGTGTTTTAGTTTCGTTTTTAGAGCTGGATAGCTCCAGTCCCAGCCAGAAGGTGTATGCATCTCTCTCTGTAATCTAAAGACTGTAAATCGATCTTGGTGATTTAAAACTAATAACGGCTAACAGTAGTGATTTAACCTGATGTTCTTCTGTTTAAAGGTTGTTAAGTCTTGTTAAAAGGACAGATTACAGATTACTTAGTGTTGTATTCTTTGGGGGGTGTATTTTATTTACTGGTTGCTAAGATTTTCACTGTTTGTTTTAGAAAGGTTAACTTGAGTTCATAGAATAAACATTGTTTTGCTGCTTTCAAAAATACTTGTCCATTTCTGCAGTACCACACTTGTAGAGTGGGCCCTGTGCTCCCCATACCGCAATCTATTAAAAGTTTTGGGTCAGGTGAACTCCATGATACACTTTGGGGTTCTCTAAACCCTGGCCCATAACAAAAGTTACCTGGAGGTGTTCTGATCAGTTGGATAGTTTTAGGTCTAACCCAAGTCAAGGGCAGTGAAATTAAGGTGAGGGTGCACTTCATGAGGTGTTTAAGGTATGTGAGTGCCAGACATTCAACATAGAGAAGGAAGGCCGATTAGCTCAGTTGGTCAGGTGGCTAGAATGTGGATCAGATAGGGTAGTGCGAACAGCACGGGGTACAATTGTTGTTCTGGCTGAGGTAGACTTGGGGCCTGCCTCCTCACCCTGCCCATAATAAAAATCATAGCACTTGAATAATTGTCAAGGACCTGCCTTTGCGCCTTGAACTCAAGATGAAGAAAATTAAAGAAGATGGGTTCTACATGTGGAGGAGAGTAAAACTAGGGCCTGTCAATCTAAAATAGGCCATCGACAAATCCAATCAGAATTCAGATGACGCTTCTTTATTCAGAGTGTGGCTATGTGGAACAAGGAGCAATTGAGGTCAACGGCATCAAAATATGTTGATCAAGTTGATGAAGGACCAGGGAGGTTTGCAGAGAACATAATTGGCACATGGACCAGTTACTGTGCTGCAAAATACGATGTTATTCTGTGCCATTTTATGAATATTTATACACTTGTCTTTGAGTCCAGGTAATGGTTTCATAGGATGACAGTGTGCATGCACATCAACAGTCAACAATTTTAATTCTCAGTAGGTTTCTGCAAGTGTCAGTTGTAGGCCCATATAGGATTTGGTGTATTGTTATGGCTTATTTATGTCACATTTATGAATAATTCTATTAGGTTATTTTCTTAAGAAAATGTCACAGATTATGAAGCACAATGGTCAGCTTTGCTGAAAAATGTCAGTGTTGAGATATATACTTAAGCTGAGTTGCATATAGCCCACACTGGAAAGGGGAAGTTATTTAGATGGAAGGAGGCCTACATACTGACTTGATTTTTTAAAATATATTTTCATTGTCACAAGTAGGCTTACATTAAGACTGCAGTGAAGTTACTGTGAAAAGCCCCTAGTCGCACCTGTTCAGGTACACAGAGGGAGAATGCAGAATTGTCAGCTGGTACAGGTGTTGAACCCGTGCTGCTGGCCTTGTTCTGCATCACAAACCAGCTGTCTGGCCCACTGAGCTATGTGGTTCATTGTAGGTGCTATAGACTTGTGAAAGAATGGTTAGACTAATAGAGCTAATGATATATTCGGTGCACCAGTATGTTGAGGTCTGTTTGAGTTAATGCTGGCTTTATTATGAAATAGTTTTTTCAAGGTACACTGTGGTAAAACATTTTTGTAAGAATAACTGGAGCGATAAGGCTAGGGATGAGACGTCGGATTTGTTTGCGAAAAGGAAAAATAAGATGAACGTGAAACCAAGTTGAGCTATTAAAAGAAATGTGAATCTTAATCTTTTAGAAAAAAACAAGAACCACCTGTAAGTGCCTCTGTGTTGGGGGGGACAGGAGCCCAATGACCTCAAATTGATCCAATCATATTGGCCAGGGAAAACTATGGACTAATATGGCTTGGTATGGGTCCGGCAATGAGGGTAACAGAAGATAGTGTTGGCTCACATCTAGAAGAAGACAGATTATGCTCAACAGACACACCAAGAGAAGTCTGTGCCCTAGAGAACTTGCAATGAGGAACCATCAGAGCCAAGTCTCACTGTATATCTATTACCACTGTAAGTTTCAGGATCTTGCAGGTCAGAATTGGTCAAGAATCCTGAGTGAAGGGGGTTGGAGTATCATGTGTCTCACATAGATTATCACATCTGCGAATCTCTCTCTCAGTAATATCCACTCACCAGTGCAGGAAGACATTGGGGCGCCATTTAAAAATGATCTCTAGGCCCCCACCATGTCCTCCAGACTCCCTCACCCCAACTCAACAATAGGCACCCCACCTCATAAGGGCAGGGCAGTCCTGGACCAAAGTGCAGGCATGACGCCTTAGCAGTGCCAGGGTGCCAGGCTGGCAGTGCCAAAGTGCCCAGGTGGCATCACGGTGCCAGGGTACCACCTTGCCTGGAGCCCGAGCACCCAGGGGCCCCTGATCACCTTGGACACCCCCACCCAAGTGCCGGTACGCCTGGTCCATGTTTGTGGAAACCAGTGTTAATCTGTGCACGCTCACGGTGTCCGAGGCGGGATCGTTCGATCTTGGGCACTGGGTAGGTCCGGCGTAGACATATTCAAGTGAGACTAACTACTCACTTCAATATGCAAATGTGTGTCCCAACCACAATGGGCGGGATCCAGAATGCAACGCGTATGATGAGTGACGAGGCCGGTAAATCTCAAGAGAGGCCTCTCCTGAGATCTACTGGCCTCATTGCGTCCTGAGTCGGGTGCAGTGAGGCTGGCAGATCATGCCCTATATGTTTTACCTTATGTTTTATAACGCTGTCAGGGCTTAACATTTCAGAGCCTCATCAAATCTCAATCCTCTTCGGGTTTCCTTCAGCTGAGTGAAGAAGTCCCATTTGACTGCTGGGAAATATCCAGATTCTGCAGAGATCTCTCACTGTGTCTCCAAAGGAAAACTTGGGGTGTGAACCACTTTTTGACCACTTTTGGGATATGAAGCATTCTCAAAATGGTGGAATCTGACGTGTAGAGAAATCCCTAACTGTCTCAAAGGGAAGGTTTTTTTTTGTTTCCAAGCTATTTTAAAGAAAAGGCCTGAAATGTTTTCATATGTAGTTGACAGGATAGTCAGGTGTGGTTGACAGGATAGAACGGCGCGGTGACACAGTGGTTAGCTCTGCTGCCTCACAGCTCCAGGGACCTGGATTCAATTCCGGCCTCCGGTGACTGTCTATGTGGAGTTTGCACTTTCTCCCCATGTCTCATGGGTTTCCTCCGGGTGCTTCGGTTTCCTCCCACAGTCCAAAGATGGATTGGCCATGCTAAATTACCCCACAGTGCCCAAAGGGTTAGATGGGATTACTGGGTTACAGGGATAGGGTGGAAGCGTGGGCTTAAGTAGGGTGTTCTTTCAGTGGGTCGGGAGACTCGATGGGCTGAATGGCCTCCTTCTGCACTGTAAGTTCTACGATTCTGTGCTTAATATGTCAGTGCAGGACAGGTGAAATCATGGGTGGCATTTAGAACCAGAGAACCATAGAACCTAATAATTCCTACAGTGCAGAAGCCTCCATCTGCATCAAATCTGCACTGACCCTCTGTAAGAGCACACCACCTAGGCCCACTCCCCCGCCCTATTCCTGTAACCCCACCTAACCTGCGCACTTTTAGACAGTAAGAGGCAACTTAGCATTGCCAATCCACCTAAGCTGCACATCTTTCGACTGTGAAGGAAACTGGAGCACCCGGAGGAAACCTTCACAGACACGGGGGGAACGTACAAACTCCACACAGATAGTCACCTACGGCTGGAATTGAACCTGGGTCCCTGGTGCTGTGAGGTAGACTCATGTATTGAAGCAGTCCATGTCCAAATGCAGCAAAACCTGGACAATATCCAGGCTTGGGCTGACATGGCAAGTTGCATTCACACCACACAAGTGCCAGGCAATGACCATCTCCAACAAGAGAGAATCTAACCACTGCCCCTTGACATTCAATGACATTACCATCGCTGGATCACCCACAATCAGCACCCACAAGCAGCATGGTAGCACAAGTGGCTAGCACTGTGGCTTCACAGCATCAGGGTCCCAGGTTCAATTCCCCACTGGGTCACTTAACGTGCGGAGTCAGCACGTTCTCCCCGTGTCTGCGCGGGTTTCCTCCCACAGTCCAAAGACGTGCAGGTTAGGTGGATTGGCCATGCTAAATTGCCCTTAGTGTCCAAAAAGGTTAGGTGGGGTTATTGGGTTACGGGGATAGGGTGGAAGTGAGGGCTTAAGTGGGTCGGTGCAGACTCGATGGGCCGAATGGCCTCCTTCTGCACTGTATGTTCTACGTTCTAATCAACATTCTAGGGGTTACCATAGATCAGAAACGGAACTGGACTAGCCACGTTAATACTGTGGCTACCAGGGCAGGTCAAAGGCTAGGAATCCTTTGGCAGGTAACTCACCCCCTAAGCCCCCCCCCCTCCCCCCCCGCCCCCCCACGTCCCCAAAGCCATCTACAAGCACAAGTCAGGCGAGGGCTTAAGTAGGGTGCTCTTTCCAAGGGCCTGTGCAGACACGATGGGCCGAATGGCCTCCTTCTGCACTATAGATTCTATGATTCTAACCAACCGGGAAACCCCATCTACTGATGGAATTGAGGATACTTCTGACGTCTCGAGTAGCCAAGTGCCAGAAAGCTGAATTCTACCAAGAAGGAATAGATGTCCACCACAGAGACTGTCTCATAAAATTGTATATATTTGATTTGATTTAGGTTTAGAGTTATTGCCACGTGTACTGAGGTACAGTGAAAAGTATTGTTTTGCGTACAGTCCAGGCAGATCGTTCCATCCGTGAAAAAACATAGGACTTACGTAAATACACAATGTAAATATATAGACATGGACATGGGAGGAAGCATACGGAGTGTAGTGCTACTCAGTATAGAAGATGCGAGGAGAGATCAGGTCAGTCCATAAGAGGGCTACTCAGGAGTCTGGTAACAGCCAGGAATAAACTGGTTTAGAATCTGTTAGTGCATGTTCACAGACTTTTGTATCTCCTGTCTGATGGAAGAAGTTGGAAGAGAGAATAACCCAGGTGGGAGGGGTCTTTGATTATGCTGCCCACTTTCCCAAGGCACCGGGGGATGCTGACAGAGTCAGTGGATGGAAGGCAGTTTTGTGTGATGGACTGGGCGATGTTCACAACTCTCTGTAATTTCTTATGGTCTTCGGTTGAGCAGTTGCCATACCAGGCTGTGATGCAGCCAGATAGGATGCTTTCTATGATGCATCTATAAAACTCGGTAAGTCATTGTGGACATGCCAAATTTCCTTTGTTTCCTGAGGAAGTATAGGCGCTGTTGTGCTTTCTTGGACGTGGCGTCGATGTGGGTGGACCAGGACAGATTGTTGGTGATGTGCACACCTATGACTTTGAAGCTGTCAACCATCTCCACCTCGGCACAATTGATGTAGACAAGGATGTGTATGATATTCGCTTCCTGAAGTCAATGACCAGCTCCTTCGTTTTGCTGATATTAAGGGAGAGATTGCTGTTGTTACACCACACCACTAAATTCTCCATCTCCCTCCTGTACTCTGACTTATCATTGTTTGAGATCCGACCCACTAGGTCATCAGCAAACTTGTAGATGGAGTTGGAGCCCAATTCTGCCACATAGTTGTGTGTGTATAGGGAGTATAGTAGCGGGCTAAATATTAGCATGGCCCCGGTATTGAGGACTGTCATGGAGGAGGTATTGTTGTTTATCCTTACTGATTGTGGTCTATGGGTCAGAAAGTTGAGCATCCAGTTGCAGAGGGAGGAACCAAGTCCTAGGTTTTGGAGTTTTGATACGAGCTTGGCTGGGATTATGGTGTTGAAGGTGGAGCTGGACTTAATGAGTAGGAGGCTGACATAGGCGTCCTTGTTAGCCAGATGTTCCAGGAATGAGTATAGGGCCAGGGTGATAGTGTCTGCCTTGGTCCGGTTGTGGCACATTGTGAATTACAGTGGATCTGGGCTTTCTGGGGGTATGGAGATGAAGTGTCTCACGACCAACCTCTCGAAGCACTTCATAATAATAGATGTCAAGGCCATTGGACGGTAGTCATTGAGGCATGTTGCCTGGTTCTTCTTTGGCACCTGTATGATGGTGGTCTTGTTGAAGCAGGAGGGAACCTCGGAATGAAGTAGGGAAAGGTTGAAGATGTCCGCGAACACATCTGCCAGCTGGTCTGCACAGGACCTGAATGCGCGACTAGGGACTCCATCAAGACCTCTTCCCATCAAAGATTCACTTTCAAAAAGGCTATCCTGACTCCGGAAGCTGTGACAGTGGGTATGTGTGTGTCCGAGGCTGCTGAGGCAGTTGAGAATGGTTTGTTGGTTTCCTTCTCGAAACCAGCATGGAATGCATTGAGTTCATCAATGAGGGGTGCACTGCTGTCGGAGATTCTACTCGGCTTTGCTTGTAGCCCATTATGTTGTTTAAGCCTTGCCACAACAACAGAGTCTGTGATTCTAACTTAGTCTGGTATTGCCTCTTGATGACCCTGATGGCTTAGCGGAGGTCATGCCTAGATTTCTTGTATATGTCACGGTTGCCTGTCTTAAACGTCTCAGACCTGGCCTTCAGTAGGGAGTGAATCTCTCGGTTAAACCATGGTTTCCAGTTGAGGAAAGCACGTACTTCCTTCTTTGGCAAGCATATGTACAGAATAATGCATAAGTGGATCTGCTGTATAAATTTTTATCGTTATCATAGCACTAATGAAGTAAAGGAGGAGGAGTGTTCCATATTAGAGAGTGTAGCCCTGTTGGTAAAGCATCACGTGATGTGTCGTGCCATCAACAGCACGACTGCATAGTGGTTAGCACAATTGCTTCACAGTTCCAGGGTCCCAGATTCGATTCCCAGCTGGGTCACTGTGCGGAGTCTGCACGTTCTCCCCGTATCAGCGTGGGTTTCCTCCGGGTGCTCCGGTTTCCTCCCACAGTCCAAAGATGTGCAGTTTGGGTGGATTGGCCTTGGTAAATTGCCCTTAGTGTCCAAAAAAAAGGTTAAGTGGGGGGTTACTGGGTTACAGGAATAGGGTAGATAGGTGGGCTTGAGTAGGGTGCTCTTTGTAAGGGCCGGTGCAGACTCAAAGGGCCGAATGGCCTCCTTCTGCACTGTAAATTCTATGACTCTATGAACAAAGCGTTTGCTCGCGTTTTAGAGTTCTCCATCTTAGATTGTACGAACAACACCTCTTAATAAACCTCTCATCGTCTTTTGGAAGAACCCAAAGTGTGGGCACCTCCATAACTTTTCACTTTGCAGATCAAAGAAATATAACAGGTCCTGACACACATCTTTGGTGTACAACATTGAAATCACTGGGGAATAAAACTTGGTGGGGTGTTAAACAGGCAGTCAATATGACTCCTCCTTCCCCTGTGCCTCCTAATTGATGGAATAGGTCAAAATGACACCTCTTTGTCTGCACTTTCCTTATATATTTGACATGTCAGCATTGCTCTCACTTATAAAAATCCTTCCACATGTTGTTGGCACCCACTGATGTGACCTTTGCCCATGTGGCACTGCCAACAGGTCAGCTGCTTTGCACTGCTGTGCTGAATATATATTTAAAGTAAAGCGCTTACTCCAGGGTGTGCATTCAGGTTTCAAGTCGCGCTGACATGTCTGGGACCCAAAGCATGCCAAGACACAGGAAAGAAAAGATTGCACTGATGTAGAGCGAGGCGGTGGCATTGAGGTATTGTCACTAGAATAGTAAACCCGAGACCCAGAGTAATGCTCTGGGGATCCAGGTTCAAATCCCGCTACTGCAAATGGTGAGATTTGAATTCAATAAAAGTCTGGAATTAAAAATTGAATGAAACCTTTGTCATAAAAACCCGTCTGGCTCATTAATGTCCTTTAGGGAAGGAAATCTGCTATCCTTATCTGGTCTGGCCTACGTGTGACTGCAGATCCACAGCAGCCTCCCTCTCAAGGGCAATTAGGGATGGGCAATAAATGCTGGCCCAGCCTGTGGCGCACACGTCCCATGAACGAATAAAAGATATCGCACCTTTTGTGATCTCAGCTGTCCCAAAGCACTTTTCAGCCAATGAGGTACTATTTGAAGTGCAGTCACTGTTGTAAAGTAGTGAGACGGGGCAGCCAGCTCCTGCCCGTGGATGCGACCACCCGCAGTCACCATTATAAGTATCCACTAATTTAATACGTTGCTTTTACCAAATTTCCCAAGATCAGATCAGAATATAAGGCAGTGCAGGTTAGGTGGATTGGCCATGAGAAATTGCCCTCAGTAACCTGGGGTGTGCAGGTTAGGTGGGGTTGTAGGTGATTTGGTGGGGGCCTGAGTATGGTTCTCTTTCAGAAGGTCGGAGTGGGCACTTCTGCAGTGCAAGGATGCCATGATTTCAAATTACTTTTCAGTAGACTGTCCTGGTTTAGTCTGGAAACGCAATGCCCCATCATGCATAACACAGCATGAGTTGCCTACCCCACAGCGGGGGCAGTAAATTCAAAAAGCAAAATAACCAACACATTTTTAGAAAAATATGATCAGAAAATGCAACTTTGGCTGCAGCCAGCAGAAGCTTTTGAGTGGGAAGGCAGTCACAGAAATGACTGAAATGATCAGTAAGCTCCATATCTCATAAGTGATGCTTTTGTAATTGACTCCCATGGCAACAGTTGTCCGAGATAGGCAGCAGAAGTAAAGATGGTCTAAGTATTTTAATATATCGCATCTGGACCAGCTTTCTCTAATTATACAATGCCTATCATGTAGTTGGAAAATGAAAGGCTCTTCCTGATCACATTACACTCTGAATATACTTACATGTGCAGTAATAACAGTGGCAGCAATCACTAGCCTCCATGTTGTGAATCCGTCCTGTCAACTCTCCCATGGCTGACCGTTCTCTGATGCTAGGGGGAGCTAAGAGAACACTCTCCTACTTTAGTCTCCGTAATGCTCTATTAATGATTGAACAAGATTGTTGCAAATACATTTCATGCTTTAAAAGAAACATTCTAAAGGTTGCTTTTAAAAGCTCTCTCCTGTTTTTGGCAGGGGTTCAAAGTTTCGAATGGACTGACTGGAAAAATGCAAAAGTTTGGAGAAAGTAAAGAAGGGAGTTGTGGAAGAGGGTGCTGTCAACGAGGACAAGAGATTGGATCAGTTTCTGCAGAAACGAAGGATGGAGAATGTTGTAAGAAGACTGGTGTACAGTCCATGTCTTAACTCGGATGTGAGTTGACCTATGGGCTCGTGCTCAGGTAATGTGTCTGTCATGATATGCAGACACACACATAATGATATACAGACAAGCAGCTAATGGACACAGAGAACAGGACATAACCAATAAGCAGGCAGAATACTCAGGGGTGGGATCTGACTATAAAAGACACGATGCATGAAAGATAGCGCTTCTCCTCTCAACAGCGTGATCAAGCCATCAGACTCTTCAACGCGTTCAACTTCACCGAAGGCCAGGACAAGACAAAGTTTCAGACCATCCTGGACAAGTTCGATAGTCACTGTGAAGTGGACACCAATGAAATCTTCGAGCGTTACATATTCAAACAACTTCTTCAAGGTAAAGATGAATCTTTCAATGCCTTCTTAACTAGCCTCCGCCTGCTAGTGCTGTCCTGCAACTTTGGTGATATTGCTGACTCCATGATCAGAGACCAAATTGTGTTTGGAGTTCACTCTGATCCTCCGAGAGAGCAGCCCTTAAAAATCAAGCATATGACACTGCCAGTTGCAATGGAAACATGTACAGCATGAGCATGCAAAAAAATCGGTATTCCCAATACAAATCGGCTGAAAATGAGAAACTTGCCTCCCACAAGGCAATGAGTGTGCAGGCCATCTCCTGGATGCAGCGCCTCAGCATTGAAGACAGTGGCCATTTTGCGCGCTTTCCCGGAGCCCCACGCATGCGCGATGCGAACAGGATAACATAGCGGCCGACACCCACACTGCGCAGGTGCAGACATCTGCCGACCGAACTGAGCATGTGCGACGACGTAGGCCTCGTCACAACGCTGACATCATGACGTGCCCGAACTGTGGCAACGCCCATTTAAAGGGACACTGCCCTGCAAGAGGCAGGAGATGTTTAAACTGCGGGAAGCCTGGACACTATGCAGCCTTGTGCAGGTCTGCACCACCAGTCAGAGGCCAGCGCTCCCAATTCCGACGACGGTGCGTCCAGAATGTGCAACGACGATTACAGGATTCTGATCCTGACAGTGCAAGGATCCAGAGGACGAGTGCCTGGAGTCCGCCTACCGAGTGGGCATCATTACCACACCTGAACATGCCACACCTAACTCATCTCGCATTCAGTCCATCCTCGCTGTGGGTTCGGAGGACGAATGGTGTGCGGTGATGCAGGTCAACCGCTGCTCCATCCAGTTCAAGCTGGACAGAGGTGCTTCTGCCAACCTCCTCTCACAGGCAGAGTTCAAACGCATCAAGAAGCCCCCCAAGATTCTGGACTATAACGGTAATGCCATCACGGCACTGGGGTCCTGCCATCTACTCGTCTCCAACCGGAGTACCCATGCACGGCTAAGGTTTGAAATTGTCAAGCCGGACAGGGCATCCCTGTTGGGCACGCATGCCTACAAAAAGCTAAACCTGGTGCAGCGGGTTTATTCAATGACATCTTCCAATGTGGATCTCCAAGCTGGCATTGATAACATCCTCGCTCAGTATCCAGATGTGTTTGACGGGATGGGCACTTTGCCATATTGGTACAAGATCCTACTGTGACCTGATGCCAAGCCAGTGGTCCACGCACCACGCCGCATCCCGGCTCCGTCGAAGGAGCGCCTGAAGGAACAGCTCAAGGAGCTGCAGCAGCAGGGCAACATTTCCAGGGTAACCGAACCGACTGACTGGGTCAGCTCAATGGTGGTGGTTAGAAAACCCTCTGGAGACCTGCGCATCTGCATTAATCCCAAGGATCTCAACCGGAATATAATGCGTGAACACTATCCCATCCCAAAGCGGGAGAAAATCACCAGTGAGATGGCACATGCACGGTTTTTCACGAAGTTAGATGCGTCACATGGATTCTGGCAAATCCAGCTGGATGAGTCCAGCAGAAGGCTCTGCACCTTCAACACACCGTTTGGCAGGTACTGCTATAACCACATGCCGTTCGGCATCGTCTCGGCATTGGAGACATTTCATCGCATCATGGAGCAGATGATGGAGGGCATCGCAGGGGTTCGTGTGTACGTGGACGACGTCATCAAATGGTCCACGACCCCTGAGGAGCATGTTTCCCGTCTCCAGCAGGTATTCCGCCGTGCCCACGCCAATGGCCTGAAGCTGAACAGGTCCACATGTTGCTTTGGCATGCCGACACTCAGGTTCCGAGGAGACCAGATCTCTCAGCAGGGCGTGTGCCCCGACACAGACAAGGTCAAGGCCATCGCAGTCATGTCGGTCCCGGAAGACAAGAAGGCGCTGTTGCGCTTCCTGGGCATGTTCAATTTTCTGGGCAAGTTCATCCCAAACATGGCCTCACACACCACGACCCTACAAAACCTAGTGAAGCAGTCCACTACCTTTGAGTGGAAGGCGTCCCATCAGGCAGAGTGGTTGGAGCTGAAAGCCAAGCTCACCACTGCACCCGTATTGGCATTTTTCGACCCAGACAGGGAACCGAAAATCTCAACAGATGCGAGCCAGGATGGCATCGGTGTGGTCCTGCTGCAACCCGATGACACTTCATCCTGGGCACCGGTTGCCTACGCATCAAGGGCAATGACGTCCACCGAACAAAGGTTTGCACAAATCGAGAAGAAATGCCTCGGCCTTCTCACTGGCATTCTCAAGTTTCACGACTATGTCTACAGCCTGCTGACATTCAGTCGAGATGGATCACAGGCCCCTGGTCCACATTATCCACAAGGACCTTAATGACATGGCGCCTCGGTTGCAGCGCATCCTCCTCAAACTCAGAAGGTACGACTTTGACCTGGTCTACACGCCTGGCAAGGAGCTCACCATTGCCGATACACTGTCCCGCTCCATCACCGTGCCTAGTGAACCACCAAGCATCATCCGACAAATTGAGTGACAGGTTGAGTCACAGGTGCAGCTGTGTGCCAGCACCCTCCCGACATCTGATGAGAAGGTGATTCGTATCCGTGAGGAGACAGCCAAAGACCCCCTCTTGCAGCGTGTTATGCAACACTTAGCCAATGGCTGGCGAAACGGGCAGTCCCCTCAGTTTTTCAATGTAAAGGACGACCTGACGGTGGTTGATGGTATCCTCCTCAAACTGGTACGGAT
Organism: Scyliorhinus torazame; assembly: GCF_047496885.1. Lineage (NCBI taxonomy): Eukaryota > Metazoa > Chordata > Chondrichthyes > Carcharhiniformes > Scyliorhinidae > Scyliorhinus > Scyliorhinus torazame. The sequence goes on from NC_092710.1 coordinate 92,001,129, forward strand.
TGTAATTCCACACAGTCTCCAGAGCTTGGTGCACCGTGAAATCCATGAAGGTCCCCTGGGTGAGGAAAAGTGCAGACGCAGAGCCAGGCAGGCTGTCTACTGGCCCGGGATCAGCGAGGACATCGCGAACATGGTCCTTAACTGTCCGACCTGTCAACACTTCCAGCCAGCGCAGAGTAAGGAGACACTTCAGCAGCAAGATATTCGAAACCTCTCCATGGTCCAAGGTTGGCATCGACCTCTTTCATGCAAATGGTCGTGATTACGTGTTAATCATTGACTACTTTTCCAATTACCCTGAAGTTGTGAAGCTCTCAGACCTCACATCTCGGACCATCATCAAGGCCTGTAAGGAGATGTTCTCCAGGCATGGTATCCCACTCACTGTCATGAGTGACAATGGCCCGTGCTTCAGCAGCCATGAATGGTCTCTGTTTGCCCAGTCGTATCAGTTCACACTATCCGCAGTCAAACGGAAACGTTGAGAAAGGGGTGCACATAGTGAAGCAGCTCATCTGCAAGGCCGCGGATTCTGCGTCTGACATTCACCTTGCGCTGCTTGCATACAGGGCGACCCCACTGTCCACTGGCATGTCACCGGCTCTACTCCTGATGAACAGGGACCTGCGAATGACACTTCTAGCTATACACGTGCCCAACCTGGAGCACCTCCCGGTGCTGCAGAAGGTGCAGTAATTCCGAGACCGGCAAAAACAGGGCTATGATGCTCTTGCCACCGATTTGCCCGTGTTATCCCCGTCAGACAAGATCCCTGATGGAGGCTGGTCAGCTCCAGCTGTTGTTGTTCGACTGGCTGCCCCCCACTCGTATGTTGTGCATCTGGCTGATGGTTCTGTTGTGCGACGAAACAGACGGGCACTGCGCAAAGTTGCCTGCCCGCAAGCACATTCTTCTCCGTTTCCTTCTGTTGTTTTGCCAGCTCCTGATACCTCGATTCACGAGGCCACCAGTCAGGCTTCAATCCCACCCATCAAGGCGCCATCGCCCCCCCACCACCTCTCCGGCTGTCGACCAGGATCAGATGCAAGCCACTTTATGAACATTTGTTCTATTTGCTGTGTTCTGTGTTCTCGCATTAGACAGCTGTTTTCACATGTACATATGTTCACATCCACTGCATGTATCTTTGTTAATATTGGCCCATTCTTGTAAATACGTTCACATATGTCATCCAAACATTTAAAAAATGGGAGATGTCATGGTATGCAGACACACACATAATGATATACAGACAAGCAGCTAATGGACACAGAGAACAGGACATGACCAATAAGCAGGCAGGACACTCAGGGGTGGGATCTGACTATAAAAGACACGAGGCACTCACACTCCGCCTCTTTCCACTGATGAACATCTGGAGAGTCAGTCAAGGGTGTTGTTACAATCACACACCTCCACCACGTGGCTAAGAGCTAGTCTGGTTCAGTCAGGCAGAGTAACCACACTTAAGTTAGCAGAGAGTCGAACTCACAGAGAACTGTGCTAACTGTGCTATTAGTTCAATACACCTGTTTGAACTAACTTCAAGGTCTGGAGTATCTTTCTGATCTAAGCTGCATCCAGTTGCAGCCAGTGTTAGACCAGTCTAACACGACAGTCTCGATGGTGCAATTCACAGCCTTTACTGTGCCTGGGCCCTCAGAACTTGAACATCCTCCCTAAACCTTTCTGGCTCTCTCTGCTCCTTTCAGGCTCACCTTAACGCCCAGCTCTTTGAACATTTGGACATCTGGCCTAATACCTCCTGATGTGGCTCAGTATCAAATTTTGTTGAATGAACCTGTCAAGTATCTGGGCATGTTCTTTTTATTAAGGGGCAATTTAGCATGGCCAGTCCACCTATCCTGCACATCTTTGGGTTGAGGGGGTGAGACCCACGTGGACATGGAGAGAATGTGCAAACTCCACACAGACAGTGACCCGGAGCCGGGATTGAACCCGGATCCTCGGTGCCGTGAGTCGACAGTGCTGACCACTGCATCACTATGCCACCCCGGTACCTGGCATGTTTCACTAAGTGAAAGGCGCTATACAAATGTAAGTTGTTGCTGTTGTAAATTAAGGGTTTCTTGGGACCAAAACAATTTCTCAATCCTGAGTGAGCTCCAAGTTGACTCCAAGAGTGACCCAGGCTCGAAACGTTAGCTCCCTTCTGTCTCCACAGATGCTGTCAGATCTGCTGAGGTTGTCCAGTATTTTCTGTTTTTGTTGAAATGACTTTAATGTCTTCAGGAAGATTTTAGAATAGTTGGGCAAAGATCAGGTAGTACTTCAGTTCCCCAATAACATCTTAAATTCCTCAGGTTATTCAGTCCGATTTATTTCCTGTTAAGATCGGGCTGCATATCTCTCCCCTACTTTCAAACAGAGAGTAAAGGTTGGATACACCCTTCATATAGATAGAAAGAGAATAGATAGATAAAGAGATACACAAACAGATCGATATATGGAGGCAGACATACAAGAACGACTACAGAAATAATTAGACGAGGATATATAGATAAAGAGATAAACAGATTCTGATGGATAATCAGAGGTTAGAGATAGACAGGAGTAGACAGATAGGCAGCTGGTAAGACAGACAAAAGGGGTGATTTTAACCCAGTTCACAGGGCAGGAACAGAATAGGCAGGGAAGGTAAAAGTAGGTTGTTAAGGGCTCTTTGCGCCCTTCCAACATTAACTTCCCAACCATTTCAATTCAATACTCTCCATCTAATTTGATCCTAATTAAAAGTTCACAGGTAATGCTCTGATGACATCATTGGCACCCCATACATTAAGAAGTCTTACAACACCAGGTTAGAGTCCAACAGGTTTGTTTTGATGTCACTAGCTAGGAGCAGCGCTCCGAAAGCTAGTGACATTGAAACAAACCTCTAACCTGATGTTGTAAGACTTCTTACTGTGCTCACCCCAGTCCAACGCCGGCATCTCCACATCATGGCACCCCATACATTAAAAGTGGGTGTAAAATCCGCACGGAACCTACGGGGTCGGAATGGGGGGGCTTGTCCTCCCGGTGCTCCTTACGGAGTACGAGCTGCCCGGTAGGGGTGGGGTTTCAATTAACCCAAGTAGGCCAATAAGGCACCGACCTCAGCAGGAGCCCGGTAGAGATCTACCAGGTAGTGAACATATCTTTTGTGTATAAAAGCTTTGTTCTTATTTTACTCAGTATAGATTCTCTGTGTACTTATTAAAATGGAGATGCCCTGGACAGTCTCCTATTAGCCAGTGACCAAGCAGAATTAATGTCTCAGGGCTCTTGAAGCTGTGAGGAAGGGGCTCTAAATTTACCCCCATGGGGTCAGAAGATCTTTTGCGATCTGGTTTTCCAGAATTGTGTCCCCCCTTGCAGATAATTTTTCTGCATTTTTAGTTGCCTCACAACCATTGAGTCAGTCTTCTCTCCAGACTATATTAGCCATTTCTGCTCATTAGTCCTGGATGAAGAAAAACAGCACAGTGGCTGGCACTGTTGCATCACAAGTCCAGGGTCCCGGGTTTGATTCCCGGCTTGGGTCACTGTCTGTGCGGAGCCTGCACGTTCTCCATGTAACTGCGTGGGTTTCCGTCGGGTGCACCGGCTTCCTCCCATAAGTCTCGAAAGACATGCTGTTAGGTAATTTGGACATTCTGAATTCTTCCTGAGTGCACCCGAACAGGTGCCAGAATGTGGCGACTAGCATATTTTCATTGCAGTGCTAATGTGACACTGATAAAGACTATTATAAAACTGGGGTGAAAGATTAGGAGAAGCAACAACAATATGCAGCAACACCCTGAGAAACCACACTATCAGGTCTGGGCCTCTCTGGGGATTAGGCCTGTGTACAGACTGGCACATAGGGCGCTGGATTCTCCGGCACCCAGTCCCGTGTTTCTCGGCAGCACGCCGTTCGCTGGCGGCAGGATTCTCTGCTCCCACCACTTGTCAATGGATTTCCCATTGAAGCCACCACACGCTGCCAGGAAACCTACGGGCAGAGGTTCGCTGCCAACAGGAACAGAGAACCCCAAAGGCCGGAAAATTCTGGCCGGGGTCTAAAGGTCAAGACTCAGATTCATAGAATTTACAGTGCAGAAGGAGGCCATTCAGCCCATCGGGTCTGCACTGGCCCTTGCAAAGAGCACCCCACTTAAACTCACGCCTCCACCCTATTCCCGTAACCCACTAACCCCACCCAACATTTTGGACACTAAGGGGCAAGTTAGCATGGGCAATCCACCTAACCTGCACATTTTTGGATTGTGGGAGACACCAGAGCATCCGGAGGGAACCCACGCAGACTCAGGGAGAAAGTGCAAACTCTGCACAGTCACCTGAGGCTGGAATTGATCCTGGGACACTGGAGCTGTGAGGCTGCAGTGCTAAACACCGTGCCACCATTTTTGGACCCACCTGAGGAGCTCTGCAGGAGAAAGCTGAGCTTCTCTGGGAAGATAATCTGACATGCCTAGAACACTGGGCAGAACAACATCCTGCCTATTGGGCCATGAGTGTCATGATATTCAAACACACACATCATGATAGACACACCAACAGACAAATCAGAACACACAACACCACAACCAATGACAGAAAGCTATAAAAGCACAGACACGACCCCCGGTGGTCAGTATTAGCTGCAGAGGAGAACCAGGACACATCTGTTGCCAAACACACTTAGGGAGACAGCACGTGCAGAGTATCCAGAACGAACTGTATTATAAGAGTTATAATAAAATAGAGTTGTACCACATACATGTTGGCTCATCTGTGCACCAGAGCACCCAACACCACATGGTACAGGAGTGGATCGATACCTGCCGGCATACCTCCGTGTACACAGACAACCAGCAGTGCCCAGGCATGATGTACGAGCTCCCGGTTCCGCAGCCGCTCCAGTGCCACGGCGACCTCCGCGAAAACTGGCGGCGATTCCGGCAAATGTTCGAATTGTTCCTGGTGGCAGCTGAACTCCAAGACCTGGATGATAGGGAAAAAATTGAATTTCTCCTCACCATCGCCGGTGCAAGGGCAAGAGAAATATTCACAAGGTTCAGGTTCTTCAGGAGGCAGCAAAGGTACGATTACCAGGCAGTCCTGGGCAAATTCTCCAAGTACTGTGAAGAAAACGCAATCCAATCGGCACATAAAGGTAAGAAAAGCTGCAGTACTCACCTCGTGGCTGGGATCCCGGAGCCCGAATTCCCAGAGGCCGAAATCCCGGGCCTGAGAGAAGGCTGGGTCGAGGTCGGCGGCCATCTTGCTAAAGGTATAACGCTAGCACAGTTGCGCGAGAAGTGCGCAGAACCGGAAGTTTCGTTTGCGCATGCGCGAGATGCTGCGCATGCGCAGTCAAGAAAACGGCCATCGGTAAAGGAACAGCGATCTGAGCATGCGCAGTCGCTTCCTACGTGCTACATACCGAGCGTCAGGATGTCAGAGGCCCCAGACTGCACCAATTTAAAAGGGAAATGTCCCAAATCCAATTTAAAAGGGAAACGTCCCAAATCAAAAAAACAAAAATCTGTTAAAGCTGTAAAACAACCTTCCCTCACCTGGAATGACAGCACAGTGCCGCAAATTGACCCAGGAGATGAATTTGACCTCCGAAGAACCCTCCGACAAGCAGTTACCTACGCACAAGCCGATGATTCCGACCTTGAATACTTCGATGACGATCTTTACAGTGTTTCCGGACCTCGCGAGCCCAATGATAGCTCCGTGGTCCTATATGACTATGACTCGGACGAACCTTTCGTGTTGCACATTGGCGGCCCCCACATTGAATCCGACGCAGATGCGGATTCATTTTTCGGATTTGAGGATCTTCAATCCAGCAGATATGACGTTCCAACTTATCAGTACCGGATGATGCTGCAGCCTGACATTAACAGACAGGGAGCGGTGCAAGCACACGGAGAGTGCCCTGCTGCCACACAGAGCGTGGTCCACGTCCCGCTCAACGTTCCCGACTCTATGAAAGAAGACATGCAAGACTCCAGAGTGCAGTCCTCGCATGAACCAGAAGTGACTCCAGTGTCACAAGCTTCCACAGCAAGCTCGTGGACAGACTCCACAATTGCAGAAATGCAAGACTCCAGAGCGCAGTCCTTGCACGAACAAGAAGTGACTCCAGTGTCACAAGCCTCCACAGAGAGCTCGTGGACAGCCTCCACGATAGAAGCAACGCAAGACTCCAGAGCGCAGTCCTTGCACGAACAAGAAGTGACTCCAGTGTCACAAGCCTCCACAGAGAGCTCGTGGACAGCCTCCACGATAGAAGCAACGCAAGACTCCAGAGCGCAGTCCTTGCACGAACAAGAAGTGACTCCAGTGTCACAAGTCTCCACAGAGAGCTCGTGGACGGACTCCACGATGGAAGGAACGCAAGACTCCAGAGCGCAGTCCTTGCAGGAACAAGACCATGAGGGTCTAGCAACCTCTCCTGACCAACCAGCGGCAGACGATGCAAGTCTGCCATGCTCACGTGAACAGCAAGAAGGCTATAACAGCCTACCATGCTCCACTACACAGCAGCATGAACATGACGGTCTCTCATGCTACAATGAAGGGCACAGCGCTGAAGACTGTTCAAGCCCAACTGAAGACAAGCCAAAGGAATCGCCTCGTCCAAGCCCGAAGAAAAAAGGTTTATGCGCTGACCTTCAGGATCATTATAGCCGAACAGAGATTAATAATGCTGCACGGCCACAGAAGGATGCTGAGGATTTGCTAACGAAATTAATTGAATGTTTAACTTGCAAGGAGCAGACTGAGAATTGCCAGTGTTTTAGTACGGATCGAAAAAATGGACAAGACATTGATCCTCAGGTAATGGAAATAACACAACCTGAATCATATCTACAGCAGGGACAAATGTCTCCCTTCAACACAACACCGCAAAATCCCAACTTCGGAGACCAGCAGTTAGTCAGTAATGACTCTTCAAACCTTGAGGGGAACATTAATTGCATTGAACCTATACACGCTCCACTGATTATTGAGCAGAACATTGGAGCAAGAATCCTGAGGACACCGACATCGAGTAGCCAGATAACGAATTTAAAACCCACAGCAGTGTCAAGTGAACCAAGTGTGCTTTCCACTAATGGTGAAGATGCAGATAAGGTCGACCCGATTATCCATTGTACCACACTAACCCCAGTGATTAAGCAGTTATGTATGGGGAGTATAATGTGGGCAATTGAGAACAGTAAAAGAGAGACTGTGACCATGCCAGTCCCAGCAAAATCAGACCCAGAGACCATGAAGGCATGTACATTAGACAAAGATACACATGAGGCACCTGAGAAGAAAAGTGAAACGGAATGTTCTTTGGAAAATAGTACAATGTCGATAGAAACATTGGATCCTATATTCGAGACCATACCTATGGGAGAATTTGGGGGTAATAAACAAGGTTCTGCAATGTCTGGGGGAAGATTTAAAATTCCAAAGAAGAAAAGCCCAAATGAAGGACAACGGCAAGACAATGACAGTCCACCGACATGGTGTGCACCACCAGATGAAAACTCTGACAATTTACCCAACCCTAGTGAACAGCAAGCTGCTAATGAGGATCTATCCACGGGATGTGAGACGAGTGACGACAGCATCCCACTTCCCATGCAAAAGGTGCAAGGTGACAGACCTCGCCTAGTGCGTACCGAGGCACTCGACGATCACGGTGGGACCAATGACGACTGCGGTGGCAGCGCACCGCTTCCACCCTCGATGACTCGACCCTCTCCACTGGTTGGTGCATTCCTGCATGTTCCGACTCCAGAAGTGCAGCTTCAGGGAATCTCGGCTGCCTCCAGTGAACCTGTTGGGACTCCGGACGGGGGGCATCGACGGAAGGCAGACCGGACTCCAGATGGGGAGCAGCCAAGCGCCGACTCTGATTCGCGCACGCCAGACCTTGCTCCGGACGGGCGGTGTCGCGGCCTCGGTGATGGCACGCTCAGGGTGACGGCGGATGCCACGGCGACAGGGAATGGATCGCGTGGCAGTCCCACTGGGTCGGCAGTGGCAACCAGCACCGGCGGTCCAAGATGGACACACCAATTCGCGCCATCGCCAGACGTTGATGCGAGCAACAATTCTCTCTCCAAGGCGACATGCTTCGACGTTTCTCTGCGGAGTCGCCCTTCCGGCACAGCAGGTGGCCGGAACCAGCGTACACGGTCTCGGCCAACTTCCACATCTGGCACAGTCATCGCCTTGCATGATATTAGTGATGGTGCTACTTCGATGGCAACGACCCATCGGCTACAAGATGCCGTCCACCACAAACATAAAAAGAAAAAGACTCCACCTTGTTCCTGGCATGCAGGGCGGATGGATTGGTGCGTAGGCGCAATCAGCGAGCTTTGCGCCGCCTTCCACGCTCGCAACTGAACCGTACGCACACGCCGGATCCTCCACTGGTTCCCAAGGATGACTTCGTGGAGATGCCACGGATCATGCCCCTTCCATCGCCACCAGAACCAAATCTCCACAGCTGAACCGGCTTGAGGACCAGCCCATTCTTGAGGCGGTCACCCATTAGACTGGACTTATAACGCTGTTCATACGTTCAAAAAGTCAAACACTTCTGTATTATAACCTGTTGTTGTTTATTGTTCCAGATATCGTCTGACCAGACCAATGTTCAAGTTTTTTTTTTTTCTCTCGCATCCAAGTTTTGTTATGGTACAACCTTGTTAGTGTGACGCACCCGACATCGCCCCATGTAAATAGTTACGTCATATACACACGCTGTACATAACACACACACACACTCTTCGATGCACTCACGACACAATTATATTTATAACCACGTAGGCACATATCTTTGTAAAAAGGGGGGATGTCATGATATTCAAACACACACATCATGATAGACACACCAACAGACAAATCAGAACACACAACACCACAACCAATGACAGAAAGATATAAAAGCACAGACACGACCCCCGGTGGTCAGTATTAGCTGCAGAGGAGAACCAGGACACATCTGTTGCCAAACACACTTAGGGAGACAGCACGTGCAGAGTATCCAGAACGAACTGTATTATAAGAGTTATAATAAAATAGAGTTGTACCACATACAACTGTGTTGGCTCATCTGTGCACCAGAGCACCCAACACCACAATGAGGACATGGCATGGTCATGACACTGGCCTCAAACTCATCACTGCCCACAATGTCTTTGTCACTGGATCTTTTCAGGCTGCGACTGGGACACTGTTCACATCTGGCAGTCAGCAGCTCTGCTGAGTAGATGCTTTAACTCCGCTCTTAGCATGAGCTGAACAATACAACAGCTTTCCCCCCTGAACTCAGCAGACATCAGGCCAGAGTCTGAAACAGCGACATTTCTTCCCTCACATGTAAGACACCTGTTACTATCAAGACAGTACGAAGTCTTACAACACCAGGTTAAAGTCCAACAGGTTTGTTTCGATGTCACTAGCTTTCGGAGCGCTGCTCCTTCCTCAAGTGAATGAAGAGGTCTGTTCCAGAAACACAGATATAGACAAATTCAAAGATGCCAAACAATGCTTGGGATGCGACCATTAGCAGGTGATTAAATCCTTACAGATCCAGAGATGGGGTAACCCCAGGTTAAAGAGGTGTGAATTGCATCACGCCAGGACAGTTGGTAGGATTTTGCAGGCCAGATGGTGGGGGATGAATGTAATGCGACATGAATCCCAGGTCCCGGTTGAGGCCGCACTCATGTGTGCGGAACTTGGCTATAAGTTTCTGCTTGGCGATTCTGCGTTGTCGCGGGTCCTGAAGGCCGCCTTGGAGAACGCTTACCCGGAGATCAGAGGCTGAATGCCCTTGACTGCTGAAGTGTTCCCCGACTGGAAGGGAACATTCCTGCCTGGTGATTGTTGCGCGATGTCCGTTCATTCGTTGTCGCAGCGTCTGCATGGTCTCGCCAATGTACCACGCTTCGGGACATCCTTTCCTGCAGCGTATGAGGTAGACAACGTTGGCCGAGTCGCACGAGTATGTACTGCGTACCTGGTGGGTGGTGTTCTCACGTGTAATAGTGGTATCCATGTCGATGATCTGGCACGTCTTGCAGAGATTGCCATGGCAGGGTTGTGTGGTGTCGTGGTCACTGTTCTGAAGACTGGGTAGTTTGCTGCAAACAATGGTTCGTTTGAGGTTGCGCGGTTGTTTGAAGGCAAGTAGTGGGGGTGTGGGGATGACCTTGGCAAGATGTTCATCGTCATCAATGACGTGTTGAAGGCTGTGAAGAAGATGACGTAGTTTCCAACGCGCCACAGCGAAAAACCGGACCGACCTCCTCAGAAGACAAACATGGGACACAATCGACAGAATACCCTTCGTCGTCCAGTACTTCCCCGGAGCGGAGAAACTACGTCAACAACCTTCTGACAATGGAAAAAGAAAAGGGCAAAAAGAGATAAAGAAAGGAAGTGAAAGCTACCCATTTATTGATACGCACCTCATTTTGACTTAAAGCGAACCTTTGGGGCAAATTGGTGGCAACAATAATAATAGAACGACGCAGTTCTTATTAACTGGTACATATGTTACAGCAAACAGTAATAACTGACATATTGATTTAAATGTCTGTCTCTTCTTCATTATTCAAACTTGTGATTGCTGAAGCCACAATGAATGAGTGTATTTTCCATTCCTATAAGGAGCTGACACAAACCCAATATAAATGGCTGCACTGCGCATAGATCACTCCACACACCCTATAATTGTCTCATCAAGACATTTTTGTGCAAAAGAGCTTCTCGAGATGTGTTGCCAATGAATTGCTTTTAACAAGAAGAACTGTTAGCACAGGAGCAGCACCATATTGAAGTGAATTGAAAATGGATGGCTTCACTAATATCGACCTTTCTATTAATAAATAAATGAGGACATTCTGCATCCAATTGCTTTGACACTTACTGCAGCAAGTGACGCATGGAGTGCGAAGAAAAAACACCACAGAATGACACAATGACAACTTCATGGAAAAAGTAACAGAGGCTGACAAACCACATCCCTAACCATCCCCGATACACAGAGAAAAGTCAGAGGTCTCAGGCCTATGAAAGCATCAATACAAGTGTTGTCCTTTCAACTAGGTTGGCACAAGACAGGGGCGGCATGTAGTGCAGTGGTTAGCACTGGGACTGCAGCGCTGAGGACACGGGTTCGAATTCCGGCCCTGGGTCATTGTCTGTGTGGAGATTGCACATTCTCCCCATGTCTGTGTGGGTTTCACCCCCACAATCCAAAAATGTGCAGGTTAGGTAGATGGGCCATGCGAAATTGCCCCATAATTGGGAAAAAAATAATAATTGGGTACCCTAAATTTTTTTAAAAAGGTTGGCACAAGATGGCACAGTGGTTAGCACTATAGCGTCGCAAAACCAGGGACCCGGGTTTGATTCCAGCCTTGGTAGACAGTGCAGAGTTTGCACTTTCTCCCTGTGTGTGCGTGGATTTCCTCCAGGTGCTCATGTTTCCTCCCACAGTCCAAAGATGTGCAGGTTAGGCGGATTGTTGACGTTAAATAGCCCCTTATTAACCAAAAGATGTTCAGGTTATGTGGATTGTCCATGATCAATACGCAAGATCGGGCGGAGGAGTGGCCTAGATAGAGTGCTCTTTCAGAGGGTAGGTGCAGATGCAATGGGCCGAATGGCCTCCTTCTGCACTGTAGAGATTCTATGGATTCTATGAACTAGAATTTCCAAAAAGGAATGCAAGATTTCTATCCCAAATTCAGGTTATTCCTTGCACAGTTGGGTCTAATATTTCAGAAGAAGCAGCTGCACATTCCCTGAATACGTGCTCAGCAGAGGAGCTGCTATTCGCAGCAACAACTTCAGGGAACAGAATGTAACGATTCACAAAGTACTGAGCATGTGTCTGATATAGATGTTGCGACGCTGGGATTTGGGGGGTGTTCATGTCATACTTTACTGGCTGAAGGGCCTTATCCTGTTGAGGTTTGTTCTCAGTCTGCTCTATTAAGGCTGGATTTGTAATGCAGCGTGTAGTTGGAAAGAAAATCATTTTGATGAGGGCCCAAATGAATAATGTATCACAGAACCACAATTCTTATATTAATAATAATCTCTTACTTGGCTCTTTTTTAATCAGCAGCGATTTACACTAATACTACACCTTTAACATGTTTAAACATCCCAAAGTGCCTCACAGGAGCGCTATCAAACCAAATTTGATACTGAGTCACAGAAAGAAGTAATAGGAGAGTTGACCAATTAGGTAGGTTTTAATGAGCATGTTAAAGGAAAGGGAAGGAGGGAGGGAGAGAGGGACGGAGGGAAGGGGGGAGAAAAGGAGAGGGAGAGAGAGGTAAAGAGATGGAGAAATTTAGAGAGGGAATTTCTGCAGCCTAGGCAGCTGAAGGCAGGGCAGCCAATGGTGAAATGATGCAAATCAAGGATGTGGAAGAGGTTAGAATTGGAGGTGCTTGGGGGCCTTGGAGGTTTTGGACACAAGGAGGAGTGAGGCCATGGAATGATTTATAAAAGGCCTGGGCTTGCAAAATCCTACCAACTGTCCTGGCTTGAGACAATTCACATCTCTTTAACCTGTGATTATTCCTCTCTCCAGTCGCAACGTCTGGACCTGCAAAGACTTAATTACCTGCAAAGACTCACATTCAAAGTATCACTTACATCATTGGCTTTGTCTATATATGCTGCGTTTGTGTAACCTACCTCTTCACTCACTTGAGGAAGGAGCTGTGCTCCGAAAGCTTGTGATTCCAAACAAACCTGTCGGATTTTAACCTGGTGTTGTAAGACTTCTTACTGATTTTAAAAAGGAAGCCAGATGGGTCACACTTTGTGCATGGTTCCTGAATTAAGCACTAGTATTTCAGTTGCATCATCGCGTCATAAAAAAGACAAGCTACCAAGTGGCATTCAGAGAGCAGGCTTATACCTGTAAATCCACGTGAGCAGAGACACTGGTAGCCTCCAGGCACATTGTAGCAGCTGCCATTGTGTCGACATGGTAGGAGCTCGCACTCGTTCACATCCAGCTCACATAAAGCCCCGGAGTATCCCATTTCACAGTTACACTGGAACCTGAGGGAGAGAGAGACACACATGTGTATACAAATTAAATCAACAAACAAGTCTGAAGGCAAGAAAACACCTATGTTATCCATCTGCCGCAATCTGCTTCCATTTTTATTCGGGGTTTATTGAGATAGTGCGATTGGCTGGTGCTGCTAATTTTCATTTGGACTAATACCAATGTAAAAATTGATTTGCTTCAGACAATGTCTGTTTTTTTCCTTAGGCTGCGGTGGACAACAATTGAAAATCAGTGACGAAGGGCAGTTTGGAGAGGAATAGCACAGATGGATATTGGCCCCTGGGTCCTAAAGGTTGTATCTCAACTGAAGTCTTGTTCCAACTTAAAACTTCTGCATCATTGCTAAGCCTTTGTTGAGTTGATAGACATGTCCATTGTAGACACAGTGGCCGGGATTCTCCGACCCTGCGCCGGGTCGGAGAATCCCCGGGGGGGGAGGTGCGAATCCCCGCCCCACTGCCCCGACGCTGGCTTCCCCATTCTCCAGCGCAGTTTTTCGGGCGCCAGCGGGATTCCCGCCACGCCGGTCGGGGGCCGTTGACAGCGGCCTCCCCCGGCGATACTCCGGACCCCGATGGGCCGAGTGGCCAACAAGTTTTGCCCAGTCACGCCGGCGTGGATTACTGGCAGGTAATTGTGCGGGCGCCGTCCGGTGGGGGGGGGGAGCCTACCGATCGGCGGGCGGGCTGGTTCCGTGGGGGCTTTCTTTCCTCCGCGCCGGGCACCTTTAGGGCCCCGCCTATTGCCCGGGGCTGTGCGGAGAAGGGAACCCCGGTGCATGCGTGGAAATACGCCACCCATTCCGCGCCTGCACGGAAATACGCCGCCCTTTCCACGCTTGCACGGAAATACACCACCCTTTCCACGCTTGCACGGAAATACACCGCCCTTTCCATGCTTGCGCGAACTCGCGCCAGCCCTTCGGCACCAGCTGGATCTGTGGGAACCACTCCGCGGGAACCTAGCCTCCTAGAAAGTGGAGAGTTCCTCAGTTTCGGGGGCCGGTGACGCCGGAGTGGTTGGCGCCGGTTTGCACGCCGGCGTGGGGATATAGCCCCATTATTGGAGAATCCGACCCAGATCTTCAAGGGGGGTCGTTTTTCAAACAAAATTGTTTGTATTATTTAATGTATTTCCCGTTAAATTTAGTAATTAATTTCCCGTACCAACCTCCCCGAACAGGCACCAGAATGTGGTGACTAGGGGCTTTTCACAGTAACTTCATTTGAAGCCTACTTGTGACAATAAGCGATTTTCATTTCATTTTTTCATTTCATGGGGGTTTCTCTGTTCCCAATATATGTACATGGAAGTCTTTATAGATGGCACACGAGGAGATTAGACTGATATATTGGGGTAGTTGTTGGATAAAACATACTGGAAAGCAGGATAAGACGGTGACAATTGTTGAGCGCAGTTGTATCTTCTCTCCTGAGCCAGCAGCTTGTGAGTTCAGCGACTTGTGGACAAAATCTAGGTTGACGGGTGGTGCTGCATAGTCAGAGGTGTCAGCTTTCGGATGAGGTGTTAAACTGGGACTCTTTCTGCCTCCAGAGTGGATGTATAAGATTCCATTGTGCTATTTTGAGGAAGAGCAGGGGAGTTTTTCCTGATGTCCTGGCCAATATTTATCCCTCAACCAACATCACAAATTGTTATATCTTTGAGCATATCCTAAAGAGAAATAGTATGCAAGTGCCCAAACTCTGATTCTTACAAGCACGATGAGAAGTTTGATTTGGAGTATTGCTCACACAATCTAAGATGGAGAACTGAAGCCCGCGCAAACACTCACTGCTGGCATCACAACAGATCGTCTGGCACCTCACCAGCAGGGATGTATTCTCTGACACAAAACGCAAATACAGATAATCTGGTCATTATCACACTGTTGTTCGTGGAGGCTTGCTGTGCACACACCGGTTGTCGTCCTACATTACAACAAAAGTACTTCATTGGCTGTAAAGCATTTTGGGACATCCTGAGATTATGAAAGATGCTATATAAATGCAAATATTTCCTCTTCTTTCCGGTTTGAATGGGCTAGATGAATATATAAGGTGCATGGTCTTTTGGAGGGAAAGGTTGTTATGTTTTCTGGTGCTTCCCAGGGTTGATCTACTTTTACATTTTGCAGTCCCTCAACAACCCCCATACCCCCTCCCCACCCCACCACCCCTCTCACCATCAATAGGAAATGGTTTCAGGCTGCTTGACGCATCAACAACAGCAGATGGAGTCAGCACATTCCTCCTATACAGTGACTTCCTTCATATGTTTTTGCAATAGAAAAATTAGGTAAATGTGAATCTTCAAGTTGTGTGATGAATTATAACACTGTTTCTGTTAAATAAGACCAGAAGGACTTTCTGCACATTAGGAATATTGAATAACAATAATTCACAATCCATTAGGTGGAAGCATAGTAAAAATGTCTTGTCATTAAGATCGCTCTTAGAATAAACAAAGGCAAATGTTTTTTTAATAAAATGTACCTTTTAAACCCTTGCAGCCTTCGGGCAGTAGAGTTAAGTCGGCCAGAGAGCTTAGCTGTAAATGAGGTGGTGGTGGTGGGGAGAAAGGGGGGGGAGTGGGTGCACGAGGGAGAGGCAAATCAGTCAGCGTTTTGTGCTCCAGGACATGACTTAGTGTTCGACTGGAAAGTGTTGGTCTTAAGTGCTCAAACTGAACCCTGGAATTATGAAAGAGCCAGGCTTGGACATCAACCTACCTGGTCAGCTTTAGGTCGAGCCAGCACTCTCAACCCGAGTCAACTCCATCTGAACCCAGAATTCCAGACTCACAATTCTATTGCTGCGCTGAGACAGTGATACTCTATCGGAGGGGATGTCACAGGTGGATGTGGAGGAATCTTGTGACACAATTGTGAGGGGGAGCGGCAGAGTTCAACCCAATGCGCTGACCAACATTCATCCCTCAACTTGCATTAAATGAAAGCTGATTCTCCAATGGTAATTGTGTGCCATTGCTGTTGTAGTTCAGTAAATTGCAACAATGATTGCAGTGCAAATCAAATATAAAAGCAAAACTCTGTGGAGACTGAAAAATTTGAAATAAAAAGAGTCGGTATCAAAAATATCCAGCAGCTCAGGCAGCATCTGTGGAGCTCGAGGCAAAGTTAACCTTTCAGGTTGATGGGCTGGTTAGGGACATCCTGTGGTTACAAAAAGCCAGATTTAAATATGAAGCTTTCTTTTTAAATTAATTTTCTAATCATAGATTAGAAGAGTGTCCATATGTGAGGAATCATATCCTAAAGTGCCTTTGCACTTCTCCTGATCAGTGAAGGAACTAAGGAGAAGCGAAAATAAAATATTAAAATAGATAATATAATGGCGGGATTCTGTGATCCTGAGGCAAAGTGTTGACGCCGTCGGAAAGCTGTCGCGTTTCCCGACGGCGTCAGCACGGCCTCAGAATCAGCAATTCAGCGGTTCACGCCGCTCCAGCTGCTGATCCTAGCGTCAACTGGGCGCCGCGGGGTCCGCGCATGCACAGTGGCTCCCTTCTCCATGCCGTCCCGACGCAACATGGTGGAGGACTAAAGGGGCGGGCGCGGAAGAAAGGGGGCCCCCAGCCCGAGAGGCCGGCCCGCCAATCGCTGGTCCCCAATCGCGGGCCAGGCCACAACGGAGGCCCTCCCCGGGGCCGATCCCCCCCTCTACCCCCACAGGCTGCCCGCCGAGGTCCCGCCGGCTGAGAACAGGTGTGAACAGCGCCGGTGGGACTCGGGTTTTTTGCGACGGCCGCTCGGCCCATCTTGGGCCAAGAATCGGGGGGGGGGGGGCGCGTAGAATCGCGTCCTGGCATCGGGGCAGCATGGCGCGATTCACAATAAACCTCAAAATTAAAGACACAAACATATTGGCCGGAATTCCCTGGCTTTTGGGATTCTCTGGGCGGGATTCTCTAATCCCGCGGCAGAATGTTGACGCGTTTTACGACGGCGTGAACGGGCTGCTCCGAGAACGGATTCTGGCCTGCAAATGGGGCCAGCACAGGCGCATTGAGAAGCGCGGGGGTGTGGCGTGAGACCTGCGTCGGATACGCGCGGCGCCTCGATGACGTGGCGCCGCGTCGCTTAAGGTGCGCGATCGGCGCACAGTCCCGAGACCCGCGCGATGGCTGTCGCCCGCCGTGCCGCCCTGAGGTTCAGGGACCACGACCTCGACACGCTGCTGGACACAGTCGAGGAGAGGAGGGTGATCCTGTGCCCTAGACGGGGCCACCGCCACTCGGGCAGCAGAGTCCGGTGAACATGGAGGGAGGCGGGCAATGCTGTAAGCGCAGTGGGGCACACCCCACGGACCGGCGAACAGTGCCGGAAAAAGAAGCACGACCTGATGAGGGCAGCCAGGGTGAGTACACTGAGACGTACCCCTGGCACCACCCAACCCCTACCACCCACACATATGAAAGTAACCCCCACCCCAGGAGAAGGGCGAAACCACGCACCTGACACACATGGGCTGCACACGCCCCTGAGAGCTGCTTTGGTCGGGTGCCCAGTGCTCTCATGCCATCATCTAGCCAACATCTGCGTGGCATGTGGCGGACAGCCTAACTCTGATGCTTTCGCCGCCCCCCCCCCCCCCCTCCCCAGGATAAGACTGCCCACAACCACATGGAGCGTGAGAGAATTGGAGGTGGTCCACCCGTACTGCACCCCCTCACAGTCCACGAGCAGACGGCACTGGACCTCGTTGGCGGAGCCGAGGAACGGGAGGTTGCCCCTTGCCAGATCGGAGGCGCACCAGCAAGTGAGACTCCCCTGCCTGGCTCCAGTCCCTCACACCAAACCCCACCTCCACCCCTTCATCCCATTACCCCCCACCACTCCACCCCAACCCCCCCCACTCTACCCCATCACCCCACCCCCACTCCACACCACCCCATCACAGCCTCCCCTCCCACCCCCTCACCCCAGTCCGCCTGTCTAATGATACATGCTGTCGTGTGTCTTCCAGGACCTGCCGCCGGTCATCCTATCCCGTCTGGCGTACCTCGCCCACGACCACTGCCAGGGCCAGATGCCCCCAGGGACGCTCGCCATGGCGGGGAGGGCAGACGGCAAGGAAGCCCTTCCACCGACACTGGGACCCAGGACACTGACACACAGAGGACTGACACCCAGGACACTGACACACAGAGGACGGACACCCAGGATACTGACACACAGAGGACGGACACCCAGGACACTGATGCACAGAGGACCGACACCCAGGACACTGACACACAGAGGATGGACACCCAGGACACTGACACACAGAGGACGGACACCCAGGACACTGATGCACAGAGGACCGACACCCAGGACACTGATGCACAGAGGACCGACACCCAGGACACTGATGCACAGAGGACCGACACCCAGGACACTGATGCACAGAGGACCGACACCCAGGACACTGACACACAGAGGACGGACACCCAGGATACTGACACACAGAGGACGGACACCCAGGACACTGATGCACAGAGGACCGACACCCAGGACCATGATGCACAGAGGACCGACACCCAGGACACTGATGCACAGAGGACCGACACCCAGGACACCGACACCTCGGTTGGGCACTTCCGTGAAGAGGCTTCTGGGACACTCACTGGTGCTCACCACATAGCCGTACCGGTACAGTAGGCATAGGTAGGAGCAGTCGAGGGGCCGGACAGTTGGAGGGCAGCCCAGCCCCAGCAACCAGCTGCTGCCCAGACGGTTCCCGGGTTCCTGGAGTTACCACACCCACCAATAGACCCGATGCATTTGGACGCCCAGGGACTAGCCAAAGGGATGACAGCCTGCTTCCAGCAGCTGCGGACGCAGGTGGAGGAGTCCATCTCCTCAGGGAGTGGTGCCGGTCATATCTGCCACCCAGGCCAACACTGCACGGGTGGCGTCCGCTGTGGAGGCAATGGGCGCAACGGTTTCGGCCATGGGTCAGGTTATGCAAGGCGTGGGGCATGCGTCATCCGTGGCCCAGGGCAGGGCTGCCCTCTCACAGGCAGCCATGTGCCAGAGCCAACGGGACATTGCAGCTGTGCTCCACAGTCAGGCTCAGTCTCAGCCGGCCATGGCCCAGTCTCAGCAAGCCATGGCCCAGTCTCAACAGGTCATGGCCCAGTCTCAGCAGGCTATGGCCCAGTCTCAGCAAGCCATGGCCCAGTCTCAGCAGGCCATGGCCCAGTCTCAGCAATCCATGGCCCAGTCTCAGCAGGCCATGGCCCAGTCTCAGCAGGCCATGGCCCAGTCTCAGCAGGTCATGGCCCAGTCTCAGCAGGTCATGGCCCAGTCTCAGCAGGCCATGGCCCAGTCTCAGCAGGCCAATGCTGAGAGCATCGGTGCCATTGCCCAGATGCTGGATGGCGTCGCACAAGGCCAGAGGGAGGTGGCGCAGTCCCAGACTGGGATGGCCCACACCCTGAGCTCCATCGCTGCTGACATACGGACCCTGGTCGATACCACAACGGGCCTCCAGGACTGGCAGCGCCAGGTGTCAGGGGTGCCTCGGCACCTGTCTCCGCTCGCATCCCCATCCCATAGAGAGGCCCGGGGGTCACAGGGGAGCCCGAGGGAGGAGGAGGTTCTGGGGCCTGTTCTGGTGACTCCTGCAAGCGAGGTCCCGGAACACCGCGGATCCTCGGACTCCCCCCGTTCCATCCCTGGTGCATCTGGTGGGCAGCGGGCAGAACAGGGTGGCACCAGTCCATCCAGCACGCCCGCGGAGCAGCCTGGCCCATCGTAGCTGAGCCGCCCCAGGAAACGCACGCCAACAGGGAGCCAGATCGCAGGGCAGGAATCTCAGCAGTCCGCCTCCACTCCTGCTGTACCGTCTGGGGAAACACCGAGATGTTAATGGTCGGGCCCGTAAGGTCAAGAAGTTTGACACCTAGTAAGTTGGCACGGGTGCAGGGCGCAGTTTAGTTACAGGGGCTAGGGCGCTTGTAAGTTACCGTTCCAAGGAAACACACTGTTACACCAATGCAAGCTGCTTCTGTGCTAAATCAGGTGCCTGCGGGGTCGTGAAGGGGACTGGGTGCCACTGTGGTCGAAGGGAGATGGAACGTTGAGCCCAGGTGGGTGTCAAACTCCCCCCCCACCCCCAGGCATCCACGGAACACCGCCGCCAGCTACTCAACATGGCCATGTAATGGAATGTCCAGAACACATACAGGGACCACCCAGATGGAGGGTGTAACTGTGGCCATGGGTCAGACATTGGCTAACAATTCGGAGCTCACAGCTCATCGCAGAGCGGGTTGTCATCATCCCCCATGGCATTGGTCACACCCGCTTCCACAGGCAATCGTGTGAGACCAGCCCATGGGCCGCAGGTGGATGTGTTGTGGAGAGCTGCTGTGCAAGTGGTGGTGTGGGAGCTAAGGTTGGCGGGTGGTGGGGGAGGGGAGTCTCATGGGTGTTGTGGGAGGTGAGGGTGCAGGGTGGTGAGGTGGGGCAGGGGTGCCAGTGCCCCTGTGCAGCGAGCACCTACCCCAGTAGTTGGTGAAACATACGGCGATCAACGCCTCACGTGCTCGCTGGCCAAGCCGATGGCGCCGTGCAGCCTCCTGTCCATAACCCAGCCACATGTTACGTCTATTGGCCCCCTCGTCCCCATCCTCCTCATCTGGAGAGGCGGCCCCTTCCTCGGGCTCACCCTCTGCCTCCTCCTCCTGCAGGACATCACCCCTCTGCTGGGCTATATTGTGGAGGACGCAGTAGACCACAACGACACGGCCGACCCTCTCCGAATGGTACTGGATGGCCCCTCCAGAGCCATCCAGGCACCTGAAGCGCATCTTCAATTGGCCAAAGCACCTCTCGATCACACCCCTGGTTGTTGCATGGGCCTCATTGTAGCGGTCTCCGTGTCTGTCTGTGGCCTCCGTATAGGCATCATCAGCCATGACTACAACGGCTTGTCGCCCAGCAACCAGCCCCTCAGCCGGGGGGTGTCCCACGAACATGGCGGGGATGAACGATTGTGCCAGGATAAATGCGTCATGCACACTGCCGGGTACTATGCGCAGACGTGTATCATCTTCATGCTGTGTCACAGACCACCTGAATGTTCTTGGAGTGGGTCCCCTTCCTGTTCATGAACACGTCCCTGTTCTTCGCTGGTGGCTGTATGGCGACGTGCACCCCATCGATCGCACCCTGTACCGTGGGTATCCTGGCCACGGCAGAAAATCCCTCTGCCCAGGCATTCTGTTGGGCACGGTCCACAGGGAACTGGATGTAGTGGTCCGCGATGTGTTGCAGGGCGTCAGTCACTGTATGGATGCACCAGTGCGGCGATGGCTGGGAGATGCCGTACAGGTCCCCACTCGGCACCTGGAACAGCCCCGTGGCATAGAAGGTCAGGACCACCGTCACCTTGACGGCCACCGGGAGAGCATGTCCTCCCCCAGTGCCACGCGGTGCCAGGTGCGCCACAAGGTGGCAGATATGTGCGACGGTTTCCCGACTCATCCTGAGTCTTCTCCTGCACGCCCTATCCGGCAGGTCCTTGAAGGACATGCGCCGCCGGTAGACACGAGTCCTCATCGGGCGCCTCGGCACCACCACCACCTCCTCCCCCTCATCCACATCGGTATCCTCATCCTGTGCCTCCCCCTCGTTGTTGTGGTCGTCGTCCGCCTCCTCCTCCTCCTGCGGGCGGCCTGCAGCCTGAGCGGGTGCCACCTGGCCCTCTGCAGCCTGTTCCTCTGCTGCAGCCGCTGCTGCTATGAGCCGCCTGCGCCGACACTGCCACAGGGCTGCATGCAGGGCAGCGGCTCCCGCCATGGCGGCCAACATTGCTGGCTGGTGCACAAACTTCGTGATCTGCAGGGGGTGGGGGGTATACAACATGTTAAAGGATGGCTCATGGTCCCCTCTGCAGCCAGGTACCCAGGGGTACATGTCTGCCCCGGCTTGCTAAATGCGCCGACAGCTAGCACGACTGGCTGACGATTTTTATTAGCAGATTAGACCTGGGGTCAGGCCGTCGGGACTTCAGCCCATCCGGCACGCAGAATCCACGGGAGCCTGGGGAATCGCAGAACTTATCCCTGCGGACGATTCTCCGGGCGGCGTGGCGCCGATCACGATGACCGCGTTCACGCTCGTTGAGAGAATGGCGGAACGGCGTTGGACCGGCGTCGCGTAAAAAAGCCGCCGCGATTGCCGATTCTCTGAACGGGCCCGGAGTGAGAGAATCCCGCCCTCTGTTCCCGCCGGCAGTCCACCCCACCTGCAGGTTTCCTGGCAGCTTGGGGTGGCTTCAATGGGAAATCAATTGACAAGTGGCGGGAGCAGAGTATCCTGCCGCCAGTGACTGGCGCCGAGAAACACGTGGCTAGGGGGACGGAGAATCCAGCCCATGCTATTTGGTTCCATGTCATTCTTCAGGCTGTTTCTGTTAAAACAGTAAGTACTGATGATGTCAACTAGGAGGAGCTGTTGAGCTTAATAATATAGAATAGTCGAATTAATGTCCAGAGCTGGCAGTGCAGCAGTGATTTTATTTCTCCTGCCATCTCTGGAGGGATGAGAGAGCAATTAAACACGTGGCTACAGGGATGGTGCAGGCAGGAGGGATTCAGATTTCTGGATAACTGGGGCTCTTTCTGGGGAAGGTGGGACCTCTACAGACAGGATGGTCTACATCTGAACCTGAGGGGCACAAATATCCTGGGGGGGAGATTTGTTAGTGCTCTTTGGGGGGGTTTAAACTAATGCAGCAGGGGCATGGGAACCTGGATTGTAGTTTTAGGGTAAGGGAGAATGAGAGTATAGAGGTCAGGAGCACAGATTTGACGTCGCAGGAGGGGGCCAGTGTTCAGGTAGGTGGTTTGAAGTGTGTCTACTTCAATGCCAGGAGTATACGAAACAAGGTAGGGGAACTGGCAGCATGGGTTGGTACCTGGGACTTCGATGTTGTGGCCATTTCGGAGACATGGATAGAGCAGGGACAGGAATGGATGTTGCAGGTTCCGGGGTTTAGGTGTTTTAGTAAGCTCAGAGAAGGAGGCAAAAGAGGGGGAGGTGTGGCGCTGCTAGTCAAGAGCAGTATTACGGTGGCGGAGAGGATGCTAGATGGGGACTCATCTTCCGAGGTAGTATGGGCTGAAGTTAGAAACAGGAAAGGAGAGGTCACCCTGTTGGGAGTTTTTTATAGGCCTCCTAATAGTTCTAGGGATGTAGAGGAAAGGATGGCGAAGATGATCCTGGAGAAGAGCGAAAGTAACAGGGTAGTTATTATGGGAGACTTTAACTTTCCAAATATTGACTGGAAAAGATATAGTTCGAGTACAATAGATGGGTCGTTTTTTGTACAGTGTGTGCAGGAGGGTTTCCTGACACAATATGTTGACAGGCCAACAAGAGGCGAGGCCGCGTTGGATTTGGTTTTGGGTAATGAACCAGGCCAGGTGTTGGATTTGGAGGTAGGAGAGCACTTTGGGGACAGTGACCACAATTCGGTGATGTTTACGTTAATGATGGAAAGAGATAAGTATACACCGCAGGGCAAGAGTTATAGCTGGGGGAAGGGCAATTATGATGCCATTAGACGTGACTTGGGGGGGGTAGGGTGGAGAAGTAGGCTGCAAGTGTTGGGCACACTGGATAAGTGGAGCTTGTTCAAGGATCAGCTACTGCGTGTTCTTGATAAGTATGTACCGGTCAGGCAGGGAGGAAGGCGTCGAGCGAGGGAACCGTGGTTTACCAAAGAAGTGGAATCTCTTGTTAAGAGGAAGAAGGAGGCCTATGTGAAGATGAGGTGTGAAGTTTCAGTTGAGGCGATGGATAGTTACAAGGTAGCAAGGAAGGATCTAAAGAGAGAGCTAAGACGAGCAAGGAGGGGACATGAGAAGTATTTGGCAGGTAGGATCAAGGAAAACCCAAAAGCTTTCTATAGGTATGTCAGGAATAAGCGAATGACTAGGGAAAGAGTAGGACCAGTCAAGGACAGGGATGGGAAGTTGTATGTGGAGTCTGAAGAGATAGGCGAGATACTAAATGAATATTTTTTGTCAGTATTCACTCAGGAAAAAGATAATGTTGTGGAGGAGAATGCTGAGACCCAGGCTATTAGAATAGATGGCATTGAGGTACGTAGGGAAGAGGTGTTGGCAATTCTGGACAGGCTGAAAATAAATAAGTCCCCGGGGCCTGATGGGATTTATCCTAGGATTCTCTGGGAGGCCAGGGAAGAGATTGCTGGACCTTTGGCTTTGATTTTTATGTCATCATTGGCTCCAGGAATAGTGCCAGAGGACTGGAGGATAGCAAATCAATCCCTCTACCAATAAAGGCCAACACTCCATCGGCCTTCTTCACAACCCTATCAACCTGGGTGGCAACTTTCAGGGATCTATGTACATGGACACTTAGATCCCTCTGCTCATCCACACTTCCAAGAACTTTACCATGAGCCAAATATTCTGCATTCCTGTTATTCCTTCCAAAGTGAATCACCTCACACTTTTCTACATTAAACTCCATTTGCCACCTCTCAGCCCAGCTCTGCAGCTTAACTATATCCCTTTGTAACCTGCTACATCCTTCCACACTGTCGACAACACCACCGACTTTAGTGTCGTCTGCAAATTTACTCACCCACCCTTCTGCGCCTTCCTCTAGGTCATTGATAAAAATGACAAACAGCAACGGCCCCAGATCAGATCCTTGTGGTACGCCACTTGTAACTGAACTCCATTCTGAACATTTCCCATCAACCACCACCCTCTGTCTTCTTTCAGCTAGCCAATTCCTGATCCACATCTCTAAATCACCCTCAATCCCCAGCCTCCGTATTTTCTGCAATAGCCTACCGTGGGGAACCTTATCAAATGCTTTACTGAAATCCATATACACCACATCAACTGCTCTACCCTCGTCTACCTGTTCAGTCACCTTCTCAAAGAACTCGATAATGTTTGTGAGGCATGACCTACCCTTCACAAAGCCATGCTGACTATCCCTGATCATATTATTCCTATCTAGATGATTATAAATCTTGTCTTTTATAATCCCCTCCAAGACTTTACCCACTACAGACGTGAGGCTCACCGGTCTATAGTTGCCAGGGTTGTCTCTACTCCCCTTTTTGAACAAAGGGACCACATTTGCTATCCTCCAGTCCTCTGGCACTATTCCTGTAGCCAATGATGACATAAAAATCAAAGCGAAAGGCCTAGCAATCTCTTCCCTGGCCTCCCAGAGAATCCTAGGATAAATCCCATCAGGCCCCGGGGACTTATCTATTTTCAGCCTGTCCAGAATTGCCAACACCTCTTTCCTACGTACCTCAATGCCATCTATTCTAATAGCCTGGGTCTCAGCATTCTCCTCCACATCATTAACTTTTTCCTGAGTGAATACTGACGAAAAATATTCATTTAGTATCTCGCCTATCTCTTCAGACTCCACACACAACTTCCCATCCCTGTCCTTGACTGGCCCTACTCTTACCCTAGGCATTTGCTTATTCCTGACATACCTATAGAAAGCTTTTGGGTTTTCCTTGATCCTACCTGCCAAATACTTCTCATGTCCCCTCCTTGCTCGTCTTAGCTCTCTCTTTAGATCCTTCCTCGCTACCTTGTAACTATCCATCGCCCCAACTGAAACTTCACACCTCATCTTCACATAGGCCTCCTTCTTCCTCTTAACAAGAGATTCCACTTCTTTGGTAAACCACGGTTCCCTCGCTCTACGCCTTCCTCCCTGCCTGACCGGTACGTACTTATCAAGAACACGCAGAAGCTGTTCCTTGAACAAGCTCCACTTATCCAGTGTGCCCAACACTTGCAGCCTACTTCTCCTACTTCATGCAGCCTACTTCATGACGTCCTTGATTCTATGTCTATTGAAAATTCAGCACAAGGAGGTGAAGAGTATTGGGCCAAAGGAATTTCATAGAATTTACAGTGCAGAAGGAGGCCATTCAGCCCATCAAGTCTGCACCGGCTCTTGGAAAGAGCACCCCACCCAAGGTCAACACCTCCACCCTATCCCCATTACCCAGCAACCCAACACTAAGGGCAACCTTGGACACTAAGGGCAACCTTGAACACTAAGGGCAATTTATCATGGCCAATCCACCTAACCTGCACATCTTTGGACTGTGGGAGGAAACTGAAGCACCCGGAGGAAACCCACGCACACACGGGGAGGATGTGCAGACTCCGCACAGACAGTAACCCAAGCCGGAATCAAACCTGGGACCCTGGAGCTGTGAAGCAATTGTGCTATCCACAATGCTACCGTGCTGCTCACAATTGCTGAATGAAAGAAGACCAAGGATCATTGAGTTCACATTTTGCCATCCTGGTCGTCACAAGATACAATGCTAATATGGTTTCTGACTTGTCACAGTAATCAATCTCTGTGAATCATTCTGCAACAAACCGAGACATGAGATGAAGAAAATCCCAGTCCTGACGAGCTTTGGGAATAGCAAGTCTGAAACATTCTCCCCTGGGACCAACTCCCGAAGGGGGGTCCTCTTCCAGAATCAACCTTGAGAAGATTGACTTTTCTTCAGGACCAGCTTTTCAGAGGAGCTGGAGTAGGTGGGTTACTGCACTGAGCCAACTAGTCATATTTAATTCTCGTCACCTCCTGTTTCTTAACATTTCAAACCTAGTATACTTGGGGCGTGATCTAACGGAAACGTTTCTAAGTGGGGTGGCAAGCGGGAAATCCAGGGTGTTTCCTGACAGCCGAACCAGCGAGACCGTCACCGATATCTAACATTAATGGTGCCCCACGGGCTTCACGCCACAAATGGCTAGAGAGGGAGTAAAGCAATTAAACGGATCCCACAGAGCTAACTCCAGACAACACACAGTCATGCCACCACATAGACCAGCTCCACGGTTTGGGGATGCCGACCAGGACAGACTAATGAACGCAGTCACAGGCACCCAATGCCACCTGGGAGGAAGTGCAGCAGCCCGTCAGCGAGGGGAGTGTGACAAGGAGGACCGCCACCCAGTGCTGCAAGAGCTCATCGATCTCCACCAGGCCGCACGGGTGAGCTGGCATTGGCCCCCTGGCACCGGTCCCACCTGCTATCCCAGAAGACCCACCGCTCAATGAACTTGCACCTGGCACTGACCCCCACCCCAGCACAACACAATGATGTGCCCCAGCAAACCCTGGCATCCGCCAGCATGCTCCACATGTGCACCCGCCTGTCCCCTGCCTTGCCACCTGCACCCCCTCCCCCCCCCCCACCTGTGATGGATGAAGTGTGCAGCTCACAATGTCACCATTGTGTCCCCACAGGAGATCTTGGCCCACAACAGACGGGAAAGAGCCCAGATGGGCGGCGGGATGCTGGACCTCAGGGTCCTCACCCCTACGAGGAAGGGGCCCTGGAGGTCGCGGGGGTGGTCGAGGACAGAGCGGTCCCAATGTCGAGATTGGCGTATGGTGCTGCGGTGAGTATCTATCGGCCCCCATACAGATGACTTGGCGTACTTGAGTGTTCATGTCAGGATGATGATCCTTCCTTCCCACTGGCCATGACCACATGTCCATTCAACTGCAGGATCGCCATCCGATGGCATCGACCCATCCGGGATGGCACCCCCACCGCCAGCGCCACCCATGAGAATTCCTTGGAGACCCCAAGGATGCCACCATCGATACGTCATGGCTGTCATCCCCACTCTCCACCAGTGCAGAGACAAACACCTCTGTGGGCGAAAGTAGTGGACAGGCTTCTGGGGCACAATCTCGTGAGCTCCACACAGTTCCTGGTGACCCTGCTGGGTCCCTGGACCTAGTTGAGGCCCAGTCAGCTGCTGAGTCTCTGGACCAGACTATCCCATGGCTGATGCAGTCGATAGGGTGCGGTCGTGAAATTCCGAGAGGGATGTCAGCAACGCTCCAGTGCGTCCATAGCCAATTGGAGGAGTCCCAAAGGCTATGGGCACAGGGGATGGACCAGCAATGTGTGGCATTGGGGCTAACACTGCTCGGGTGGAGCCTGCAGTGGAAAGCTTGGAGCACAAGGTCAGCACCATAAGCTGCTGCGGAGCATGTCCCAGTATCAGTTGGGCATTGCTGATGTGCTCCAGATCATTTCCCAGGTTGACATTGGGGAGGCACTGCAGAGCATAGCCCACTCACAGAGGGGCATCGCTGTGGGCATCGACCATGGTGCAGACAATGACTGCCAGTGCTGGCTGAGCCAGATGACACAGCGGCATCAGAGCTCAATCCAGCTGCTCCTCCATCCCGAGGTGACCCCCAAGGCCCTACGGGCACCGATGGTAGGGGGGAGTGCTGGAGGCTGACCTGGAGCCTTCCTACGAGGTGACGACAGCGGTCACCAGCTCTCCTGTGTCCACCCCCCCAACAACGGTGCATTTGTAGGTCAGCAGAAAGGTTGCCATGGCAAGGCATGTGTCACTACCAGGTCTGACAGGTCCCTCCAGCCCAAGGCCCTCTAGAGGACACCCGCCAGGGGCATCAAAGGCCACGGAATGCGGTAAGCAGCAGGCTGTCCCAACCAGTGATTTGCATCCTGGGAACACAACTAGAATCGGATGATCTCCTAAGGGCTGCTTAGAATTAGTGGATTGGTCAGTATTTAAAAACTCTGCGACCAGCCTGAACGAGTACACTACTACAGTAACTGACTTCATTAGTAACTGTGTGCCAAAGAAGCAAATCCATGTGTTTCCCAACCGGAAACCATGGATGAACAGGGAAATCCACTGCTTGCTGAAGTCTAGGTCTGAAGCGTTCAAGTCAGGCGACCCTGACCTATATAAGAAAGCCAGATATCATCTAAAGAAATCCATCAAAGATGCCAAAAGACAGTACCGGACCGAGCTCGAGTCCCAGGCTAGCCACAAAGATTCCAGCCGACTATGGCAAGGTCTACAAGACATAACAGGCTACAAGATAAAGGAATGTAACATCGCCGACTCCAATGCATTCTATGCACACTTTGAACAAGAGGTCAGCGCGAGTAAGCCCTCCACCCCAGAAGCCTCAGATGAACTTGTATCTGAGATCACCATTGCCGACTTCAGAGCAGCCTTCTCGAAGGTCAACCCACGGAAAGCCACTGGCCCGGATGGGCACTCAGGTCTTGCACGGAGCAGCTGGCGGGGGTATTCGCAGACATTTTCAACCTCTCTTTACAACAATCTGAGGTCCCTATCTGCTTCAAGAAGAGGACCATCATCCCTGAACCAAAAAAAGTCAAGCAGTGTGCCTTAATGACTATCGTCCAGTGGCCTGATATCATTATGAAGTGCTTCGAAAGGTTAGTCATGGCACGAATCAACTCCAGCCTCCGGATTGCCTTGATCCACTACAGTTCGTCTACCGCTGCAACAGGCCCACAGCAGACACCATCGCCATGGCCCTGCATTCAACCCTGGGACACCTAGATAACAAAGACACCTTGTCAGACTCCTATTTATTGACTACAGCTCAGCCTTCAACATTATTATTCCGACGAAACCCATCTCCAAACTCCATGGGCACCTCCCTCTGCGACTGGATCCTGAACTTTCTAACCCGCAGACCACAATCAGTAAGGATAGGCAACAACACCTCCTCAACGATCATCCTCAACACCGGTGCCCCACATGGCCTCAGCTCCCTACTATACTCCTTATACACCTATGACTGTGTGGCCAAATTCCCCTCCAACTCGATTTTCAAATTTGCTGATGACACCACGGTAGTGGGTCAGATTTCAAACGATGACAAGACAGAGTACAGGAATGAGATAGAGAATCTGGTGAACTCGTGTGACGACAGTAATCTCTCCCTCAATGTCAACAAAACGAAAGAGATTGTCATCGACTTCAGGAAGCGTAGTGGAGAACATGCCCCTGTCTACATCAATGGGAACGAAGTAGAAAGAGTCGAGAGCTTCAAGTTTTTAGGTGTCCAGATTACCAACAACCTGTCCTGGCCCCCCCCATGCTGACACTATAGTTAAGAAAGCCCACCAACGACTACTTTCTCAGAAGACTAAGGAAATTTGGCATGTCAGCTACGCCCCTCACCAACTTCCACAGATGCACCATAGAAAGCATTCTTTCTGGTTGTATCACAGCTTGGTATGGATCCTGCTCTGCCCAAGACCGCAGGAAATTACAAAAGGTCGTGAATGTAGCTCAGTCCATCACGCAAGCCAGCCTCCCATCCATTAACTCTATCTATAATTCCTGCTGCCTCAGAGAAGCAGCCATCATAATTAAGGACCAAACGCACCTCGGACATTCACTCTTCCACCTTCTCCCATCAGGAAAAAAATACAGAAGTTTGAGGTCACGTACCAACTGACTCAAGAACTGACTACAGCTTCTTCCCTGCTGCCATCAGACTTTTGAATGGACCTACCTTGTATTAAGTTGATCTTTTCTCTACACCTTGCTGTAACTGTAACATATTCTGCAGTCTCTCCTTCCTTCCCTATGTACGGTATGCATTGTTTGTACAGCATGCAAGAAACTTTTCATGGTATACTAATACATGTGACAATAATAAATCAAATCAAATCAACATAGCGGTAGAGCACAGAGGGCTAAGCAGATCGAGGATCACTGAGAGGGAACTGGACAGGTGGGTGCACGGCACCATTGGGAGCTAGGGACAATTGGGTCACGATTGTCCAACATTACAACACATTGCACCAGAGACATGTGAAGCTCCGACACGTTATTCTGCCCTGCGGGCGGGTCTGTACCACCCTTCCCCAGATGGCTCCGCCATTCCTGTCCGGCCCCAGCCACCCCTCTTCGCCCCCCAACCCCGGCCACTCCCAGGCTCCCAGCCCCCCAGAGTCCCAGTTACCAGAGCTGGGCTCACCTACGCCGCCCCCCACCCCCCACCAATACCACGTGCAGGTGATGGGTGTGAGTGAGCACTCAGCAGACAGACAGGAGTCAGACTATGGCATAGATTGAGGAGCACCAGCGCTCAGCTCAGAGTGGGTTATCATCACCCCCCCTTGTATATTGACCCGCTGGCAGTGCCGACACAGGCCCATCACTGTGGAGTGATGTAACACACACCCTGGGAGGGTGGAACAGGGCGGTTGCGGTGGTATGGGGAGGTGGCGGGGAGATTGAAGGGGGCGGGTAATGGGTGGATGTTTGAGGGAATAATCAGGGAGGGGGAAGGGAGGGCGTAGCGTGAGATGGACAATGTGGAGGATGACAGTGGGTGGGAAGGGGAGTGGAGAGAGAGATGAAGCCCTGTTTTCTGGCAGGCAAGTTAGAGGGCCTCCCTGGTTCTCCGGGCATGCTGCACCCTCGCTGCTGCCGCCTGTCCTCCACCCTCCAGTCAGTCCCGAGGGTTCTCCCCGGGCTCGTCCTCCTGGTTTGGCTCCGCCTTGTACTCTTCCTCTGAGATGGCTGCATGTTCCTCCTCCCCCACCTCCAGCACGTTGCCCCACTCCACTGCCAGGTTGTGGAGGGCACAGCAGACCACCACAAAGCAGGCAACCCTGCAGGGAATCTATTTCAGTGCACCACCAGAGTGATCGAGGCATCACAACCGCATTTTCAGCAGTCCGATGCACTACTAAATGACAGCCCGGGTGGCCACACAGGCCTCGTTATATCGGGTCTCCGCATCGATTTCCGGTCTCCGTATTGGCATCATTAGCTAGGTCCTAAGCGGATGAAGCCCTTATCCCCCCAAGAGCCAACTGTGGTAGTATGTATTGGGGGTCATGTGGGACTGGAAGCCCTAATGTCATTGGCTGACAGATCCCAGGTCCTGGTTGGCGGTTGACCTCAAGCTCCGCCCTGAAGGCGAAGTATAAGAAGCCGGTGTCTTCCCCCGCAGGCCAGTTTACTATCGGGCTGCTGGGGAACAGACACGCTTAATAAAGCCTCATCGACTTCACTCTATTCGTCTCACGGAGTCTTTGTGCGCTACAATTTATTAAGCGTGCCTAAAAAGGACTATGGAGCTCAGGATCATTCCAGAATGCCTGAGGATCAGCCCCCACGCAGTGAATGCGGCAGCAGCCTTCAAACACTGGCAGACTTGCTTCGAGGCCTACATCAGATCGACCACAGGCCGAGTCTCAGACGAACAAAAACTGCAGGTCCTGCACTCGAGGGTGAGCACGGAGATTTTCACCCTCATTGAAGACACTGACGATTTCCAGACGGCGTTCACAGCACTGAGAAATCTCTACGTTCGCCCAGTTAACCAAATCTACGCTCGCTACCAGCTCGCAACAAGACGGCAAGCTCCCGGAGAATCGATGGACGAGTTCTACGCCGCGCTGCTGATTTTGGGACGAGCCTGCAGCTGCCCGTCGGTGAACACAAACGAACATACGGACATGTTAATGCGCGATGCTTTTGTGGCAGGTATGCAATCCTCCCTAATCCGCCAAAGACTTCTAGAAAAAGAGTCGCTAGGACTCTCAGAGGCACGGGCCCTAGCAGCCTCCCTAGACGTGGCCGCGCGTAATACCCGCGCCTACGGCCCCGACTGCGCGGCAGGCCATTGGGCCCCGTACGTACCCGTCGCGGCAAACCCCCTACCCACCCCCCCGGACACCCCACAGGCTTGCGCAGTCCAAACGCCGAGTCGCACCGGGGGCGCCCGCTGTTATTTCTGCGGCCAGGCGAAGCACCCCCGACAACGCTGTCCGGCCCGCGCAGCCACCTGCAAAAGCTGCGGGAAAAAGGGCCACTATGCGATGGTGTGCCGATCCCGCGAGGTCGCCGCCGTCCCGGGAGAACAGGGAGCCCTACAAGCAGTCTATGCCTCCCAACACCCCCAGCACGCCATGTGCGACCCGCAGGCGCAGCCGCTCTGGGTCCCGACCACCGCGGCCCCGGGAGAACTGGGAGCCCTGCACGCCGCCTACGCTCCCCAACCCCCTCCCCGCAGTCCATGTACGACCCGCCGCCGGCGCTCCCGATTTGGGTGCCGGCCAACACTCTCCACGGAGAGGAAGGGGTTTTTCGCGTCCCGAACGCCACCCTCACCCCCGTCCCGCACCCCACGCCTGACCTCCCCGCGCCACCTACCTGGACCCCGACCACCGCTGTCCCCGGTGAGGGAGCTCCTCGCGCTCCTTGCGCTCGCGGCCCCACGCCTGACCCGCCGGCGCCGCCGACTTGGGCCCCGACCACCGCTGTCCCCAGCGAGGGAGCTCCGCGTGGTCCTAGCGCCTGCGGCCCTGGCGCTCGCAGTGAAGGAACTCCGCGCGGTCCTAGCGCTCCCCAGACCCCCCAGCACACCATGTGCGACCCGCAGACGCCGCCATTTTGGGTCACGACCACCACGAGGGGAGGAGGGGCGCCGCCATCTTGGACCGCCCCCGACCTGTACGACGCATGGGGGCGGCCATTTTATCCACCCCGACGCCATCTTGTGACCCCTCAGCCACGTGCGATGTATGGAGGCGGCCATTTTGTCCATCCCCGACGCCATCTTGGACGGCAACAACGGACCCCACCCCACTACTACAACCACGGCTCGCTTCGGTTACGCTCGATCAGGCTCGGCCCCGGACTCTCCAGACGACGACGACAACGGTCCTAATTAACCGCCACGAGACGCCATGCCTAGTCGACTCCGGGAGCACGGAAAGTTTTATACACCCCGACACGGTAAGACGCTGTTCCTTAACTACCTACCCCAGCGCACAAAAGATTTACCTAGCTGCAGGATCCCACTCCGTACAGATCCAGGGATTCTGCATAGTTACCCTAACGGTACAGGGGAGGGAATTCAAAAACTACAAACTTGACGTCCTTCCCCAACTCTGTGCCCTCACCTTGCTGGGCTTAGATTTCCAATGTAACCTACAGAGCCTTACGTTTAAATTCGGCGGCCCCATACCCCCACTCACTATCTGCGGCCTCGCCACTCTCAAGGTGCAACCCCCGTCCTTGTTTGCGAACCTCACCCCGGATTGCAAACCCGTCGCCACTAGGAGCAGATGGTACAGCGCCCAGGACCGGACCTTCATTCGGTCCGAAGTCCAGCGGCTACTAAAGGAGGGCATAATCCAGGCCAGCAATAGTCCCTGGAGAGCGCAGGTGGTAGTAGTGAAGACAGGGGAGAAACAAAGGATGGTCATTGACTATAGCCAGACCATCAACAGGTACACACAACTAGACGCGTACCCTCTCCCCCGCATATCCGACATGGTCAATCGGATTGCCCAGTATAAAGTCTTCTCCACCGTGGACCTCACGTCCGCCTACCATCAGCTCCCCATCCGCCCAAGTGACCGCAAGTACACAGCCTTCGAGGCAGACGGGCGATTATACCATTTCCTACGGGTCCCTTTTGGCGTCACAAACGGGGTCTCGGTCTTCCAATGGGAGATGGACCGAATGGTTGATCAACATGGGTTACGGGCCACGTTCCCGTACCTCGACAATGTAACCATCTGCGGCCACGATCAGCAGGACCACGACGCCAACCTCCAAAAATTCCTCCAGACCGCCAAAGCCTTGAACCTCACGTACAACGAGGACAAGTGCGTTTTTAGCACCGATCGGCTAGCCATTCTGGGCTACATAGTGCGCAATGGGATAATAGGCCCCGACCCCGAACGTATGCGCGCACTCATGGAATTTCCCCTCCCGCACTGCCCAAAAGCCCTGAAACGCTGCCTGGGGTTCTTTTCGTACTACGCCCAGTGGGTCCCCCAGTACGCAGACAAGGCCCACCCCTTAATACAGACCACGACCTTCCCTCTGTCGACAGAGGCTTGCCAGGCCTTCAGCCGCATCAAAGCGGACATCACAAAGGCCACGATGCGCGCCATCGACGAGTCCTTCCCTTTCCAGGTCGAGAGCGATGCCTCCGACGTAGCTCTAGCGGCTACCCTTAACCAAGCGGGCAGACCCGTGGCCTTCTTCTCCCGAACCCTCCACGCCTCAGAAATCCGCCACTCCTCAGTGGAAAAGGAAGCCCAAGCCATAGTGGAAGCTGTGCGACATTGGAGGCATTACCTGGCCGGCAGGAGATTCACTCTCCTCACTGACCAACGGTCGGTAGCCTTCATGTTCGATAATGCACAGCGGGGCAAGATTAAAAATGACAAGATCTTAAGGTGGAGGATCGAGCTCTCCACCTTCAACTATGAGATCTTGTACCGGCCCGGAAAGCTGAACGAGCCGTCCGATGCCCTATCCCGCGGCACATGTGCCAACGCACAAATTGACCGCCTCCAAACCCTCCACGAGGACCTCTGCCACCCGGGGGTCACTCGGTTTTACCACTTCATCAAGTCCCGCAATCTCCCATACTCTTTGGAGGAGGTCCGTACAGTCACAAGGGACTGCCACATCTGCGCGGAATGCAAGCCGCATTTTTTCAGGCCAGATGGAGCGCACCTGATTAAGGCTTCCCGCCTCTTTGAACGCCTCAGTCTCGATTTCAAAGGGCCCCTCCCCTCCACCGACCGCAACGCGTATTTCCTTAATAGAGTGGACGAATACTCCCGCTTCCCTTTTGCCATTCCCTGCTCCGACATGACCGCGGCCACAGTCATTAAAGCCCTGAACGGCATCTTCACGCTGTTCGGTTACCCCGCATACGTCCACAGCGACAGGGGGTCCTCTTTCATGAGTGACGAGCTGCGCCAGTTCCTGCTCAGCAAGGGCATAGCCTCAAGCAGGACGACCAGCTACAACCCCCGGGGGAACGGGCAAGTAGAAAGGGAGAACGGCACGGTCTGGAAGGCCGTCCTACTGGCCCTACGGTCCAGGGATCTCCCAGTTTCACGGTGGCAGGAGGTCCTCCCGGACACTCTCCATTCCATCCGGTCGTTATTATGTACAAGCACTAATCAAACACCTCACGAGCGTCTCCTTGTCTTCCCTAGGAGGTCCTCCTCTGGAACGTCGCTGCCGACCTGGCTGGCGGCCCCAGGACCCATCCTGCTCCGAAAGCACGTGCGGGCACATAAGGCGGACCCGTTGGTCGAAAGGGTTCACCTCCTCCACGCAAACCCCCAGTACGCCTATGTGGAGTACCCCGACGGCCGACAGGACACGGTCTCCCTGCGGGATCTGGTGCCCGCCGGCACCACGCACACCCCCCCGACACCATCAACCCAACCGCCTCCCTTCCTGCCACCGCCGCACCCCGCGACCGCCCCCTTCCCAGGAGGACCAGTCCCCCTCCCCTTTGCACCGACAGCTGAAACCATGCGGCACCCGGAGGCGACAATACTGGTACAAGCACCACCACCACCGCCGGGGCCGAGGCGATCGACACGGACGACCAGACCGCCCGACCGACTCGTGGCGTCGATGTAAAACAAAGATGGACTGTTCAATGAACATTTTGTTTTTCCTATACCCTCTGTGAATAGTTGTAACAGGACGATACTGTCCAATACTGTACTACCATGTAACTGTTCTATCCTCCCAGGACCAGCCCTGTAAACCCTTACCACCATACGAAGCATCACCCCGCCGGGTTCATTTTGACAAGGGGTGAATGTGGTAGTATGTATTGGGGGGTCATGTGGGACTGGAAGCTCTAATGTCATTGGCTGACAGATCCCGGGTCCTGGTTGGCCGTTGACCTCAAGCTCCGCCCTGAAGGCGAAGTATAAGAAGCCGGTGCCTTCCCCCGCAGGCCAGTTTACTATCGGGCTGCTGGGGAACAGACACGCTTAATAAAGCCTCATCGACTTCACTCTATTCGTCTCACGGAGTCTTTGTGCGCTACACCAACCGGTCACCCTATGGTGTCCCTTAAAGATGCTGAGGATCTCCAACTGTCCCAGGATGTAGCTGTCATGCACACTCCCTGGGATGCATGCACACACATGTATAATCTTCAGGTGGTGGCACACAAGCTGGAAGTTTAGGGAGTGGAATCTCCTCCTGTTGATGAAGGGCACTCCCGGACCTCCTGGTGGGCACAAGGTGACAGCGTGCTATCTATTACCCCCGGACCTGGGGCATCCCAGCGATGGCGGAGAATCCTGCTGCCTCTGCACCTTGATGGGATTGGTCCAGGTCAAAGTTTATATCAAAGAACAAAGAACAAAGAAATGTACAGCACAGGAACAGGCCCTTCGGCCCTCCAAGCCCGTGCCGACCATACTGCCCGACTAAACTACAATCTTCTACACAGTCTGCTGCCCAGGCATACAGGGCTTGCGTGACTTCACAAATGCACTTGTGGTTGGGATATGCCACATAAGGCCCCGGTCGGGCCCTAGAATCCTGAGGGGTAAAGGTTTAAGGCTGCGAAGACCTTGACGGCCACAAGGAGTGGGTATCCTGCTCCTCCACGTGGTGCCAAGCCTGCAAGTGCATGGCACATGTGCTGCACTGTCTCCTTGTTGAGGCGGAGCCTCCAGCGCCACATGCTGTCCATCATCTGTTTGAAGGGCCAGTGACGCCTGTACACTTCGTGCCGTCGCCGGCTTCCCCCTCAGGGTCCCTCCTGCCACCTCGAGCCTCTGTCAACGCTGCTGCAGCCGCCTTCTCCGACATCTCGTCACCTGGCCTGCCAATACCACTGCGATGGCAGCTTCCGTGGGGTCCCAGAAAACATCCATACTGTATTATCTTTAAGGAATTGCAGAGGGTGTAAGACTGACAATAAGCTATGGCCTACCCTGGCATGCCCGGATCCCCGACCCTTCCCACATCCTTATATCCCTGCCATCCCTCAGGGTGCCATCCAACACGCCCTGCACACTCACCCCCCGGCTGCAGCAGTGGCCCGAGCACCAGACCTCAGGCGCTGAACCAGACGCCTGCTGGGAACATGACCTGGACCAGGCGCTGGTCCCCTCCCCAGTCCACACACCCATCCGCTGGGCATGGCGATGTCCCTTGCGCTGAGGCCCAGCTCTTGGGTGTTCAAATGATGGCTGCTGCCTCTGTGGTGTTGATGCCTCCGAAGTTCAGGATCAGTGTCCAGGCCCCACAGCCTGTTTGGGATGCCAAGCAGTAACAAACGCCTACGACATGGCACGTCTACCCACGGGGATCTACTTGGGACCTGCGAGGTGCTCACATTGCTAGAATTGCCAATTCCCCATTAGCAATAAATAGCCTTCAGTTTTGATGGTCAGTGGGGGGTTATAGTGACCTGCACCACATATAACTGCGCCACATATTACTCTGTCACGGGGGTGTTCGGTGTGACAGACAGGCAGCCGTTAGAGCGTCACCGTATGATCGGGGGGGGGGGGGGGTCATGGTGGACCCACCTGCACCCCCAGCCCAGAGGCGACCCTGCCCAAAGTTGGAGGGCCATCCCCCCTACGAACCCCCCCCCCACACACACACACACACACCTGGTGGCTCTTCCCTCTCCCCGAGCACTGGGGGCAGTGGTCCCGGTGTCCTTGGGCTGACTGAACGATTTCTAAGATGACTACTCATCGGCTCGGATCCCACAGCAGTCATTGAGCTAGCTTTATGTTTTTGAGTAGGTGTACTAAAGGGCGCCTGTGTGATTGTTCGCTGTCGAGGCGGTTAGATCACGGAAGGCTGTTCAGTAAGGGTTCCTTTCTGTTAATGGCATTGAAATTGGTCTTGATCGGTAATTATTGGTTTCTCACCAGCCGTGGCGGGCTCTGGACCTTGCCAACAGGAGCGGGCCAGTTAGATTGGAAACCGATGGGTGCCGGGCATGGATCCTGATTTCGGCCTCTCCTGCTATCGAACCGGCCTGCCAGTTTTCGCGCCCAGCACGATATGGCCGGTAGATCGCACCCTTGGTCCCATTAACTGGAATGGATTTTCCATTTGTCTCAGGGGCTTTCAGGAAACAATGTGTTTTCTTGGACTTCTTGCCACCATATTGCTGCAACTTTGCCATAAATGTTCTGGAAACCCGGCTTGTGAGCAAATGGAAGTTGTCATGAACTTGTGGTTGAGACAGTTACAATGACCCAATTCTATGTGGTCACCATTGAAGAGCCTGCATCAATGATCAATTCAGTGAGAGGTTGATTCTGCCCTGCCATTGAGGGGGGAAAGTCAGATAACAGGCATCAACACTGGAACAATTGTATGTAATTTACAGAAAGAAACAGGCCATTTGGCTTCTGCTAGTGTTTATCCTCTTTCTTTCATTCATTCAAGAGATGTGGGTGTTGCTGGCTGGGTCAGCATTCATTGCCCATCTCTAATTGCCCTTGGACTGAGGGAAGTTAAGAGTTACCCACATTGCTGTGGATATGGAGTCACATGTAGGCCACTCCAGGTGAGGATGACTGATTTCCCTCCCGAAAGGACACTAGTGAACCAGATGGGTTTTTACGACAGTTGACAATGGTTTCATGGTTTTTAATTTCAGATTTTTATTCAATTCAAATTTCACCATCTGCCGTGGTGGGATTTGAACCTGGGTCTCCGGAGCATTACCCTCAGTGCCTGGATTGGTAGTCCAGTGACAGTACCTCTACGCAACCGCTTCCCCAAGAATCTCTCCCACCCTACTTCACCTCACCCTATCAATATTGTTCTTTTCGTATCATGTACATGCCCAGCTTCCTCTCACATACATGTATGTTGCTCATCCGACCATTTTGTGGCAGTGAGTTCCACATTCTCACCACTCTCTGGATAAACAGTGCAAGCATAATCTTCAGAGCAGTGTATTTGGTGACCCTATTGTTTGGGTCCAGTTAGAAAAAGAAAGCAAGAATGTTTTGCATCATTTTATCACAGTGACTTCAGCTTTGGTACTGCAACAATCTGTTTCAATTGAAGCTGCTGTTTCACTTTATCTATTTATGAACATAAGAACATAAGCGTAAGTCAGTACTGGAGTGCGAAAGTGGGAGTTTTGTGACTGAGGGAGGTTAAGGGTTAATTAAAGGTTAATTTCCAGCTAAAGTTTAGTCTTTCTTTTATTTAGTAATTAACTTAAAAGTTGCTGTTTGAGTTGAACCTTTTATATGGTCTTACTCCTCTAATTTAACAAATAAAAAATATTTTTGTTTATGTGTTTTGTCTTTTTTATTATTTTTTTGTTTTTTGTGGTGTTTTTTTTCGTGAAGTGATGACCTGTACGTTTATCTACACGTACAGGAGTTAAGCCAGCATCCGCCACTGACACTGGCGTGATGCTGGGTGTGACAACCAAGCAAAAAAACATAAAGGAACTGATGGATGAAACAAGAGGGGAGTGCCCCAAAACAGCGAGTGGAGCACAGCCCAAAAAGAACGAGAAAGGAAACAAAAACGTATCACAAACCCCTCAAATTAAAGTGTGAAAATCGGGGTGGATAAGGCAATCCAACCCCTGCGGTGCCCACCGAGCACGGAAGGCCTCGCGTGTGCCCGTGGACACCGCATGCTTCCTCTCCAGGGACACCCGGCCCCGAACGAGGCCGCGGAAGATGGGCAGACAGTCAGGCTGGACGACCCCCTCGGTCGCCCGCTGCCTGGACCTATAAATGGCAAGGCTGTTTGAGTTGGAAGGAGGTGAGTTTTATACCAGCTTCAAAAAAGGTTTCATGCAGGCTCTGCTTGCAGCTGCATCTTGTTAATGAGGTCACTGGCTTAAACCAGTTTTCAGAGGCTAGAGTCGGACAGTACCAAAGTGGGCAATCTTACAGTGCTGAGTTTGGGCTACATCAGAATGTTAAAGTGGGAGTTTTATGCCTGAGGGAGTTAGATGAGGAGGGAGCGAGGTGCTCCTTTCATTTCCGACCGGTCCTCAAAGAACGTGAGGCGAGCTGGGTTTTTTTTGCAAAGAACGCAGCTGACCGGTGAGTAGGTCCTGGTGGGTATTTTTCAA
This sequence comes from Scyliorhinus torazame, assembly GCF_047496885.1. Taxonomy (NCBI): domain Eukaryota; kingdom Metazoa; phylum Chordata; class Chondrichthyes; order Carcharhiniformes; family Scyliorhinidae; genus Scyliorhinus; species Scyliorhinus torazame. Next base: position 92,042,006 of record NC_092710.1, read on the forward strand.
ACTAGATTGAATTGTAAGTCACTATTTTAGCAAGATGAGTTGTTTTTAAAAATATAATAGTCTTCTAAAGTTTTAAATTTAAAGGATTTAGTCATGGGAGGAGAGTTCAAAGCCTTGGTTTGTTCTTCTCACTCCATGTGGGAATCCAGGAACATTTCCAGTCTCCGGAACCAGTATGTGTGCAGGACGTGTGTCCAGCTGCAGGTCCTGGTTTGAGAGCTGGAACGGCGGCTGGAGACTGTGGAGCATCCGCGAGTCTGGGAGAATCGTGAATAGCACATTAAGAGAGGTGGTCAGACCGCAGCTGAAGGGACATGAGGAAGTAAGGGAATGGATGACCACCAAGCAGTCCAAGGGAAACAGGCAGGTAGTTCAGGAGTCCCCTGGGGTCCCGCTCGCAAATCCGTATTACATTTAGAAGGCTGATGAGGCTGGTTCCTCCAGGGAGTGATCCAAGCTTGTGTCACCACAGGCAGCCTGTCTGCACAGAAGGGAGAGAAAGAGAGGAAGAGCAATAGTAATAGGGGATTCTATAGTGAGAGGAACAGATAGTGTGGCTGTCATCATGACTCCAGGATGGCGTGTGGCCTCGCTGGTGACAGGGTCCAGGATGTCACTGAAATGCTGCAGGGCATCCTGACTAGGGAGGGTCAGAAGGCAGAGGTCATGGTATATGTTACTATCAATGACAGAGGTAGAAAGAGGGATGAGGTCTTGCATTAAGAATTCAAGGAGTTAGGATGTAGACTAAAAAGCAGAACCTCTCGGGTTGTAATCTCTGGACTGCTCCCAGTGCACGTGCCAGCACGTGCCAGCTGTCATAACATCCACTCATGTATATAATGAGATGCAGACAGGCAGGATGACCAGTAAGCACACAACACAGTGCAGCCAATCACCAGACAGGACACTACCACTATAAAGCCAGAGGGTACTAGGTTTTCCGCTCTCTCGGGACCCAGCCACTGAGACAGTCAGAGTCCACGAGCTAGCAAGTACCATGCGGTAGCTAGTAAGTCTGGTCAGGCTACTACAAGGTCTCCAGTCAGTTCAGTATAGTGTCAACCCACAGCTGAATATGTATATCAGTTCGATCATTGAATAAAACAGTATTGGATCTTCTCCAGCGTTAGACGTCTGTTTCTAGCTTCCCTGCATCGAGTGCAGTCCACATCTAACTTACCTACCTAACACATCATGGTACCAAAGTGATACTGGTCTTGACGGACCTACCTCGAGTGAATCAGCATTGACCAGCAAGCAGCCATCCGGTGAAATTGAAAACATCCAGCCTCCTCCGCAGCTCCGCATCTCTGGCAACCTCGGTGCAAATTGGAAAATCTTCAAGCAAAAGTTCCTCTTGTACATCGAGGCCTCCGACCTCGAAGCAGCATCGGATGCCAGGAAGATCGCGCTATTTCTCTCCAACGCGGGGGACCACGTCATCCACATCTACAACTCCCTTACGTTCGCTGACGGCGAAGACAAAACAAAATTCAAAACAGTTCTGCTGAAGTTTGACAGCCACTGCTACATTGAGGTGAATGAGAGCTTTGAACGGTATGTTTTCCAGCAGAGGCTTCGGGTTAAGGATGAACCTTTTCAGTTCTTCGTGACCCATCTCCGCATCCTAGTGCAGTCATGTAACTATGACTCGACGGCTGATACCATGATCCGGGATCAGATTGTTTTCGGGGTCCACTCCGACTCCCTTCGGCAGCAGCTCCTGAAAGTCAAACAGTTGACCCTCTCTGTCGCTATTGAGACATGCGTTGTCCATGAGCATGCTAAGAATCGTTACTCCCACATCAGGGCGGCAGAAATTGCAAAGTTGGCCTCCCACGAGGCGGAACGGGTGCAGGCCATTGCACAAATGCAGGGCCTGAGCATCGAGGAGAGTGGCCATTTCGCGCGCTTTTCCCGGGTCCCTGCGCATGCACGCCACGATCGAGTGGACGATGAGCCCGACAACTCGACTGCACAGGTGCGTACATCGACCGACCGCACTGCGCATGCGCGAAGGCACACGGAACACGCTGACGTTGGCATCATGACGTGTCCGAATTGTGGCTCCGCCCATTTAAAGTGGCAATGTCTGGCAAAAGGATGCCGGTGTCTACAGTGTGGCAAGCTTCGCCACTATGTACCCCTTTGCAGATCTGCTCCACCACTCAGCAGCCAGCGGTCTCAGCTGCGGCGCAGAAGTGTCCGCTCAATACAACAAGGCATGCCAGATTCCGATCCCAACAGCCCAACAGACCCTGATGCTGAGTGCCTCAAGTCCCAATACCGGGTGGGCATCATAACTACACATACGCTGCCTTCCGCCACAACGGCGAAACGCCTCTCGCTCCTCAGTGTGGATCCCGACGATGAGTGGTGTGCTGTCCTCACAGTTAACAAGGCTCGCATCCGATTTAAACTGGACAACGGCGCATCAGCGAACCTCATCTCAAAATCCGACCTCGACACCATCCAAGCCAGACCAAGCATTCTTCCACCGACCTGCCAGCTCCTTGACAATGGCAATGCCATAGCTGCCAGTGGCTCCTGTCAACTAGGGCTATCCAACAAGGCGATCAAGGCAACAGTGCGGTTTGAAATCGTCGGGCCTGACAGAGCGCCCCTGCTCGGTGCTCGAGCCTGCAAGCTCCTGAACCTGGTTCAGCGAGTCCACACCATGTCATCATCACTGGCAACGGCCTCGCCTGATGGAAACCTGCAAGCCGACATAGATGACATTATCACGCAGAACCACAGCATATTCGATGGAATGGGCACGCTCCCACACCGATATAAAGTCCTGCTCAAGCCGAACGCCACCCCAGTAATTCATGCACCACGCCAGGTGCTGACACCTCTCAAGGATCGTCTGAAGAAGCAATTACAGGACCTCCAAGACCAGGGCATCATATCGAAAGTCACAGAGCCAACAGACTGGGTCAGCTCCATGGTCTGCATAAAGAAGCCGTCAGGGGAGCTTCGCATTTGCATTGACCCTAAGGATCTAAACTGCAACATCATGCGGGAGCATTACCCGATACCAAACCGTGAAGAGTTGACCAGTGAGATGGCTCATGCCAAATTCTTTACTAAGCTGGACGCCTCCAAGGGTTTTTGGCAAATACAGCTGGACACGTCCAGTCGCAAGCTGTGCACGTTCGGTCGCTACTGCTACAACCAGATGCCTTTTGGGATCATATCTGCCTCCAAATTATTTCATCGCATCATGGAGCAGATGATGGAGGGCATCGAGGGGGTGCGAGTATACGTTGACAACGTAATTATCTGGTCCACAACGCCCCAGGAACACATCGCTCGCCTCAAGAAGGTATTCCAGAGAATTCATGAACATGGTCTCCAGCTCAACAGGGCCAAGTGCTCATTTGGTCAATCGTATATTAAGTTCCTGGGTGACCATATCTCGCAACAGGGCGTGCGGCCAGATGCCAACAAGGTCTCGCGATCAACGCCATGAAGACCCCGGAGGACAAGAAGGCGGTCCTCCGCTTCCTCAGGATGATCAACTTCCTTGGGAAATTCATTTCCAATATGGCATCCCACACCACGGCCCTCCGCCATCTCATCAAGAAGTCGACGGAATTCCAGTGGCTGCCCACGCATGAAGAGGAATGGCGTGAGCTGAAGGCAAAGCTCACCACAGCCCCGGTTCTAGTGTTCTTCGACCAACCAAGGAAAACAAGATATCGACTGATGCAAGCCACTACGGCATTGGGGCGGTGCTCCTTCAGCGAGATGACTCCGCATCCTGGGCTCCAGTGGTGTATGCCTCTAGGTCCATGACACCCACTGAACAACGGTACGCTCAGATTGAGAAGGAGTGTCTGGGCCTCTTGACTGTTATAGTCAAGTTTCACGACTACGTTTACGGCCTGCTAAAATTCACGGTAGTAACGGACCACAGGCCTCTAGTCCATATAATCCAGAAGGATTTAAATGATATGACACTTCGGTTACAGCAAATTCTTCTTAAGCTACGCCGCTCTGACTTCAAACTTGTCTACACGCCAGACAATAAAGAGCTGATCATTGCAGATGCCCTATCCAGGTCCATTACCACACCGTGTTAACAAAGTTACTTCATCTGCCACATAGATGCGCAAGTGCAGTTGTGTGCCACCAACCTTCCGGCCTCTGGCGAATGTGTGGTCCAAATTCGTGAGGAGACGGCCAAGGATCCTCTACTGCAGCGTGTGATGCAGTACCTTACCAATGGTTGGCAGAAGGGACAATGTCCCCAGTTCTACAACATAAAAGACGACCTGACGGTGGTGGAGGGAATCCTTCTGAAACTCGACAGGATCGTAATTCCTCAGAGCATGTGGGCTATGGTGCTGGGCCAACTCCATGAGGGTCACCTTGGGGTCGCGAAATGACGACGCAGAGCTCGGGAGGCGGACTATTGGCCGGGCATCAGCCAGGACATTGCCGACACAGTCCTCAACTGCCCTACCTGTTGTGGTGATATACATCACTGTAAGTACACAAAGGGTTAATGTACATACACTACACCTAGCTAGACACTAGAGGGAGCACCAGAGACATGACACACAGACAGTCAACCAATAGGTCAGTAAGATAGGACACGACCAATGGGCAGTCACGATACACATAGAGGTGACACTATCACAGGAGGGCATTACACCAACCCACATAAAAGGACACATCACACATGCTCAGTCTCTTTCCAGTGGAGACTCTCAGTGAGTACAGACACAGCGTTGATTGAACATTACTCCCACCACGTGGATTGTAGCAGTCTGGCTGGTCAGTCTGGGCAGCTATAGCAGGATTAACAGTAGCGTCAAATCCAAGTAGGAGAATTGTTAATAGTTTAATAAACGTGTTAAAGCTATCTCCAAGTCTGAACCTTCCTTTGTCAGAGTGCAGATCAAGGAAGCAGCTCATGCTACGACAAGAGCATAACAAAACAGATCCTGCCTGAACCACCTCCTTCTCCTCAGACGGGGTGGCATATCCCTTCTCCTCCTCCTGCTCCTCCTCCTCCAGCATGTCGCCCCACTGCTGTGCTAGATTGTGTGGGGCACAACAGATCACCGCAAAGCAGGAGTCCCTCTGGGGGATGTATGGCAAGGCATCACCAGAGTGGTCCAGGCATCGGAACTGCATTTCTTAGCAGTCCGATGCAATTCTCAACAACAGTATGGGTGGCAACCTGGATCTCATTATATCCAGTCTCCATCTCTGTCTCAGGCCTCCGCACCAGCGTCATCAGTCATGATCTCAGCTGGTATCCTTTGTACCTCACATGCCAACCTGTCATCCTGGGGTGCTCCTCAAAGATCTGGCGATCTCCGATTCTCCCAGGATTTAACATTCGCTCCCTGGACAGCGGTCACACACGTGCATGATTCGGAAGAGGTATCGGAACATTCAGGGAGTGGAACCCCCTCCGGTTAATATAGTGCACTCCCCGATGTCCCGGTGCACTCAGGGTGACATGCGTGCCATCAATGCCCTGGACCTGAGGCATCTCAGTGAAGGCAGTAAATACTGCACCCAGGGCATCTTGGTGGGCCTGGTCCAGCTGGAAGGTGATCTAGTCTGATGCTGGAGCATACAGAGCATCACTAACTTGCCTGATGCAACTATGGGCTGAGGATTGAGTCATGCCACACAGGTCCCTGCTCGAGCCCTGAATAACCTGGTGGCATAAAACCTCGGGGCTGTAGTGACCCTCATGGCCACCAGGAGCGGGTTTCTTCCTCCTCCTCCACGGGGTGCCAGTCCATGAGGCATATCGACTGTCTCCCTGCTGGGACGCAGTCTTCTATGGCACTTAGTGTCCATCAGATCATTGAATGACCAATGATAGCTGTATATCATGGGCCATTGCTGGCTTCCCCTTCAGGGTCCCTCCTCAGCCTGATGGGTGGCCGGGCCTTCAGGGTGTGCAGTGGCCCCCTGCGCATGAAGTGCCGCCTCCAGCCTGTGTTGGCTTGCTGTCATCTCAGCATCTGCCCGCCATGGCTGCCACAAGCAATGTGAACGCAGCCGCTGTGGGATCAATTCCAGCAGGAATTGGAGAAGGAGAGAGACCGACAATCAGATAGAACTTCCACCCTGGGAACATCAAATATCCCAAGCCTCCCCTACCCTTACGTGCCCAACTTTCTCTCTCAGAGTGCCATCCAGCGAGCCATTCGTGCTGGCAAATCTTGCTGTGCATGCTCACCTCAGGCCACATCGCGAGCCCCGAGACCCCAGACCCCAGACCTCTGCCGGGAACATTGGGAAAACCGTGCTCATCTGCCCTCCACTGTTCCATACAATTACCCTTTTGTCGTGAGAAAATCTCAAGTGCTGAAGCCCTGCTCTTTAGTGTTTGATTGTTGGGATGTCCCCTTCCAACTCCAACCCCTTGAAGGGTGACTCTTCCTCCCCATCCCCTCGCCCACCCTGCCAGAGCACTGGGACAGCAAATTGGTGCCCTCGCGCTGCATGGAAATTACTATTCATTTCCGACTTGCCCTCAGTAGCCATTGCGCAAGCTTCACATTTTTAAAAAGGAATACTGGGCAGCGCCCGCATGACTTCTCGCTGGCAAGTCGGGTAATTCCCGAGTGGCGACTGCTTTTTACTTCAATCTCGTTAGTGAGATTGAAATTAATGCAAATGAGGGTTAATGATATTCTCACCATTTTTGGGCACGATCCGGAACTCTCCATCGGGAACGGGCAGGGTGAATCGCAAAATGGTTTGTGCCCGGGGAGGAATCTCGATTTGAGCCTTTCCCGCTATTCACCCAGCGCGCCCGGCTCAGCCAGACGCAGTGGCTGAATCGCGCCCGGTAACTCTGCTTATCCCTCCACTGATGCTGCCTGTCATGGAGTGTTTTCACGCAGTTTCTGCTTCAATTTGAGCCAATAATGTTCAGCACTCAAATTCCTTCCCTTCCCAAAAAAATGCGCGAGATTTGTCTTTTCAAAGTTTTCGGGCAGTGGCTATGGGTTTGTGCATTCCTACATGTTTTAACATGCAAATCCTGTGAAAAAGATGTTATTTAACTGTGACAGATCACAGCCAACTTCAGTGTACCTGCAATAAAAAACCTCAAACAGCTTTTAAAACAGCTAATGAGTTACTTAATTAGAATTGAGAAGTTTGTTGTTGAAAGCAAAGGCTGAACTTCAGCATTTGGTTGCTTCAAATTATATTCTCAGGAAACTGATGAGTGGGGAATGTATATCTGCAGACTATTTCAAGAATGCTAGCCCTAACTCTATGGGCAGGTGCAGCCAGAGAATCCCGCCCTATATCTCTAAATTTGTAGATATTACTAAGCTGAGCGGAACAGTGAATTGTGAGGATAATGCTGAGCGACTTCAGATGGACATTGAGAAGTTGGCCAAATGGGCAGCCACCCGAATTTCAATGCATTTTGGTAGAAGAAACATGGGGAGACAATATGGGCTCAATGGTACAACTTTGAGGAGGGTTCAGGAGCAGAGTGACCTCGGGGTTCAAGTGCATAATTCTCTGAAGGTGGCCAGGCAAGTTGAAACAGTTAAGAAGGCTGAGAGGATCCTTCAGTTTATAAATAAAGGCATAGAGTATAAAAATAAGGAGGTGATGCTACACCTCTACAAATCATTGGTCAGACCATATTTGAAGTATTGTGTTCAGTTCTGGGCAACTTTTCTAAGGAAAGATGTTAAAGCCCTAGAGAGAGTTCAGAGAAGATTTACTCGAATGGTACAGGAATGAGCAATGTTCGACACAGGGAAAGATTGGAGAAATTGGGCTTGTTCTCCTTAAAGAAGAGAAGATTAAAAAGTGTCGTTACCGAGGTGTTCAAAATTCTGAACAATTTTTGACAGGGTAAAGAAGGATATTCTGCTTCCACTAGTTGATATGTCAGTGACTAGGAGTCAAAATTTCAAGATGGTCAGTAAGAGACCTAGGAGTGAGATGAGGAGATACCACTTTCCTCAGAGTTGCTGGGGTTTGGAATTCGCTGCCTGGGAGAGTGGTGGAGGTGGATTCCATAGGAGGTTTCAAAAGATAGCTGGATATATATTCGAAAGTGATGAATTTAGAGGGCTACGGAGATAGGGCTGGGGAATATGACTAGCTGGGTAGTTTCTTTGGGAGCCAGTGCGGACATGATGGGCTGTATGGCCTCCTTCTGTGGTGTAAGAATGACAATAATAACTAGGGGACAGTGAGTGGGCTCACTGAAGATCTGTAGCTTGAGGTTGCAGCAGATTTGTCTCGAGAACACCCCCACAATAACATATAATCTGGGAGGCTTCAACACAAGATCTGGGGGCCTCCAATCAACCCAAACGCAACCAGCTCACCCCCACTCTCTCACTATTGGCCAGGCAGGCACTGAGCACACCACCCCGCCTGGCCAATTAGAAAGGGAGTTGTCTCTTCTGTTATGGGCCAGGGTTTAGAGAACCCCAAAGGGGCTGGTTTAGCTCACTGGGCTAAATCGCTGGCTTTTAAAGCAGACCAAGGCAGGCCAGCAGCACGGTTCAATTCCCGTACCAGCCTCCCCGAACAGGCGCCAGAATGTGGCGACTAGGGGCTTTTCACAGTAACTTCATTGAAGCCTACTCGTGACAATAAGCGATTTTCATTTCATTTTCATTTCAAGTGTATCATGGAGTTCACCTGCCCCACAACTTTTAATAGATTGTGGTTATGGGGAAACACACAGGCCTACCTTACAGGTGTGTGATGCAACAGAAATCTACTTTTAAATTAAAACAATGTTTATTTATGAAACCAGTTATAAAGCCACAGTAAACATTTTAACAACTATCAACACTAATAAATCCCCAAACAATACAGTACACTATAAATAACTCTTAATCTTTCCTTGCAACATCCATAAGACACAAAAAGAACCCTTTTGACATAAAGACATCAGGTTTAACTTCACTACTGAGAACAGTTACCACTTTGAAATCACCATATTGGTCTTTAGTTTGCAGAGAGAAATCCTTATATAGCTCCTTGCTTTGCCTGCAGCTATCCAGCTCTCAAAACAAAACTAAAACTACACCTTGTAGCAAACAGCCTAAAACGAAAGTAAAGCAGCCAGACAACCTAGCTCCACCCACACTCTGACATCACCGATAACACCCATTTCTTAAAGGTACATCCACTACAGCTATTTTTATAAACACACATTTCTTAAACACCCATTTCTTAAAGATACTCTCACATGACACTTCAAAATCTAATTTTTGACTATCGGACAAATAAACATCTCCAATGTTTCTGTAACCGAGACATGAAATTATTATTTTTTAAAGTTAATTCCTTTAAACTCCCCAGTAGATTTTCTCCTGGATTGCTTTGCAAAAGATTAACCGATAATTCCTGGAGACTCCAGGGCAATCCTGTAGGGTTGGCAAATGGATAATGTCCCCAGTGAGTGGCAAGGAAGAGTATTATTGCAATATAAATCCAAAGGTATTTACGTTGTTCAGCAGCTATGTTGGCATGGAGTGTTTTTGAGTTACAACTTTTTATAGAGGGACGCAATCAAAGGAAAGGTTTCTAAGTCATTTGTGGCAGATTGTGCTGGGAGTTTACCGCCGGCTCTGTCGTCGGGTTCCCCACCGCTATCTAACCACATTTACGGCGGATTCTCCGCTTCAGAGAATAAGTGCTGATGCTAGGACTGCATCATGTGAGTTCTACAACCCATGTGGTGATATGCCTGTGAATAGTATTGTATGCGCGGCCACGGACCCAGCAATTTGTCGGCCGTTTATGTTGGGAACGCCAGCAGTTGTAAATGGCACGGCTGCTAGCCCCGAACCGGGCGGAGCATAGGAGCCAGGGCGCCGCCGACTTTTTCATTGTAAGACTAGATACTTCTTCAGGACACAGCCTCAAAAACGGAGAATCCAGCCACATATCTCTGAAAAAAGTGTCTTCGAGATTTATTTTATCAATCACATTGATTGACTTTGGTATTTCCGATTTTATATCAGAAAAACATTGCTCAGCAAACTGATTTTTGCCTTTGCACTTGGAATAGATTTTACCAAATGTTGAACATTGCCGTGGCAAATGTTTGTTGCCTCACCACTTGCATAAAATGGAGGTTTTGTTTACTCGCTTAAAATGGCCACCGTTGCTGGGACCACGGTTTGCCTTAGGGTGCAGCCTAATGGCGTCAGCTTAATCTCTGAGCTTTGCGTAACATTCTGCAGGTTTACAGTGCTAATCTGCTGCGCAGTTAGCTCGCTGGCGTGGCAAATCTTAATGGCATCGTCGAGTTGGAGTTCATTCTCCCTTAGCAATCTCTCCCGAACCCTGTCATTACTAATCCCGAACACTATTTGATCGCGGATCATCGAAGCTTGTCGGGTCGCAAAATTGCAGGTCTTCGCCTTCAACCTCAAGTCGGTTAAAAAGAAATCAAATGATTCACCTGCCTTCAGCGTACTCGTGCGAAATACATAGCGCCAGAATGTCTCGTTTTTCTTCGGTGTGCAGTGCCGATCAAATTTGTTCACTACTTCATCGAAGTTATTTTTAGCCGCTTCGTTATGGACCTTGCTACAGAGAGCAGCAACGCTATTCTCCGTTCATTAGGAGTGCCTTCAGACCTAGAGCTGCTACGTAGATTGCGAATTGCTGTTTAAAAGTGCACCAATTCGCATCTACATTACCAGTGACTCGAAGCTGGTGTGGTGTCTTCAGACTTTCCATCACAGACTTCGATGCCTTGAAATGCATTGAGTAAAATTCGTCAGTACTCTACGTGGTTACTAGAAATTATTTTTCTTTCTTCCCACGTTATCTTGTCTCTGGTCTTCTTAGATCTTCAATCCTGGTACCATGTTACGTTCTAGTGCTTGGCCGGTTGGAATAAATGCACTAAAGAATGTCTAGTTCTCGATTAGTTAAAGTTTTATTGTTTAGCAATAGCATGGGTTAGAAACCCATAAGAATATTACCAAAAACTACGAACTACTATAAATTAACTAAGAGATACTACAAATAAATTGTGACTATCCACGACAAAGGCGACCCTCTAACTACCGGAAATAACAGTGTCACATGATTGGTCTCTGCTGCCACCTGCTAGTTGGAGGTCTTCGCTATCACTATATACATGACTGCTTATGCATATCATCACAGGCAGGTTAATAGGGTGGTGAAAAAGGCATAAGGGACACTTGCTTTTATCAATCGAGGCATAAATTACAAAAGCAGGGAGGTCATGTTGGAGTTGTATAGAACTTTGGTGAGGCCACAGCTGGAGTACTGTGTGCAAATCTGGTCGCCACATTGTAGGAAGAATGTGATTGCACTGGAGGGGGTGCAGAGGCGATTCACCAGGATGGTGTCTGGGATGGATCATTTAAGTTATGCAGAGAGGTTGGATAGGCTTGGGTTGTTTTTGCTGGAGCAGACTGAGCGATGACCTGATTGAGGTGTATAAGATTATAAGAGGGGCATAGACAGCATGGGTAGGGAGCAGCTGTTCCCTTATTTGAAGGGTCAGTTATGAGGGGACACAAGTTCAAGGTGAGGGGCAGCAGATTGAGGGGGATTTGAGCAAAACCTTTTTTATCCAGTGGGTGGTGATGGCCTGGAATGCACTGCTTGGGAGGGTGGTAGGGGCGGGTTGCCTCACATCTTTTAAAAGATACCTGGCTGAGGACTTGCCACGTCATAACATTCAAGGCTATTGGCCAAGCGCTGGCAAATGGGATTTGGTAGGAAGGTCAGGTGTTTTTCATGCCTCGGTGCAGACTCACAGAATCACAGAGTAATACAGCACAGAAGAGATCTTTCGACCCATCGAGTCTGCAGATCCCAGATCTCACGGCGCATCAAGGTCTCACCCACAACGCTCCTATGTAGGTTTTAAACCCACTTAGCTATATTCACCCGGGATGTACGGGGCTCCCGGCAACTAATGGCCTCCCCAGGGAGTCCCAGCCAGTGACTCAAACGTGAACAGACAGCTCAGAATAACCTTACCATACATTCCACTCAAACAAGCCAATCAAAAACTTGAGGAAGCTCACATCTCAAAAAAGGAGGCAGGAGAGGTATTATGTTCAAACGACAAGAAGGCTACAACCACTAGAGAAAGTCATTGGGGTGCAAGATCGTGATGGAAACAGATGGTTGAAGTGTGCTAAGGTACAACAATCATCAGGTCCTCAATCAAATATCATCATTACTGAAGACTGGCAAGTTCGAAGACGAAACAGGAGAGCCTTGCTGAAGGTAACCCTTTGTCTTGGAACCGCAAGATGATATTGTAAGCAATCCAAGGACAACAGAACAAGAGATACCTCACCATAGAGCCAGAACAAGGTGAAAATGTACAAAACCAAGAAAGACAGCAAGAATCTTCTTCAACAACAAACGAACATCGAGCAAACTCACAAGTTCAACCGATGCTTAGAAGGTCGACAAGACACAGATGAAAACCAGATAGATTGAACTTGTCATGAACTGTAAATATGTAAATAATGAACACACAATATTGTATCTTAAACTGAATGAATGTATTGTGTGTAAAACTATACATTTCCAAAGGAAAGGGGATGTGATGATATGCGTATGCAGTCATGTGTATAGTGATAGCGAAAACCTCCAACCAGCAGGTGACAGTAGAGAACAACCAAATGATACTGTTACCTCAGGGAGTTTTAGGATAGTCGTGGTAGCGGAAAGTCACAATTTGTTGTAGCTCTTAGGTAATTTATAATAGTAGTGGTTTTTGATAATATTCTTATGGCTTTCTAACCCACGCTATTGTTGAACAATAAAACTTTTTTTTAAATTTAGAGTGCCCAATTCATTTTCCCCAATTAAGGGGGAATTTAGCGTGGCCAATCCACCTACCCTGCACATATTTTGGGTTGTGGGGGCGAAACCCATGCAAACACATGGAGAAGGTGCGAACAATCAAATTTTAACAAGTCGAGAACATTTATCCCAACCGGCCAAGATCAGAAGATAACACTGCCCTTCTGCGTTCAGAGATCTGTGGAGAAACACGCCAATATCCCTTTGTTCCTCAGAACTTCCCAGTATCGGGCCTGTCGTTGAATACTCCCTTATCACATTAGTCTTTCCAAAGTGTATCCCTCATACTTTTCAGAGTTAAATTCCATCTGCCACTTTTCTGCCCATTTGAGCACCCCATCTATACCTTCCTGCAACCCAAGACAGTCAACTTCACTGTTAACCACCCAGCCAATCTTTGCGTTATCTGCAAACGTACTGATCCTACCCCCACCTAGTCATGTATGTTGTTTATTTAAATGGCAAACAATAGGGGACCCGGTTCAGATCCCTGTGGTACACCACTGGTCACTGGCTTCTAGAGACTAACATAGCTGTCTGTCATCACTCACTGTCTCCTACAGCTAAGCCAATTTTGAATCCACCCTAACAAGTTACCCTGAATCCCATGTACATTTGCGTTCTTTATACGACTCCCCTGTGGGACCTTGTCAAAGGCTTTGCTGAAATCCATATAACTGTGCTACCTTAAGACATAGGAGCAGAATTAGGCCACTCGGCCCATCGAGTCTGCTCCGCCATTCAATCATGGCTGATATTTTTCTCATCCCATTCTCCTGCGTTCTCCCCATAACCCCTGATCCCCTTATTACTCAAGAACCTACCTATCTCTGTCTTAAAGACACTCAGTGATTTGGTCTCCACAGCCTTCTGCGGCACAGATTCACCAAACTCTGGCTGAAGAAATTCCTCCTCATCTCTGTTTTAAAGGACCGTCCCGTTAGTCTGCGATTGTGTCCTCTGCTTCTAGTTTTTCCTACAAGTGAAAACATCCTCTCCACATCCACTCTATCCAGGCCTCCCAACATCCTGTAAATTTCAATAAGATCCCCCCTCATCCTTCTAAACTCCGAGTACAGACCCAGAGTCCACAACCATTCCTCATATGACAAGCTCTTCATCCAGGGATCATTCTTGTGAACCTCCTCTGGACCCTCTCCAAAACTGCTCTTAATACTCCAAAGGGGTCGGACCAGAGTATTATACAGCCTCATAAGTAAATCCCTGGCCCTGGTATTCTAGCCCTCTTGCCATGAATGTTAACATTGCATTTGCCTTCTTAACTGCCGACTGAACCTGAACGTTAACCTTAAGGGAATCGTGAACAAGGACTCACAAGTCCCTTTGTGCTTCTGATTTCCTAAGCATTTCCTTATTGAGAAAATAGTCTATGCTCCATTCCTCCTTCCAAAGTGCATAACCTCACACTTTTCCACATTGTATTCCATCTGCGACTTCATTGCCCACTCTCCTAGCCTGTCCAAATCCTTCTGCAGCCCCCTTGCTTCCTCAACACTACCTGACACTCTATAGATCTTTGTATCATCTGCAAACTTAGCAACAGTGCCTTCAGTTCCTTCTTCCAGATCATAAATGTATATTGTGAAAAGTTGTGGTCCCAGCACAGACCCCTGAGGCACACCACTAGTCACCAGCTGCCATCTTGAAAAATACCACTTTATCCCCAGTCTCTGCTTTCTGCCAGTCAGCTGGTCCTCTAGCCATGCCAGGATCTTACCCTTAACACCATAGGCTCTTAATTTATTTAACAATCTCCTATGCGGCACCTTGTCAAAGGATTACATAGAAGCTAGGAGCAGGAGGACGTATTTTAGCCCTTTGAGCCTGCTCCGCCATTCATCACGATCATGGCTGATCATCCAACTCAATAGCCTAATCCTACTTTCTCCCCATAGCCTTTGATCCCATTCTCCCCAAGTGCTATATCCAGCCGCCTCCTGAATATATTCAAAGTTTTAGCAGCAACTACTTCCTGTGGTAATGCATTCCACAGGCTCACCACTCTTTGTGTAAAGAAATGTCTCCTTATCTCTGTCCGAAATGGTTTACTATGAATCCTCAGACTGTGACCCCTGGTTCTGGACATACCCATCATTGGTAACATCTTCCCTGCATCTACCCTGTCTAGTCCGTTAAAATTTTATAAGTCTCTATGAGATCCCCCCTCATTCTTCTGAACACCAACGAGAACAATCACAACCTAGTCAATCTCTCCTCATATGAAGTTCCGCCACCCCTGGAATCAGTCTGGTAAACCTTCGCTGCACTCCCTCGAGAGCAAGAACATCCTTCCTCAGAAAAGGAGACCAAAACTGCACATAATACAGTTTGTATTAGGCTCTGTATAATTGCAGCAACACATCCCTGCTTCTATACTCGAATCCTCTTGCAATGAAGGCCAACATACCATTAGCCTTCTTTACCGCCTGCTGCACCTGCATGCTTATCTTCAATGTCTGTTGCACAAGGACACCCAGATCCCACTGCACACTCCCCTCTCCCAATTTATAACCATTTTGGAAATCTAAATAAATCACGTCCACTGGTTTTCCTTTGTCTAACTTCCTTGTTACCTCCTCAAAGAACAGATTTGTTACCCTCGTCTATACACCTGGTCAGCTCGTCAAAAAATTCAATCAAATTTGTTAGGCATGAACTTCCTCTGACAAAGCCATTCTGAATATTCCTGAGCAAAGCTTGTCTCAAGTGGAGATACATTCTCTCCTTCTGGATTTTCTCCAATAGTTTCCCCACCACTGACATGAGACTCTCTGGCTCGTTGTTCCCTACAATCTCTACAACCTCTCTTAAGGTTAGGTGGATTGGCTGTGATAAATTGCCCTTAGTGTCCAAAATTGCCCTTAGTGTTGGGTGGGGTTGCTGGGTTGTGGGGATAGGATGGAGGTGTTTGACCTTGGATAGGGTGCTCTTTCCAAGAGCCGGTGCAGACTCGATGGGCCGGGTGGCCTCCTTCTGCACTGTAAATTCTATGATAAATAGTGGGACCACATTAGCTGTTCTCCAGTTCTCTGGAACCTCTCCCGTGGCTGGGGAGGGATTAAAAATTTGGGTCAGAGCCCCTGAAATCATCTCCCTCACCTCCCACCGCAACCTGGGACATAATTCATCCGGATCTGGAGACTTGTCCACTTTTAAACCTGCCAACATCTCCAATACCTTGTCACTCTCTATGACAATTTGCTCAAGAACCTCACAGTCTCTCTCCCTGAGTTCCATATCTACCATATCTATCTCCTCATTTTCTTGGGTGAGGACAGATGGCAAGTATTCATTCAACACCTTAACAATGTCCTCTAGTTCCAACCCCCAGTTTACCCCTTGGTCCTAATGGGCTCTACTCTTTGCCTGGTTATCCCCTTCCCATTGATATACTTAGAAAATATCTTGGGATTTTCCCTACTTTTGCCCCGCTAGAGCTTTCTCATATCTGCTCTTTGCTCTCCTAAT
The DNA here is from genome assembly GCF_047496885.1 of Scyliorhinus torazame. Taxonomy (NCBI): domain Eukaryota; kingdom Metazoa; phylum Chordata; class Chondrichthyes; order Carcharhiniformes; family Scyliorhinidae; genus Scyliorhinus; species Scyliorhinus torazame. Next base: position 92,058,338 of record NC_092710.1, read on the forward strand.
TGCTTTCTTAAGCTCCAACCTGCACTTTCAGTACTCCATCAATGCCTTGTTGATTTGTTTCTCTTGTACTTGCTAAAATCGTTTCTTTTCCTTCTCATCGTCTCCTATATATCTCTGGTCATCCATGGTTCTCTGGGCTTGTTATTTCTTCTTATTACCCTTGAGGGAACATGTTGGGCCTGTACCCTCCCCATTTCCTTTTTTGAATGCCCCTCACTACGCTTCTGTAGATTTTCACACAAGTAACCACCAGTCTATCTTGGCCAGATCCTGCCTTATTTTACTAAACTCCACTCTCCCCAATCCAAAAGCTTTTTTTGCAACTGGTCTATTTCTTTGTCCATAACAAATTTAAATTGCACCATGTTGTGGTCGTTATCACTAAAATGTTCCCCATCAACACCTCAACGACCTGTCCGGCTTCATTCCCCAGAATTAGGTCCAGCACTGCATCACCCATTATTGGAGCCTCTGCATATTGAGCTAAAATGTTCTCCTGTATATATTTTACGAGCTCCACTCTATCCAAGCCCATTAATGTTGGAAAAGTTGAAATCACCTAATATCACCCTATTATTATTTTTACACACTTCTGCAAATTGCGCACATATTTGCTCCTCAGTTTCCCGCTGATTATCTGGGGGTCTGTAATAAACACCAAAAAATGTGGCTGTCCCTTTTTTATTCCTGAGCTCTAACCACGTATTCATTTGATGCCCCCCTCCAAGATACCATCTCTCCTTACTGCAGTAACTGACTCCTTAACTAATAATACAATGGCTCCTCCTCTGTTACCCCCTCCTCTGTCTCACCTGAAGATTCTATATCCTGGGATGTTGAGCTGCCAATCCTACCCCTCCCTCAACTATTATGTCACAATTCCACGTGTCAATCCTTGCCCTTTACTCATCTATTTTACCTGTAATACTACTGGCATTAAAGCAGAAGCCATCCAGCCTTGTCTTACTCCCTTCAGACCTAATACCCCTGCATTCCCTCTGGCTTGACTGCTTTTCTGTCTTATGCTGTGTCCCTATTCTGCCAATAGTCTGCTTCCCCTCCCCCTGCCAAATTAGTTTAAATTCCTCCCAACAGCACTCGCAAACCCGCCAGCAAGGATGTCAGTGCCGCTCTGGTTCAGACGAAGACCGTGCCGCTTGTACAGGTCCCATCTTCCCCAGAAATGGTCCCAGTGGCCCATGAATCCCACCTGCACCAACACTTAGGCCACGTATTCATCTGTGCTATTCTCTTATTTCTCCACCTGGCACTGGGGGTAATCCAGAGATTACAACCCGAGAGATCCTGCATTTTAGTCGACAGCCTAACTCCCTGAATTCTAGATGCAAGATATCATCGCCCTTTCTACCTATGTCATTGATACTAACATGTGCCATGACCTCTGCCTTATCACCCTCCCCCTTCAGGATGCCCTGAAGTGACATCCTGGACCCTGGCACCAGGGAGGCAATACTCCACCCTGGATTCACATTGATGGCTGATGTGGCCGCTATCTGTTCCCCTGACTATAGAATCCCCTATTACTATTGCTCTTCCTCTCTTCCCCCCCTCCTGTGCAGACAGGTTGCTTGTGATGCCAAATTCACAGCCTCGTGAATGGAATACTGATTTACGAGCGGGGCCCCAGGGGACTCCTGAACTACCTGCTTGTTTCTCTTGGACTGCTTGGTGATCACCCATTGCCTTATTTCCTCAAGTCTCTTTAGCTGTGTTGTGACCACCTCTCTAAACGTGCTATCCACGATGCTCTCAGACACCGAACCTCCTTAGTGTCTCCAGCCGCCGTTCCAGCTCTCAAACCTGAGCTTCCAGGACCCGAGGCTGGACAAACATCCTGCACACATGCTGATCCTGGTGACTGGCAATAGTTATCGTCTGAACCAGAGCTCTCCTACCATAACTAAACGCTTTCAATTTAAAACTGTAGAAGACTATTATCTTTTTTTTAAAAATCAACTAAGCCCCTACCCTGGCTAAAACAATGACTTACAATTCTCCAGTAAATGACTGAAAAGGTGATGGTGAGCCATCTTATTGAACTGCTGCATTGGACCACTTGCAGTGGTGCAGATCAGGGCTTTTCAAAGTGTGGGTCGTGACCCAAGTGTGGATCGCGGGCGGGTGTCGGGTGGGTCATTGATCGATCAATCGCGGCATTCCCACGATGATCCCGATCATGGGAGGAGAGCCCAATGACCCTATATTCCTGTGAATTTGATTTTAGTGAGATTGTGAGGACCAAGCAGGCACATCTTTCACATTAAAGGTCAGTGAACATAGTGTGCGTCGCAAAGGTCACCTGGCATGGGCTGCCACGGTCGGCTGGCAAAACACTGGTATAGGAGTGCTGTTTGGGAGGCAGTTCTGTTTCTGACACAGCGACAGTGAAGGAACAGAGATATAGAACTGGATTCTCCTGTACTCTATCCACAGGTTTCTCGGCGGCGAGCTGTTGGCTGGCTGCGGGATTCTCTACTCTCACCGCTTGTCAATGGGATTTCCCATTGAAGCCACCCCACACTGCTAGGAAACACACGGGCAGCAGGAACAGAGAATTCCTACGGCCAGAGAATTCCAGCCCCAGTTTCAAGTCAGGGTAGTGGATGACTTGAAGGGAACTTATCGTGATGCAGCACGGTAGCACAGTGGTTAGCACAGTTGTTTCACAGCTCCAGGGTCCAAGGTTCGATTCCCAGCTTGGGTCACTGTCCATGCGGAGTCTACACCTTCTCCCCGTGTCTGCATGGGTTTCCTCCGGGTGCTCCGGTTTACGCCGACAGTCCAAAGATGTGCAGTTTGGGTGGATTGGCCGTGCTAAATTGCCCTTAGTGTCCAAAATGGGATAGGTGGGGTTACGGGGGTAGGGTGGAGACATGGGCTTAGGTAGCGTGCTCTTTCCAAGGGCCGGTGCAGATTTGATGGGCCGACTGGCCTCCTTCTGCACTACTGCACTATAAATTCTATGATACTATAATGTTTCCATGCATCTGCTGCCCTTGTCCTTCTCAGCAGTAGAGGTTGTGGGTTTGGAAACTGCTGGCAAGTTGTTGCAGTGCATTTTATAGATGGTACCATAGAATCCCCATAGTGCAGAAGGAGGCCATTTGGCCCATCAATTCTGCATCGACCCTCTGAAAGAGCACCCTACCTAGGCTCACACCCCTGCCCTATCCAATAACCCCATCTAACTTGCACATCCCTGGACATTAATGGCCAATTTTATCATGGCCAACCCACCTAACCTGCACATCTTTGGAATGTGGGAGTCAAACTCATGCAGACACGGGGAGAAAGTGCAAACTCCAGACAGTCACCCAAGACTGGAATTAACCAGGGTCTCTGGGGCTGTGAGATAGCAGTGCTAACCACTGTGCCATCGTGCCACCCCTGCATACTGCTGCCACTGTGCATCGGTGATGCAGCGAGTGAATGTTTAAGGAGGTGGATGGAGTGTCGATCAAGCAGCTGCTTTATCCTGAATGGTGTTGGTCTTCTTGAGTGTTGTTGGAGCTGCACTCATCCAGGCAAATGGGGAGTATTCCATCACGCTCCTGACTTGGTGCCTTGTAGTTGCCTTGGGGAGTCAGGACATGAGCCTCCCAATATGGCTTCTGTCATGGTTTTTTCATCAGCAAGCGAGTGCAGCTGAGGCAGTAAGTGGGTTAAACTCCTTTGTGAGTTATGGGTCTTTCACATCTACAAAGTATTGCCAGAAATATCCTACAGTTCTAATGACAATTCATATGCTTCTGTTTTTTATATTTCCTGCTGCTGGTGATCTATCACATTGGTGAAAATAAACCCATTACAAATGTGCAAAGGAAGAATACTCACAGTCCTTGCTATCCTTCGCACTATCCATGTACCACAAGTATGAAATACACTGTGCAACTCTAACACATTGCACACAACCGTGTGACTTCTCCCACCTCAAACATTTATCCAGAACTTTATTTTGAATATGAAGAAGCCCCCATTTCAGAGCTGTCTCGGGCAAAAGGCCAATTAAAGTGACATACATCATTAGAAAGCCCAAGTTGTTAGAGTAAGAAATTTTAAATCCACTCTCTCAGCTTACTCTGTTTCTCAAACATTTCCTCATTTTGGCAAAACATGTGAAAACCACCAGGTATGTAATTTCCCAACTTTACTTCAGTGAGGCCTGTTTTTTTTGCACAGAGAGATGGTCTAGTTTAGTGGAAATGGCTGTGGAGGTTCAGATTTGGAAGACCTGCACCCTCCCTTTCCCCCCAACCCCATCATTTTCACAGGGACAAGGGTGTGGAAACTGGGGGCAGGCATTTGGGATACTTGCCTTTATTAGTCACAGCATAGAGTATAAAAGCAGGGAGGTTATGGTGGAGCTGTATAAAATGCTCATTAGGCCACAGCTAGAGTACTGTGTGACGTTCTGGTCACCACACGATAGGAAGGATACAATTGCACTGCAGAGGGTGCAGAGGCGATTCACCAGGATGTTGCCTGGGCTGGAGCATTCCAGCTACGAAGACAGGCTAGTTAGGCTGGGGTTGTTTTCCTTTGAGCAGAGAAGGCTGAGGGGGAACCAGATTGAGGTGTACAAAATTATTAGGGACATAGATAAGGTACATAGGAAGAAGCTTTTCCTCTTAGTAGAGGGGTCAATAACCAGGGGCTTAGATTTAAGGTAAAGGGCAAGAAATGTAGAGGGGATTTGAGGAAAAACATTTTTACTCAGAGGGTGGTGGCAATGTGGAACTCTGTCTGAAAGGGTGGTAGAGACGGGAATACTCACAACATTTAAGAAGCATTTAGGTGAGCATTTTAAATGTCATAGCATACAAGGCTATGGACCAAGTGCTGGAAAGTGGGATTAGAACAGGTAGGTGCTTGATGGCCAGCACAGATACAATGGGCTGAAGGGCCTCACTCTGTTCTGTAAATCTTTAGTCTATGATGAGAATGCACTTTACACCTTTGTAGTTCACAGAAGCAAGTACATTTGTTAAAGTGCAACTACCTTTAATTTTGGCTAGTGGGATGTCCAAAATACAACTTGTGTACTTAAGCCCTGCTTGGTGGAAGTCTGAAGTTAGCAGTTATTTGGAGAGGTAGAATATCATTTTCGGAAAGTAGGCTGCATTTTGAACACAGTCCAGGGAATCTTTTGGGAAGAGGTAAGATACCCTTTGGAATCCTTTGGGAGAGGGGAAATTCCCTTTGAGAGTGTTAAAAGTAGATACAAATGTGTGTTGTAGATGTGAATGGAGATTTTAATAGCTCGCCGATCCCACCAGACCCTTGGATTCTGGAAAACTCCCCCCCATTAAAACTGTCAAGCTCATTGGAGATGTTAAATAAAACTGTTAAAGGGAATTTGATCTCTTGCAATTTAAATATTTTTTAAAACTCTCTGTGGTTTACAAATTCAATCAGTGCTTGCAATTTCACTCTGTTTATTGACAAAAGTTTGATGGTTAGCATTTTGGGATTAGTGCTGCATGACGTATTTTACAGCCTTTCATCATTACAATGGGTGTCTGTCATTTTACAGTCTTGTTGATGGTTCAAGTGCTTCTAAAACCTTTGAAGTGGGACTATGGATACAATGTTTTTCTTTATAAGGGATTAAAGGATTTGAAGGAATATAAATGTACTGAATTTTTTTTTTAATGAATTAGATGTTTTTATTTAAATAGGGAATTTATCAACAGCACTTAATTTAACCTCGGTCTGATTTCTGAGGTCTGCCCATACTGGGCGAGTTAGTATGGAGGCTGTCAGGCCAAAGAGTGGTGGTTTGGGGGGCATAGGTTGGCATGCGTTGGCACTAAGTTGGCAGAAGAATAATGAAGGACCATGGGGTGAGTGGAGGAGTATGAGGTCCAGAAATTATCCCAATTATGTACTCCAACCCCAGGCCAACATTTTCTTGGGAGCAGTTAGACAGATACAAGACCAGCATTTCCTGGAGTCAGATACCTCAAACTAACAACAGTTAATTAGATTTCTTCCAGCCCTCTTCAGTTTTCAAATGTTTTAGCCACAAAATTGCTGGTATTGAAAGCTGAGAACAGCACACAGACAGTATTGGGCATCTTAGTGAGCAATGGGACAAACAATATATCCCCGTAAACAATTAGACTTAAGGATTGAGGAAGGAATAGAGGGTTGATGGAAAAGGAACAAGGTTGAATTAGAGTCAAATAAACATCATCCAGGTCAAAGCAATCCATTTGATCGGCACTCCGTCCACCACCTGAAACATTTACGCACTCCACCATGCACAGTAGCAGCAATGTGAACCATTGACAAGATACATTGCAAAATACCGCGGGCGGCATGGTAGCACAGTGGCGAGCACTGTTGTTTTACAGCTCTAGGATCCCAGGTTCAATTTCCGGCTTTGGTCACTGTCTGTACGGAGTCTGCACGTTCTCCCCGTGTCTGCGCGGGTTTCCTCCGGGTGCTCCGGTTTCCTCCCACAGTCCAAAGATGTGCAGGTTAGGTGGATTGGCCATGCTAAATTGCCCTTAGTGTCCAAAAAGGTTAGGTGGGGTAATAGGGATAGGGATAGAGTGGAGGTGTGGGCTTAAGTAGAGTCCACTTTTCAAGGGCCGAGGCAGACTCGATGGGCCAAATGGCCTCCTTCTGCACTGTAACTTCTGTGATTCTGTGCAGCAACTCATCAAGGCTCCTTCAACAGTACCTCGCAAACCACCTAGGAGGACAAAGACAGCAGGTGCATGGGAACACCACTCCTTGAAACAACATACAACCCTGACTTGGAACATTGCTGTTATTCCATCACTGTCACTGGGTCAAAGTCCTGGCGCGGGATTCTCCAACCCTCCACGCCAAAATCACGCTTGGCGCGGGGGCGGAGAATAAAGCCAAAGTGGCCCCCGGGGCGATTCTCCGCGCTCAACGGGCCGAGTAGCCGCCGAGTTCCGTAGGCATGGTTCACATGTGGTCCCATCCGGCGGGACCTCAGCGTTTTGGCTGCGGGGGCCATCTTGGTGGGGGGGGGGCGGGGGATCCAACTCTGCGGGGGGGGGGGCCTCCACGGTGGCCAGGCCTGCGATCAGTGGCTACCGATCGACGGCGCACTCATTCCAGGGGAGCCTATGTTCTTCCGTGCCGGGCCCCTTTAGGACGTGCCATGTTGCATGGGGGCCGGCGTGAAGACGGCCGGCGTGCGCATGCGCAGACCCGTGGCCAGCCGCTGTGCACATGTGCGGCCCCACGGGCGTACCTGCAGAGCCCCGCCGGCAGCCAGAGCTGCGGGACACATGCCGGGTCTCTGCTAGCCCCCTTGAAGACAGAGAATCACCCCGGACTTTCTAGGAAAAAGTCCGGAGTGATTCCCACCCGTTTTCCAGCGTGGGGACTTAGTCCCCAGAAAGGAGAATCCCGCCCCTGGTATTCCCTTCCTAACAGCATGTCAGTGTGCCTACACCACAGGACTGCAGCGGTTCAAGAAGGCAGCTCACCATCACCTTCCAAAGGGCAATTAGGGATGGACAGCAAAGGTACAAAAAAGAAATAAAGAGAAGGAATGAATGATTACATTAAAAGAGTTGAGAAAAAAAGATGGAAAGTTCAAAGAAAAATGAAACAATTAAAAGTTGACATTTTAAAAATAAATACAATATAAATTTCAATTTAATACCAATTCAAGATCTGGAGGAATGGGAAGCCACATTTCTAACTGTTCAAAGTCTGAGCAAGAGAGGTTTATTGACAATCATTTCTGGTGTCAGTGGGTACTTAACCTTTTAAATACCAGTCTTAACTTTTTGTGGCACATTTCTGGACAATTAATGTGCAAATGCATCAAAATCATGAAACTCACAGGGAATTTTTGTGAATCTAAATGCCTGAGCACGAAATATTTTCCAGTGACATGTGGCTACTCTCAAATCCTAGGATAGCTATCCTTCACCACAAATCACCAAATTATTTACAGATGAATAATGGAATATTGTAGACCAGTGTGTTTTTTATACAAAATCAAATACAATCACTGGATCAATCCCTAGACTGTAATGGGAAGGTTTGAGAGCATTGTGGGAGGGGCCCGGCCAATCATGTTCACGTGTTCTGGTCTTGCTCTGAGCTGGGGAGATTTTGGGGCTCGTTCTTCAGCATCATTTTGGCAGTCATAGAATCATAGAATTTACAGTGCAGAAGGAGGCCTTTCAGCCCATCGAGTCTGCACCGGCCCTTACAAAGAGCACCCTGCTCAAGCCCACATCTCTACCCTATCCCCGTAACCCAGTAACCCCCACTTAACCTTTTTGGACACTAAGGGCAATTTATCATGGCCAATCCACCAAACCCGCACATCTTTGGACTGTGGGAGGAAACCGGAGCACCCGGAGGAAACCTACGCAGACACGGGGAGACCCAAGCCGGGAATCGAACCTGGGACCCTGGAGCTGTGAAGCAACAGTGCTAACCACTGTGCTACCGTGCTGCCCCACTTGCAAATGGATTTGTAGCTCAATCCCCTAGGGACCATATTTGGGATGTGGACCTGCCGGAGTTGCAGACGGGGGCGTTTTAGCCTTCGCCTCGCTGATTGCCCGCAGGCGGGACTATTGAGGTGGAGGTCATCTTCTCTGCCCTGTACCTCAGTATGGCTGGGGGGCTTAATGGAATTCCTACAGCTTGAAAAAGTTAAGTTCACCTGGAGAGGGGCGATCGAGGAGCTCTATAAAAGACGGCGTCGGTTCATTCTGTATTTCAAGGACTGGGTCACCGTCAGCTGCTAGGGGTTGGGGGAGTCGGGGTTTGAGGGGGGTGTTGTGGATAGTTTTTTTTGGGCTAGTTCTGTTTAAGGTGGAATGTGTATCCTTTGATATGTGTAAAATGTTGGAAACTTAATAAAAATTTAGCAAAAATGAAATTCCCTTAAATGGTCATATTCTAATGTTAATTTCCTCTTGAATTTCCCTCCACCATCAAAGAAAATAATGCCTTCTTTAAAGCTCCTCTTCATCTTTTTAATGTGGTAAGCATGTTGATCAGATTATCATTTCATATTGGCAACTTCTATAAAGGGCGAACAGCCCATGAGATCTGGGCCTGAATTCTCTGGTGCCCCAGCCGCATGTTACTTGGCAGCTCGCCGTTCACTGGTGCTGGGATTCTCTCTTCCCGACGTTTGCCAATGGGATTTCCCAGTGAAGGTGTCCCATCCTTGTGCGGAGATGTGCTCCCACCAGAAACAGAGAATCCCAACGGCCGGAGATTTCTAGTCCTGATTACCCGGTGAGGTGGGAAAAAATATAAATCTATCCCCGTATCTCTGAGATCAGAATCATAGAATCTACAGTGCAGAAGGAGGCCACTCGGCCCTTCAAGTATGCACCGGCCCTGGGAAGAGCACCGTATTTAAGCTCCACCCTATCCCTGTAACCCAATAACCCCACCTAACCTTTTTTGGACACCATGGGTAATTTAGTGTGGCCAATCCACCTAACCTGCACATCTTTGGACTGTAGGAGGAAACCGGAGCACCCGGAGTGATGCACTATCAATTACGACGAGACGAGAGTAAATAGTAATCGAGGCTTTATTAAGCAGAGATGTGTAGCCTCCTGCATCTGCTGCCGAAATGGCTGCAGCTTGGTGAGCACACACATTTATACTCCGCCTACTGGGCGGAGCCAGCAGGCAGGAATCTACCCCCGTACCTTTAGTACAGGAGTCTAACCATATTACATCTCGTATGTGATATATACAACAGTGGTGACTACCACATTCACCCCCTGTTAAAAAAGAGTCCAGCGGGGGTGGTGGAAAACTATTTACATGCATTTTAAGGTTAACATTTTGGGGAAAGTTCACAAATTCAGCCGATCGGGTGCCTTGATCCTCCGTTGTGAGTGCTGCAGTGCTGGTGGCGATGCAGGCATCGGCTCGGTCGCCGGTGACTCCGGGAGCTTGTAGACCTCATCTTCATCCCCGGGTGGGACCAAGGGGAGGACGGATCGTCCTGGGGCGGGGGGTGCGGTGAGGTGCGCTGCAGGGAGGAAGGGTGGCGCCGGGGCAGAGGGGGGTAGGGCCCAGAGTCAGTCCATTTGTGCGCTGGCACATGTACCTCGGGATAGGGCATTGGGGGGCTCGTTGAGCTTACCGGGGCGATACAAAATCTCGTAATTTAAGGTGGAGAGCTCGATCCTCCACCTCAAGATGTTATCATTTTTGATCTTGCCCCGCTGTGTATTATTGAACATGAAGGCAACCGACCGTTGGTCAGTGAGGAGAGTGAATCTCCTGCCGGCCAGGTATTGCCTCCAATGCCACACAGCTGCTACGATGGCTTGGGCCTACTTTTTGATGGAGGAGTGCCGAATTTCGGAGGCATGGAGGGTGCGTGAAAAAAATGCCACGGGCCTGCCTGCCTGGTTGAGGGTGGCGGCAAGGGCGACGTCTGATGCATCGCTCTCGACTTGGAAGGGGAGCGATGTCGGCCTCGATACGGTTGAAGGCCTGGTGAGCCTCGGCCGTCAGGGGGAAAACGGTGGAGTGAATGAGTGGGCGGGCCTTGTCCGCATAGTTAGGGACCCACTGGGTGTAGTATGAGAAGAAGCCCAGGCATCGTTTGACGGCCTTGGGGCAGTGGGGGAAGGGGAGTTCCATGAGGGGGCGCATGCGATCGGGGTATGGCCCTAGAACTCCATTTTGCACCACATAACCGAGGGTGGCTAAGCGGTTGGTGCTGAACACGCACTTCTCCTTGTTGTACGTTAGATTGAGGACTTTGGCGGTGTGGAGGAATTTGGAACGTTTAGCGTTGTGGACCTGCTGGTCGTGGCCGCAGATGGTGACGTTATCCAGGTATGGGAAGGTAGCCCGCAGTCTGTACCGGTCAACCATTCGGTCCATCTCCCGTTGGAAGACCGAGACCCCATTAGTGACGCCGAAATGAACCCTAAGGAAGTGGTAAATGCGGCCATCTGCTTCAAACTGGGTGTACGGGCGGTCCGCCTTGCGAATGGGGAGCTGGTGGTAGGCAGATTTCAGGTTCACTGTCGAGAAGACCCGGTACTGTGCAATCTGATTGACCATATCAGATATGCATGGGAGGGGGTACGCGTCGAGCTGCGTGTACCGATTGATGGTCTGACTGTAGTCAACAAACTTGCTGTTTTTCTCCCCAGTTTTCACAACTACCACTAGGGCTCTCCAGGGGCTGTTGCTGGCATCAATAATGCCTTCCCGCACCAGCCTCTGGACCTCGGACCTGATGAAGGTCCTGTCCTGGGCACTGTATCGTCTGCTCCTGGTGGCGACGGGTTTGCAATCCGGGGTGAGGTTTGCAAACAGAGAAGGCAGGTCGACCTTAAGGATCGGGAGACCGCATACAGTAAGGGGTGGTAGGGGCTCGCCGAATTTCAGGGTTAGACTTTGCAGGTTGCAGGCCGAGTAGCAAGGCAGCGCAGAGTTTGGGGAGGACGTAGAGCCGGAAGTCGGTGAACTCTACGCCCTGGATGGTGAGGTGGTGGTGTAGTACCCCCGGTTCTCCACGGAGTGGGATCCGGAGGCCAGGGTGATTCTCTGTTTATTGAGGTGTACCGCGAGGGAGAAGCTCCTTACCATATCGGGGTGGATGAAGCTCTCTGTGCTCCCAGAGTCAAGAAGGAATGATGTCTTGTGCCCATTGACCTTTACCGTCGTCGGCGCGGTTGCAAGGTTGTGCGGCAAGCAAGATGGTGACGCCCACGGGCCGCACATGGGCTGCAGGGGCGAAAATGGCAGCACCCACGGTCGCACGTGGGGGGTGCAGGAACAATGGGCCTGGTTACAGCGGTGATCGAGCGGGCCTGGCACACAGCAGCGAAATGTTCTTTCTTCCCACAGGCCTTGCAGAGCGCGCTCCGTGCCGGGCAGCGCTGCAGGGGGTGCTTTGTCTGTCCGCAGAAGAAGCACTTGGGTCCCCCAGGGTTGGCTGGCTGCCGCGCGGCGCAGGCTTGGGGTTGGCTGGGGGAGGTCGCTAGTGGGGTCCACAATTGGGCGTTCGCTGGTGGGGTCCACGATGGGGTGTTCGCTGGTGGGGTCCACGATGTCCAGGAGGTGGGCGCCGTGCAGTCAGGGGCGTACCCTTGTACATTACGAGAGGCGACCGTTAGTGAGATCGCGAGTTTCTTGGTCGCCGGGAGGTCGACGGTAGATCCTTCTAAGAGGTGCTGGTGGATGTACGCCGACTGTATGCCCATAACAAAAGCTTCCCTAACTAGGAGTTCGGAATGTTCAACGGCCATAACGGCCTGGCAATCGCAGTCCCTCGCCAGGGCGTGCAGGGCACGCCAAAAATCTTCCACAGACTCACCGGGGAGTTGATGCCGCATGGACAGGATGTGCCTGGCATAGAGCTTGTTGATCTGCTGAGTGTAGTTCTCTTTCAGTAGTGCCATGGCCTCAGCATAGGTAGGCGCGTCCCGGATGAGGGGAAAGATATCGGAGCTCAGCCGCGTATACAGGATCTGGAGCTTCTGTGCCTCTGAGGGTGGGTCTGTCGCAGATCCGATATAGGCTTCAAAGCAAGCTAGCCAATGTTCGAAGGCTGACTTGGCGTTGTCTGCCTGACGGTGCAGCTGCAGGCGATTCGGCTTGATGCGGAGGTCCATCGTTGTAAAATCTCTGCTTAATAAATTGATGCACTATCAATTACAACGAGACGAGAGTAATCGAGGCTTTATTAAGCAGAGATGTGTTGCCTCCTGCAGCTGCTGCTGAAATGGCTGCAGCTTGGTGAGCACACACATTTATACTCCGCCTACTGGGCGGAGCCAGCAGGCAGGAATCTACCCCCGTACCTGTAGTACAGGAGCCTTACCGTATTACATCTCGTATATGATATATACAACAGTGGTGACTACCACACGGAGGAAACCCATGCAGACACGGGGAGAACATGCAGACTTCGCACAGATAGTGACCCAAGCCGGGAATCGAATTTGGGACCCTGGTGCTGTGAAGCAGCAGTGCTAACGACTGTGCTACTATGCCGCTGTATTGATACAGCATAGAAAGGTGTCCATTATGCTCTTCGAATAAAACGATTCAATTAGTCCCACTCCCCTACTCCTTCCCAATTTTCCTGCAATATTTTGATCCCTCAAACATTCGTCCAATTTTACTTTGAAAGTTGCTATTGAATCTGCTCCCACCACCCTTTCAGGCAGCCTGTTCCAGATCACAACAACCTGCTCCGTATAAACATATTTTCTCATTGCCTCCTCTGGTTCTCTTGCCAATCATCTTAAATTACTTCCATCTATCAGGACCAATCTTTCTACCTGTTTCTTTGTACCCAGTGTAGTGGATTCAATAGACGACACATTTTAAGATTGAAAGAAATGTGTTCAGAGTGCAAAGTCAGTCATTATCTCCCATGAAGGCGTTTGATGCAACAATTTTTTTTACCGGATTGCCAATTGCATATTGCAAATCAGTGCTTACAAAAAGGGGAAAGAAGCTACAGGTAGCAATTAAGAGGCAAAGGCAGGGAAGATAAATCGATCTGCCTTTTCTGGAGCAAGCTATAATCCTGTAGGTAACCATGGTGATGAATTCTGAAAAAGTGAGAAAAGATAAAATGTAAATTAATGGCAAGGTTTGATTTATGAACATTTGTGACCTTGATTCTGGGATTTGTGTAACATTTATCAACAGGAGATTTAGATGTTTAATAATACAATCATGTGGCGATGTTTTATTGGAACCCGAGTGCGGCTGTTGGTACTGCTTTTGCCTCTGAGCTGAAATGTCCTGAGTTTGAGTCTCACTCCAGGCCTTGTTTGCTATAGAAGAAACCAGTCATAGCTGCAGGCAAGCGGCAGAGAAGAGGGTCTGGCTGTAAAACCACCCTCCAAATACAAAAACAGATGGTTGAAGTGAAGCATGATCAAACAGCATTTAGGCAACCCCAGGCAATATGAACATTAGTTCTTACAATTGTATTCGGAATTCAAGACAGAGTGAATGGTAAAAATATATCCAGCTGAGAGAGGAGGAAAGCAGGAAGTGATGTTGCAATGCATGGAACCTGTGGCTTCGCTACCAGTATCTGCTGTTAAGATTTCAACTGACTCTCCAATGACGACTGAGGGAGTGCTGCACTGTTGGTGGTGCAACCTTTTGGGTCAGCTATCTATTCCTCTCAGTCACCTGAATAAGAGCAACCAAGTTCTCCCCAGTGTTCTGGCAACTCAACCAACACCTCAATCAGATGACCATAGAAAACCATAAAATTCCTACAATGCAGAAGGAGGCCATTTGGTCCATCGAATCTGCACCGACCCTCCGAAAGCACAACTCACCTAGGTCTGCTCCCACCCGCCCCATCCCCGTAACCTCGCCCTAACCCCGCAACTAAGGGGCAATTTAGCCTGGCCAATCCAGCTTTCCGACACACCTTTGGACTGAGGAAGGAAACCGGAAGAAACCCATGCAGACATAGGGAAAACGTGTAAACTCAACACAGAGAGTCACCCACGGCTGGAATTGAACGGGTCCCTGGTGCTGTGAAGCAGCAGTGCTAACCACTGTGCCACCTTGCCAAATAAATGGGCTTGTCATTTATTTCACTGCTTTCTGTGGGAGCTTGCTGTGCACAATTTGGCTGCGAGGTTTCCTACATTAAAACAGTAACTACAATTCAAAAGCACTCAATTGGTCATAAAGTGCTTTGGGATGTCCTGAGGGGACAAACGGCCCTAAGGAAATGAAAGCTTTTATTTCTTCTCAGCCCTGGGGCTGGATTATCCCATAGCAGGCAGGAATCGTGAGTGTGGAGATGACTTGTGACAATAAAGATTATTAATTAATTAATTAATTAATTCTCAATCCTGCCTCTTGCCCAGCAGTAGTCACCGACTCCGTTCTCAAGGTGGGGTGGTGGGGCTTGGGGCTTCCACCTCCTGAAACAGGCCCAAAATGGGAATGGAGGTGGGCAGATGCCAAGGCAGGCTACCTATAAGGCCTGCTTCTGTTCGCTGACACATCGGCCTAATTCTGTAGATAAGTAGTAGGTACTCTAGCCCTCATCACGTACCCCTCTCAATCTCACCCAACCCTCATACCCACTGCCCCCTGACTCCCAGTAACTGGCTGTTCCCCCTCCATGGCTCTCAAATTCTCCCCTTGCCTACTCACTCAGTGTGCACTGCAGACATATCTCAAGAGTCCTATAGCAACATTGGAAATTGTAATGTTCTATGTTCTATTATGGACAATAAGGGAATAGTGTAGATGAGCTTTAGAGTGGTTTCACAGGTCGGCGCAACATCGAGGGCCGAAGGGCCTGTACCGCGCTGTAATGTTCTATGTTCTAGAACATAGAACATGCTCAAACTGTCAAAATACAGTCATTCGAATTCCAAACAAACCCCTTGATCCTTTTAGATGCTCATAAAACTATTAATAACACATGCAGCTATTCACATTCCTTTTGGGAAAAAATACTGGCCTTGATTCTCCGCTTCACAATACCGGAAATGGGAATCGCAATGGGGTGGACAATCGCAGGTAATCCAAAATCGAGATTTGTGCCCGGTGCTGATTCCGACACCATGCTCCGGTCCTTCACTGGCAATGATATCGATGTTTACGCACCGGGCTAGCCATCATCGTGGATGCAGTGAATGTGTGGTAAGTGGAGCGCTTAAAAACAGCTCCAGCTGCCAAGTTCTTTAGCCCTAACTCTGGCCCCAGCGGCCTTTGGGCCAGGAATTGCTATCAATTTGTGTCAGCAGAGTGCTGGACTGTTTTCTTGACCTGACCCGGTTACCGAATTGCGCTACCAATGGGAATGTGATCACATGCTATTCAGTCTCGCATTGTCTCTCAAAAGGAGAATCCAGGCCACTGTTTAAGTGATCTGGAGTCCAAAGATTAAGTCCAAAGATGTGCAGGTTAGGTGGATTGGCCATTTTAAATTGCCCTTAGTGTCCAAAATTGCCCTTAGTGTTGGGTGGGGTTACTGGGTTATGGGGACAGGGTGGAAGTATGGATCTTGGGTAGGGTGCTCTTTCCAAGAGCCGGTGCAGACTCGATGGGCCAAATGGCCTCCTTCTGCACTGTACATTCTATGAAATCTATGATCATGAAACTGTCAAAACAAACATCCATGCAAAAGCCACTTCAAAAAATATAATCCTCTTATCTGTCAATCAGAACAAAGCTCACAATCCCCTCGACAGCTTTATCAATAACCTCTACAAAGCTGAATCCATTAGCAGGATTTTGAGCACACAAATTCATAATGACATTCTATTGCCCCATGCACATACTGAGGGTGTTGTAGGTGATATCCTTTGAGTGATAACTTAATGAAGGCCCGGCGTGCCTACCATTTATTTGTACAAGATCCCATTATACTGTTTCAAAGAAGAGTAGGGGACTTATCCTCAGTGTCCTGACCAATAACTATCCCTCAAACATCGCAAAAACAGATTATTAAATTATTCTTTGTGGGAGCTTGCTGTGCACAAATTGACTGCCATGTTTCCTACATCACAATAGTGATTACACTTCAAATGAGTTTTATTGATGGCATTCTGTACAATATCACTGTTAATCCCGAGTTTTATTTCCCAAAATTTAACATCACTCAGAGTCACACCTATTTTATGAATACTCCTGCCTTAAATGAAACATATTTGTGTATAAAACTACTACGTTCAATTTTTACTAGTACATACTCATTTTCAAGATCCAGGCAAGTGGCATTATTTCTGCATGGTCCAGATGAACACTCATTGATGTTCGTTTCACAATGTGTTCCAGAGAATCCCGGTAAACAGAGACACCTGGCATAGCATGAGGAGACCAGAGTTAAATACCAAACATCAGTACAGAGGCTGACAACCATGTCAACATCACAGTAAGAAGCAATCAACAGCTAACGAGAATGAATAATTATGTAATCAATTAACATCCATGTCAAAACGTCAATGAACAAAGTTGTTTTTTTAACCGAGTCAAATTCAAGGTTGTAAAATGTAGCCATGTAATAAATAAGCTGTCAGCCTTGGCTCATTGAGTCGGTGTGGTTGTGGATTTAAGATGTATTTCAGCAACCTTTGAGCCCATAACTTAGCTGTTCTTAACGAGTGCTGCACTGTTGGGAAATCCAGCTTTTGGTTAAATTGAAGCCTCGTCAGTTCTCTGCGATGGATGTAAGAGCATGGGTGTTCTCCCTGATATCCTGGTGAATGTTTATCCTTGAATCCACATCGCTGAAACAAATTTTCTGGCCATTATCACATTGTTGTTGGTAGAAGTTTGCTGTGCACAAATGGACTGCTGAATTTCCACCATCACACAGCGGCTGGACTGAAAAAGTATGTTATTTGTTACAAGCCACCGTTATGGCCAGAGTATGGGAGAATCAGCGTGGTGTAGGGAGGTGACAGTCGGAGTTGGGAGCAGGGGATCTATTAGGGGAGGAATAGGAAGCAGCAGTTGCAATTGGGTGGCACGGTGGCACAGTGGTTAGCACTGCTGCATCACAGCACCAGGGGCCAGATTCAATTCTAACCTTGGGTGACTGTCTGTGTAGATTTGCATGTTCTCCCCGTGTCCATGAGGGTTTTGTCCAGGTGTTCCGGTTTCCTCCGACAGTCCAAAGATGTGCAGGTTAGGTGGATTGGCCATGATCAATTGCCCCTTAATGTCCAGGGATGTGCAGGTTAGGTTACAGGATTAGTGGGCAGAATGGTAGCATTGTGGATAGCACAATTGCTTCACAGCTCCAGGGTCCCAGGTTCGATTCCGGCTTGGGTCACTGTCTGTGCGGAGTCTGCACATCCTCCCCGTGTGTGCATCGGTTTCCTCCGGGTGCTCCGGTTTCCTCCCACAGTCCAAAGATGTGCAGGTTAGGTGGATTGGCCATGATAAATTGCCCTTAGTGTCCAAAATTGCCCTTAGTATTGGGTGGGGTTACTGGATTATGGGGATAGGGTGGAGGTGTTGACCTTGGGTAGGGTGCTCTTTCCAAGAGCCGGTGCAGACGCGATGGGCCGAATGGCCTCCTTCTGCACTGTAAATTCTACGACCATATGGGCAAAGGGTGGGATTGGTAAAGGGAGTGAAGCTGGACGGAGTGCTCTTTTTGAGGGTCAGTGCAGACTCAATGGGCAGAGTGGCATGCTTCAGTGCTGTATGGATTATCTCGAACCAATAACTTTTCCTTGTTATATATCTTTGTTAATTGGCACTTTCCCTCCTTTCCCATCTGTTCTTTCATGCTTCCCCTTTCTTTCCTTGTCTGCCCTGCCAATGTATCTGATTTTTCTCCTCACCTCCCTTGCTGCTTCCCCCATTTTGTTTTTCTCCTAATGTTGCTTGTTGAAATGTTCTCTGTACATAGGATCGGCATTACCTTCCTAGCAACTGTAACTGAAAATGTGGCATCCATGCTCTCGTCTCCGAAGAAAACAGGGGGCCGTGGAAAGATTTTCCTGTGGGTTTTTTCTTGGTTCATTTCTTAGTCAGGCATTTTCCTGCATACTCTAGTTGAACTAATTTGATGCTTTATTCTGCTGAAAGTGCAAGGGTGGCACGATGGCACACAGCGCCAGGGACCTGAGTTCAATTGCAGCCTTAGGTGACGGTCAGTGTGGAGTTTCCACTTTCTCCCCGTGTCTGCGTGGGTTTCCTCCGGATGCTCCGGTTTCCCCCACAGTCAAAAGATGTGCAGGTTAGGTGGATTGGCCATGATCAATGAATGGGGTTATGGGGATAGGATGGGGGAGTGGGCCTCGGAACAGTGCTCTTACCGAGCATCGGCGCAGACTCGATGGGCCAGATGGTCTCCTTCTGCACTATAGGGATTTGATGAAATTGGGTATGGAAAGAGAAATAAAGAGAATAAAATAAAGATTGAATTAACAGAAAGAAAAGGAGACAGGAAGGAAAAGTAAGAAACGGTAAAGTTGTCATTTTTAAATTCTCTAAAGAAAATGTATCACTTGTTCACTTTCTGAGCCAGAGGTGTTCATTGACAATGTATAAACAATGGTCTCGTCATTAACCGGGTACTGATACTGTTAAGTTCCAGCCCTACATTTCTGCAGTGATTTTAATGGGTGATGAGTGTGTAAATCAAACAACTCTTAGAAATAACAAGAAGGTTATAGGCGAGATGTTGTTTGTGAGATACAAACTGTGGAGATCTGTAAATCGAATAGCAGATTCTGGAGATTCACAACTCACAACAGAATTTAGTCCTCTGAACTTTCTGTCCAATTTGGCTATTAATAATGGCAGCTATCATTAACACAGCAGTATTTTGGCAATAAGATCAGTAAATTGTACAGCTAGCTCAAGACTTATTCCCAACGCAATGTGACCATAGTTGGTAATGTGAGGATTAAGTTAAATTGATATTTAAATACAGTCATGAGCATGAGCAAATCATAATTCATAATCACAAATCCTACTGTTTTTATTAATTTATTGTGGTTCTGTCATGTTTCAGGCACCTTGAGGCCATCTGGGCTTTCTGTTTTCCAACAGAGGGGTGATATTTTATATTTGAAGGTGAAGTTCCCTCAGAACTGCCACTAAGTCACACAGCTCCTGTTTCTGTTTCCATTCTATGCGCTTACCTGTAGCTGTTGACCTCATCCCAGCATCGGCCCCTGTTCTGGCAGGGACTGGAGAGGCACTCGTTGGTGTCAATTTCACAGCGAACACCTTCAAATCCTGAAATGATAGATGAGACGAGCATGCATTAGAGAGCTTTAGCTCCCAGTGTGAGCAGCACTTAAAGCATAACAATGGCCCTAGTGGGCAAAATCTTAATGGAACGAGTAACCTCAATCGCCTATCTTATCATTCAGACTCCTACACCATCCCATTGAGCCCATATAAAAGATCCAATCATATTCTGAGAAGAGGTGGATTGATTTGAAATGAGGAAACATTTTGCTCACTAGAATCTAGATAAGATAGGTAAAATTGAATTTTTTTGAAAGAAAAGTTTTTGCGATCATGGAGGAGATCCTGCTGTAATTAAAGTCACGACATTCCTGAATTTGACAGTTCAAATCCCTCCCTGGAATTTGAAATCAGCTTCAGTCCTGCAGCACTGTGAGATATGTACATTCCTAAATTCTGGCCTCTCATGCCTTACCGATTTTCATTGCTCCACCATTGGAGGCCAAGCCAAACATTGCCGATGCCCGAAACTCTTACATTTCCTCTCTAACCCTCTCCGCATATTCAGCTCAATCTCCTCCTTTAAGATGCTCATTAAAACTTGGGCGGGATTCTCTTATCCTGAGGCTCAGTGTTGACGCCGTCGGAAGCGCCATTGAGTTTCTCGACGGCAATAACACTGCCGCAGGATCAGCAATTCTGGCTCCTACAGGGGGCCAGCACGGCACTGGAGCGACCCACGCCGCTCCAGCTGCTGATCCTGGCGTGAGCTGGTCGGCGCGGGGTCCGTGCATGCGCAGTGGCTCCCTTCTCCGCGCTGGCCCCGATGCAACATGGCACAAGGCTACAGGGGCCGGCATGGAGGAAAGGAGGCCCCCAGCCAGAGAGGCCAGCCCGCTGATCGGTGGGCCCCGATCGCGGGCATGGCCACATCGGAGGCCCCTCCGGTGTCGGACTTCTCCTCCACCTCCCCCCCACAGGCCGCCGCCCGACCCTTCCAAGCTGAGTTCCCGCCGGCTGAGAGCAGGTGTGGCGCCGACAGGACTCGGGTTTTTTGACACGGCCGTTCGGCCCATCCTGGGCTGAGAATCGCCGTGGGGGGCCCCGTAGAGCGGCGCAGTCGCGCAGTCGGCGCGGCGCCGATTCTCCACTCTGCGGAGAATTGCATCCCAGCACCGGGGCGGCGTGGCGCAATTAGCGCTGGTCGCGGAGATTTTCCAGCCGGGCTCCGAGCTGAGAGAATCCCGCCCCTTACCTTTTGTTTATGTGACCAAGCTTTATGACACCTACCCCTAATACCTCCTTATTTAGTTTGTTGTCAAAAACTAGTTTCAGTACAGTTCTAGTCAGACAATCACAGTCATAGAGTCATTATGGCACAAAAAGAGGCCATTCGGCCTATCAAGTCATCAACAGGACAATTCAGGGAGACCCATTGTTCCGCTCTATCGCTGCAAGTTTATTTACTTAAATTGCCCATCTAATTTCCTTTCAAAATCATTTATCGTCTCTGCCTCTACTACTCTTGTAGGCAGCAAGCAGCAGATCATTCCGCTCGCTGTATAAAAAAATCTTTGTCATATATGCCTTTATCTGTTGCCAAGACCTTAAATTTGGGACCCCTAGACCTTGCACCATCAGCGAATGGGAGCAGCTTTTCCTTGAATATCATATCTAAGCTTTTAATTTTGTATAGCTCTACAAGCCTCCCCTCGATCTCCCTTGCTCCACGGAAAATAACCCCAGTTATTTTGTAACTAAAATTCCTCATGCTAATAAAGAACTACAGCGAGGATGAGCCGACCTTTTGAGGGGGTGGGGGGTGTTTCTGAATGCTGTTGGGGAGGGGCCCACAAATCACGTTCATATGTTTTGGTCCTGCCCAAAACTGGAGGGGTATTGGAGGGAGGCCTTTAGGGTAATCTCGAAGGTGGGGCACGTGAGACTCGAATCAGGTCCCCTAGAAGCCATGTTCGGGGTGTCGGTTCAGCCGGGGTTGGAAACGGGTGCGGAGGCAGATGTCTTAGCTTTCACCTTGCTGATCGCCCGAAGGCAGATTTTGCTGGGGTGGAGGTTGGCTTCTCCACCCCGTGACTCGGCATGGCGGCGGACCCTGCTGGAGTTCTTAACGCTCGAGAAAGTAAAGTTCGAGTTGAAGGGGAGGATGGACGGGTTCTACAACTCATGGGCCTTGTTCATCATGCATTTTCATGAATTGGATGATATCGAACATTAGGGGTGGGTGGGGTTTGGAATGTATAAGTTATTGACGATTTTGTTTCATTGTTGTTTTGTATTCAACATGTTGGGAGCTGTTTGAGGGTGGCTGGGATAAGGGGATTGTTGGCTAGGGGATTGCCACTGTATTTGTTGATATTGTTAATTATTTGTTGTTGTAAATATCATGAAAATGTAAAACAGGAGGAGAATAAAAATATTTTTAAAAAAAAGAACTATAACACGGAGGGACATCTGTATAGAACATTGTTGAGGCCACAGCTGGAGTACTGTGTGCAATTCTGGTTGCCACGTTATAGGAAGGATGTAATTGTTCTGAAGAGCATGCAGAGGCGATTCACCAGGAGGTTGCCTGGGATGGAACATTTAAGTTATGAAAAGAGGTTGGATAGGCTTGGGTTGTTTTCGTAGGAGCAGAGAAGACTGAGGGGCGACCTGATCGAGGTGTACAAAATTATGAGGGGCATGGACAGGGTGGATAGGGAGCAGCTGTTCCCCTAATTTGAAGGGTCAGTTATGAGGGACAAAAGTTCAAAGTGAGCAGTGGGAGGTTTTAGGAGAGATTTGAGGAAAAACCTTTTTACCTAAAGAGTGGTGACGGTCTGGAATGCACTGCCTGGGAGGAAGGTAGAGGCGGAATGCCTCACATCCTTTAAAAAGTACCTGGATGAGCACTTGGTACGTCATAACAGTGAAGGCTATGGGCCAAGTGCTGGCATGTGGGATTAGATGGGCAGGTCAGAACCTTTCATGTGTCGGTGCAGACTCGATGGGCCGAAGAGCCTTTTGTGCACTGTAGTATTCTGTGATTCTGAGATTTTGCTACATTAAAGGTGGTATATAAATACTCTTATGCTGAATGTGATTTTGGAGTTGGCAATCGGAGAATCCAGCCCATAGAGAGAGCAGTCAGCCCTGAATCAGAAGCAGAAAAAATTGCTGTCACTATTATGCACCATGAGGAAAGTGGATAGGAACTCACTCTCAGATTGAAGAGACAAAGTTTGTAAGGATTAAAATCTGGCTTGAAGAATCACTTTGCTTTGGCTAAAGGGGGGAATCTCCAGGGTAACCCTCACTGCGAAAGTGAGTCCTGGGATGCCCGGCTGGGAAAGACAATTGGGAGCAGTAAATAACTTTGGTTCCGTGAGAATAAAGTGTTCACTTAAGGGACAGAGTGATGCTTTGACAAAGAGTCCTCCAGACTCTCTCTCCACAGATATTGTCAGATCTGCTGAGATTGTCCAGCATTTTTTGTTTTTGTTTCTAGCTCTGTAATACTTCTTTGGTAATTTGTTTGCCTCACAATTTGATTGTAATAGAGCTTCAGTTATGGTTTACTGGCTTGCTTACTCGCAGCTTCATTTCATTAATTTATGGGAAATTTTGATGTTACACTTCGCTTCCACAAACTTGGGCTGGGGTGGGACCAAAATATGAAAAATTCACAAAGACAGGAATTGGCTCAACCCGTGACTCGCTTCACTGTCTGGGTAACCAGCTAGTTGGCATTCGTTGTTCAGGCTCAGGCACGGAGCAACCACCAGACTGGGACTTCAACTTGAAGAGAGCCAGTGCCTTGGTAAGTGAAAAGAGAGATGGCGCGGGAGGTGGAGAAGGGCTGGGTTGACGAAAGTGTCTCGGAGGGTGAGGCAGAAAAAACAATATGAAGGGACTGAATCTATATTTGAAACAGTAACTAAGAAAACTATTTAAGTGCATATTTTTATAAATATTTTTAAAAGGGAGATGAGGAGAAATTATTTTACTCAGCAGGTTATCATACTCCGAAAGGGCGGTGGAAGCAGATTCAACAGCAACTTTCAAAAGGGAGTAGAATAAATGTAAAGGAGAAAATCTATAAGGAAAACGGATGTAGCTCTTTAGAAGAGGCGGTCCACATAGTATGGGGTAAATCTTACTGTCCGACGGCTGTGGGAATCGACGGCTGAAAGTTGGACAAGTCCATTGACCTCGGGATGGGAATTTCCAGTCTTTGGGCAGACGTGGCTAGAAAATCTCATTTGATGGGCTGAATGGCCTCCTGTCCGGTATGGTTCCATACTCCTCTCTGTTTTCAGTGTAAAATGTGCCTCTCTCAGCGACGTGACAATTCCTGATGTGTCTCAGGTTTCTGGTTTTAAATTATCTTCCACCCTCAGAAACTGAAGTCTGAACTTCATGCAACACAGACATTTTGATGTAAAGCAGCAATGATTAAAGATGTAAAAAAAAACATATGCAAAAGACTGAGGTAAGAGTTCCACAATCTAATTTCTTGAGGAAATGAAATCGTATTAGACCCCATGCCAGCAGCTCTATTATTCAGAAAGAAATAATTATATCATGTGAATTTGAAAGGAATATGGATTGCTTGTGTCTGTTTCCAATCATCTCCTCGATCCCAATCTACTCCAAGAACAAATGAATGACAGAATAAATTAGGGACAATGTCCTTATCGCTGGTTTTTGCACCAACCATTAATTCCCACCTACATGTTTGTGCATAGTCAGAGGCAGAGTGGTGCTAATAGCTGTGTATTGCCACTGCTAAGGCAAGGGGGAATATAACATTTATAAGCTTGTAAACAAATCACACCTAAACTGCAATGTGATTCATGGCACCAAATGACAAAAACTCCAAAGCGAAACAGCTATTGATCAGTAAGTACTTGCTGGTAGAAATGATCTATGTTGAACACGGGCAAAGTTTATTCCTGACAGTCACCAACCTTTAGACTTACTACTAAAGGGCAGCATAGTAGCATAGTGGTTAGCACTGTGGCTTCACAGCGCCAGGGTCCCAGGTTCGAATCCCTGCTGGGTCACTGTCTGTGCGGAGTCTGCACGTTCTCCCCGTCCGTGTCTGCGTGGGTTTCCTCCGGGTGCTCCGGTTTCCTCCCACAGTCCAAAGACGTGCAGGTTAGGTGGATTGACCATGCTAAATTGCCCTGAGTGTCTAAAAAGGTTGGAGGGGTTATTGGGTTATAGGGATAGGATGAAAGTGAGAGCTTAAGTGGGCCGGTGCAGACTCGATGGGCCAAATGGCCTCCTTCTGCACTGTATGTTCCATGTATCTATGTTCTACTTTTCCCTGAAAGTGTTCAAGAGGAAGTTGATACCGTGGCAGATAGGTGGACTGTTGGGTGGTGTAACTCATGAACACTTTACTGGAATTCAATATTGAGTGAAGATTGAGATGAATTTGCACCATTTTCTTCCTTTGAATTGGCTGGGAGATTTTATCTCCCCCTACCACCAATCTGTTTTATTTTTAGCCTCTCACAGGAATTGTCGGTGGGTGGTGTCCACGCAGGGTTGTGCCGATTATATTTTATATTGTAGTATTATCTCTAAGAGTATGTAAAGAGAAGTGTTCCGGGGGTCAGATTTTGTTGCTGCACCAGAGGCGGGTGTGATATGTACAAAATCAGGCCTATCCGGACCTTCTTTGTACCAGTTAGCATAGTATAATTAAACATAAAGTCAGCGTTTCTGATCTTTCCAAGCTTGAAGTGTGATTGTTAAAAACATCTAAAACCGGACGGGCCGAAGTCCCGCTGCTGGAATGCCTGTCCCGCCGGCATGGATGAAACCATCTCTCTTACCGGCGTAAGACTTCGCTTCTCGGCCTTTTGGCTCAGATCAAGTGTAGTCTCATTTGATCGAGGGAAGCTGAGGATTTCGATGTCGATCGTGGATTGGAGAACTCGGAGGGATTGAAGTCGTCAAAGAGGAAACGTTTGGAGCTCGGCTGCTATTGGTGGATCTACATGCTGGCCTAAACCTCTGGTTTAGGCCCAACGCCGATACAGTTCAGACCCAACGTACGAGCTATGAATGCAGCTGCATCCCGACCACCAGGCTGGGGAGTGCGAAACACTGTCCGAGTCACAGTGAAGAAAACGGAAGGAGAGTCACCTGTGGACCGGAAACTCTTCGTGAAGCGGGTGCTGCTCGAGTGTTGTGGGTTTAAAGCAACAGAGATCTTCTGCTTGCAAAACTTCCCCAACAATGGATATTTTGATGTCACCTTCAAGAGCGTCGCAGCGTGCATCAGATTCTTGAACGTCTTCAAGGAAAAAGGTAACCAGAGTCCCCTGTCGATCCTGACTGCGGAGCCTCTGTTTACGCTACCATCGCAGCAAAACCGGGTTGTAACACTGCACACGTACAACCCCCACGTCCCCGTGTCTGATGTGCTCACGTTCCTCGCCAGGTACGCTGAGCTGAAAAGTGACAGCGTGCAAGTGAAAGACACCTTCGGCATCTGGACAAGTGAGCACCAGATCAAGGTGACTCTAAGAACAGACAGCAACGGAACCATCCTGCATCCCCCCTCCAGTTTCGCTATTGGAGGAAATCGTGGCTACCTCTACTACGTGGGACAGCCACGAGTATGCCACACCTGTGGCAAAACGGGGCATGTTGCCGCAAACTGCAGTGTGACCTTCTGCAAAAACTGCAGACAGGAGGGACACATGACTAAGGACTGCAAAGAAGACAAGTGCTGCAACCTGTGTGGGGAGGCCGGCCATCTTTACAGGGCCTGCCCGAAACGCGGGGCGACATATGCACAGATCATCAGCAGCGGAGTTAAAAAGGCGACCAGAGAGGAGGTCCATACACCCTCCACCGAAAAAGACACCACGGCACAGAATGCGGAAAAGCAACAGAAGGGCCCCCAACAAAAAGAGGAGGCCCCAGCACACCCTGACAACCCAACCCCAGCCTCATCTGATGAGGAACACTCAATGGAAGAGGAAGAGGATGGAACAAAGAATAAAGAGCCCTGGGAAACAGTGAACAGGGACAAACGAAAGAGAAACCAAAAAAACAAACTGAAGAACCCCCCGAGGTGGAGTGGCAAAAAGCGACACCTTTCAGCCAGCGGACTTAGCGCCGACACCTCCTCCGATGAGGGAAAACAAGACAAGAATTGGCCTCAAATAAAGAGGCAAAGCACCAACGTGGAACGGGAGGCACAGACCCCCCAGACCACCGACCGGGAAGAAAATAAAACCCGCCGAGACAATCAACCCCTGGCTCATGGGAACAGCAATATGACCAACGGCCACCAAACGCAGGACATTGAAAACAAGGTCACAGACCAACCCCCGAAAGTAACAACCCAGGCGAAGACCGGCCTGCAACCCCAACACCTACTGACTGCCACAACGAACGCCAGGGCTACACCACCCCCAAATGCATCTGCATCAAAATCACGGGGCCAGTGCGGACCAGAACAGTTTTCTCAGCCCTGCAACTGTGCTAAAGTTTGCGAGCACCACCGGCATGCTGGGGAACATCCAACAGCTGGAACAGCCAACTGAATAGATTCTGGACTCTTGAGACTGGTAAATCTACCTTTTTATAATTAAAAATTGCATCCATAAATGTGCGAAGCATCAAAGATACTTCGCGGTGTGTAGCCACGCTCAACTATTTAGCAAATGTGAAAGCTGACCTACTGTTCCTGCAGGAGTGCGGAATTCCGCACTTCAGCAACTACAGGCGCTGGTCGAGCTGGTGGTCCCACGGGCCATCCATCTGGTCAGGAGGAAACGACTGCCGCTCCTCCGGCCTGGGTATTCTGCTGCGGGGAGACAACTTCACCATCTCCGACGTTAAGGAGGTGGTGGGCGGGCGCCTCCTCGTAGCAGACGTGAAATACAAAAACACCCCTCTCAGACTTATTAATGTGTACGCCCCGGCCGTAAAAAGTGAGCAGCTGGCAGTCCTTCAGCAACTCCCACTGCTGTTGGCCACCTCCAAGCCGGTCATCCTGGGTGGTGACTTCAACTGCATCATCGATGCGGCTGGACGATCCAGCAGAGCCGACAGCAAACTAGACGCTACGTCCAGACCCCTGATGGAAACGGTAAAAGACGCCAAGCTGCTCGACGTCTGCAGCAACCCTGCAGACGGAGCGCAGCGTAGATACACATGGTCACGGCCAGACGGGTCCGTCCGCTCCAGGATAGACTTCTTCTTTGTGTCCCGAGCTTTCACGGTCAGGTCCACCGACGTAAGGCCGGTGTTCTTCTCTGACCACTGCCTCCTACTGGCCGACTACCACCTGCAGGAAGACCAGGGGGTAGGCAGGGGGACATGGAAGCTAAATGCAAAACTGTTTAATTTCCCAGAGATGGGAAATTAAAAACAAATGGCAGAATAGGAAACCGGGAATCTTTTACTGCTGGGTAATGACTCAAAGGTCTTTTCTACTCATTGAAATACTTTGTGTAAAAGAGCAGAGGCAGAAGTGTGTGGGGGCTGGAGTGATGAGTGTTAGGCAACACATGGAGATAAGATCTAAAACATTAAGAAAGAAAGAACTTGCATTTAACTAGCGCCTCACACAAGGTCATAATTTCCAGAAGTGCTTTATAGCTTTTGAAGCATTTTCTAAAGTGTCATTACTGTGCTAATGCAATGTGCAGCAGCCAATTTATGCACAGCAAGTTCCCTCAATGAGCAACATGATAATGAAGGGATGATCATCCTTTTTAGTGACACGGGTTGTGGGATAAATACTGTCCAACACATTTGAAAAACTCACCCTCTCCTTTTTGAAGTAGAGCCAGGGGGTTCTTTTGCAATCACCTGAGGGGATAGATTGGACCTCACCTAAAAACTCTGGTCGTGAGGTTCTCAGTCAAATGAAATTTCTATCCCATCCCCACCACACCCCCTCCCCTCCTCACCCCACCCCTTTTAAGCTCTCAGCTAGGCAGCATTAGGGAAGGCTTAAAAAAATCCGCAGCTGGATTCTCCAGCGGCGGGAACATCTGTTTTAAAGATGAAATCGTGGAGTACTTTGGAAGTGCATGATAAAATAGGACTGAGTCAGCACGGCTTTGTCCAGGGGAGGTCATGTCTGACAAATCTGTTAGAGTTCTTTGATGAAGTAACAAGGAAGTTAGACAAAAGAGAACCAGTGGACGTGATTTATTCAGATTTCCAGAGGGCCTTTGACAAGCTGCCGCTTAGGAGATTATTAAATACGTTTTTTTTCAGAATTTACAGTGCAGAAGGAGGCCCTTTGGCCCATTGAGTCTGCACTGGTCCTTGGGAAGAGCAGCCCACTTAAGCCGATCCCATCCCCGTAACCCAGTAATGCCACCTAACCTTTTTTGGACACGAAGGACAATTTACCATGGCCAATCCACCTAACCTGCTCATCTTTGGACTGAGGGAGTAAACTGGTGCACCCGGAGGAAACACACGCAGACAGGGGGTGAACATGCAGGCACCTCACAGATAGTGACCCAAGTCGGGATTCGAATCAGGGACCCTGGAGCTGTGAAACAACTGTGCTAACCACTGTGCGACTGTGCTTCCCGTTAAGAGCTATGGTGTTAAGGGTAAGATCCTGGCATGGATAGAGGATTGGCTGACTGGCAGAAGGCAGAGACTAAGGATAATGGGTCTTTTTCAGGATGGCAGCCGGTGACGAGTGGTGTGCTTCAGGGTCGATGCTGGGACCACAACTTTTCACAATACACATTAATGATCTGGAAGAAGGAACTGAAGGCACTGTTGCCAAGTTTGCAGATTATACAAAGATATGTAGAGGGACAGGTATTATTGAGGAAGCAGGGGGCTGCAGAAGGACTTGGACAGGCTAGGAGAGTGGGCAAACAAGTGGCAGATGGAATACAATGTGGAAAAGTGTGAGGCTATGCGCTTTGGAAGGAGAAATGGGGGCATAGACTATTTTCTAAGTGGGGAGATACTTAGGAAATCTGAAGCACAAAGGGACTTGGGAGTCCTTGTTCATGATTCTCTTAAGGTTAACATGCAGGTTCAGTCGGCAGTTAAGAAGGCAAATGCAATGTTAGCATTCATGTCGAGAGGGCTAGAATACAAGACCAGGGATGTACTTCTGAGGCTTTATAAGGCTCTGGTCAGACACCATTTGGAGTATTGTGGGCAGTTGTGGGCCCTGTATCTAAGGAAGGATGTGATGAACTTGAAAAGGGTCCAGAGGAGGTTCACAAGAATGATCCCTGGAATGAAGAGCTAGTCATATGAGGAATGGTTGAGGACTGGATCTGTACTCGTTGGAGTTTAGAAGTATGAGGGGGGATCTTATTGAAACAGGATACTGCGAGGCCTGGATAAAGTGGACGTGGAGAGAATGTTTCCACTTTTAGGAAAAACTAGAAGCAGAGGACACAATCTCAGACTAAAGGGACGATCCTTTAAAACAGAGATGGGAGGAATTTCTTCAGCCAGAGGGTGGTGAATCTGTGGAACTCTTTGCCGCAGAAGGCTGTCTTTAAGACAGAGATAGATAGGTTCTTGATTAATAAGGGGATCAGGGGTTATGGTGAGAAGGCAGGAGAATGGGGATGAGAAACATATCAGCCATGATTGAATGGTGGAGCAGACCCGATGGGCCGAGTGGCCTAATTCTGCTCCGATGTCTTATGGCCTTATGGCACGCAGCGCACTCACATCCACGGATTTCCTGACGGAAACCCCATTGGCCGGCTGCCGGGACGGAGAATCCCGCTGCCGGCAGGGAGGCGCCGCATCAGAAAACAGGGACGGGATCCTCCAGTCGCCGACGGCGAAATCGCGTTCGGCCATCGGCCGGAGAATACCCGTTTCTGACCAAATCAGGCGTGGAGCTGCTTTCACGGTGTTCCACCCCCTCCAAAGCGGCATACTCGCAGAGTACGGCGCGCACCGTACCGACGGCCTCAGGGCGTTGCCTGAGGCCCACCTCCCGATGCTCTGCCCCTGACCGGCCAAGTTCCCAACAACGTCGGTCACGTGTGCTATCATCCGCTGGGAACTCGGCGTGGCTGCTGCGGACTCTGTCCAGCGCCGCCACAATCGGAGGAGGGCCGATCCGCGAGCAGGGGGGACTTTATCTGGGGCTGGGGGCACTGTTGGGTGGTGGTCCAGGGCGCGCAAGCCAACCAAAGGGGGGCACTATTTTGCAGGCTGGGTCCGCGAGCGGCCGGTGCCCTGTTGCACCGCGCGGCCGCCTCAGGCCACCGCCGTGCGAATGCGCGGCCACAAACCCGGCAATTCTCCGGGCCGTATCGGCAACTAGAGCCGGGTACTCTACGCTGCTCGGCTGCCAGCCCCCAGACAAACAGAGGATCGGTGACCGTTTTACGCTGAAATTGCGGTCATAAAACGGCACTGCTCCCACACCGGCGTCAGGATATAGCCTCAGAATCGGAGAATTCAGCCCCAGGTGCGCCGGAATGGAAAATCCCGTATCCTATGGTTAAAAAAGGATAAATAATGGACATTGCACCCAAACTACTCCAGGGCAAGGCTTGACAACAATGCTCCCTATGCTTCAATATTTCACCATAATTCCTCATCTGATCTCACACAGAAAGGTGAGACAGTAATTGGATGTCCAACGGTCTAGTGGCTGTGTCTTTAAGAGTCATTCAGCTCTGAGACATTATTGGATACATGGGGCTGGATTCTCCGGTCACCGACACCGAAATCGTGTTCGGCGATTGGTCAGAGAATCAAAGTTCCCAACCGAATCGGGGGCGTTACCGCTTTCACAATGCTCCGCCCCCTCCAAAGCGGCATAATCGGAGAGTCGCCAACTCGGCATGGCGGTTGTGGGCTCAGCCCAGTGCCGCCACAGTCAGGGGAGGGCGAATCCACGGGCAGGGGGCACTTTATCAGGAGCTGGGGGCACTGTGGGTGGGGGGGGGGGGTTGGTCCAGGACACGCAAGCTGGCCAAAAGGGGGCACTATTTTGCGGGCCGAATTCGCGAGCAGCCTCTGCCATGTAGCACGGTGCGGTCTCCACCTTGCGCATGCGCGGCCACGGACCCGGCAATTCCCCTGGCTGTTTCGGCAGCTAGAGCCGGGTGCTCTACACTGCCGGCATGCTAGCCCCAGCCAAACAGAGGATTGGTGGCCATTTTACGTCATTTTTTCTGGTGTAAAACGCCACCTTTCCCATGCCAGTGTGGGGGCATAGCCTCAGAATCGGATAATCCAGCCTATGATATCTGGATCTAGGGACATTGGACAAGGTGGAGGCCATGCGGTGCTTTTAGCTTGTCCGCCATTCTGTGGGATCATGACTGATCTTTATCTTAGTTCATCAGCCACCTTGATTCCATATCCCTGAACATACCTGTTCACCTATCTCAGTTCTGACATTTTACTTCTTGATAGCTTTTCTATTGAGAGGTGAGTGGAGTGAAGAAGAATGACATAAACACTGAATGACCAAGCTCTTATTTTAAGAGCTCCATCATTACAGCCCCTTAATCATCTGAAGCATGTCAATGGGATGCAACACAGCAAACCCGAGGAAAAAAGCAAATTACTGCGGATGCTGGAATCTGAAACGAAAGAGAAAATGCTGGGAAATCTCAGCAAGTCTGGTAGCATCTGTAGGGAGAGAAAAGAGCTAATGTTTCGAGTCCGATGACTCTTTGTCAAAGCTTTGTCTAGTCTGATTCTCCTCAACATTATGGAAATGGATTGAGACAGAGGAAACACTTAAAACAAAGGCAGAGTGACATTAAGAGGGATGAAATCATTGGCAATTTAGCTGACCTTGTGGAGCGAATATGAAGTGTTCAATGTTCAGTTGCCAGAGGTTATGAATCATCCATGGCTTGTTTAAAGGCAGAATAGAGTAATCTTTAACTTGCTGCCTAAACCAGCCAAAGAACAGTCAAATGTTCTGAACCAAATTTTTCACGAAGAAGTTGACCAATATACAGTTTAGCTCCAGGGGAGGGTGAATCACTCTTAATTCTGATAGTGAATGCTCTTGAAAAGCTGATACACTGGGTTGAGGGCGAGAGCATACTAATGGCATTAGATTTTAGTGGCTCGAGTGTTATATTTGTAGACTGTTATTGTTGTGTTGTTGCGTGGTCACTTTAAGAGTTGAGTCACATGATAGTCTATGACATCATAGATTATCATAGATTATCATAGAATTTACAGTGCAGAAGGAGGCCATTCGGCCCATCGAGTCTGCACCAGCTCTTGGAAAGAGCACCCTACGCAAGGTCAACACCGCCACCCTATCCCCATAACCCAGTAACCCCACCCAACACTAAGGGCAATTTTGGACACTAAGGGCAATTTATCATGGCCAATCCACCTAACCTGCACATCTTTGGACTGTGGGAGGAAACCGGAGCAACCGGAGGAAACCCACGCACACACGGGGAGGATGTGCAGACTCCGCACAGACAGTGACCCAAGGCGGAATCGAACCTGGGACCCTGGAGCTGTGAAGCAATTGTGCTATCCACAAGGCTACCGTGCTGCCCCATCATCGGGTACTTCGCGGGCTTAGTGTCAGTCGAGACCAGGCCTCTGTACAGTTCACATTCATCTAATAAACCTCAGTTGATTATTGCGTTCAGACCACGTGCTTCAGCATTTCCATTCCTTTATTCTGCAAGTACAATACCGAGCATGATGAAAATAAAACTGGCTGCGAGGATGGGATGAGAAGAAAAATTATTTTCTGAAGAGAAAACGAAAATCAAAGCTTTTGACGATCAACGTTGAGGCAGATCAACAGTAGGTCAGCGATCGCAGGCCGCGCCTGTATCAGACATATTCCAGTGGCTGCTTCTCACGTCCAATGACATACCAGCAATTATCCCAGGATGGGGAAGGTATTGGAAATGGCATTAAAGGGGAGGATATCTGCAACAAATCCCGAATTAAAGCCATATATTTCCACTAAGCGTGAGTTGACAGTACAAGGCGGATGGATGCTTGTTGTGGGGGATGAGAGTAATATTTCTGCAAATTTGCAACAGAGTGTTGTACAATTTTGTAAAAAAATTAAGAGTACTACCCAATTATTGCTTTTCAATTTACTGTGGCCAATCCACCTACCATCCACAACTTTGGGTTGTGGGGGTGAAACCTACGCAGACACAGGGAGAATGTGCAAACTCCACATGGACTGTTTTGTTATGCTCTTGACGTAGCATAAGTTGCTTCCTTGAAGTGCACTCTGACAAAGGAAGGTTCAGACTTGGAGATAGCTTTAACACGTTTATTAATCTGTTAACGATTCTCATACTTGGATTCGACTCTACTGTTAATCCTGCTATAGCTACTCAGACTGATGTACCAGTCTGCTACAATCCATGTGGTGGGTGTGATGTTCAATCAACCCTGTGTCTGTACTCACTGAGTGTCTCCACTGGAAAGAGACTGAGCATGTGTGCTGTGTCCTTCTATATGGGTTGGTTTAATGCCCTCCTGTGGTAGTGTCACCTCTGTGTGTATCTTGAATGCCCATTGGTCGTGTCCTATCTTACTGACCTATTGGTTGACTGTCTGCGTGTCATGTCTCTGGTGCTCCCTCTAGTGTCTAGCTAGGTGTAGTGTATGTACATTAACCCTTTGTGTACTCCGTGATGTATATCACCGCATCCCCCCTTTCTTCGTGTTACATATTTTCTGTACAGTGTTAAAGAAAATTGAACAAACTAGGTAGATAAGTGATGCGATGTACAAGTTATGATAACTGTGATGACTATCCAATATAATACAAGACCAAATCGTAGTTGCAATGACTTTGAGGATAAGACAATACAAAATAAAACTTATGAGCCCAAAGTTCATGAATTTACATGGTCTGGTATAGAAGTGTCAATGGTGACGTTGTCATTCCCTTGTGAATGCCGTCAGTGTCCTGGTGTTTGGTCATCAGGAGGTGTTCAAGTGTTCAAATCACTTCATTGACTGATTTGGACTTTTTTTTTTCCCGGTGCTTATGGTAGCAATTCTTGATGGCATCTGTCCTGAAAGCCATGTTGTCTGTTGGTAGTGCAGCAAACGTGAATTGGTAAGATGCTTCGTCCTGCCATGGTATGTCATTGTACTGAGCTGAGCAGTAACAGTGGCCCACATTTGCAGAGTTGTACCATGTCGTACCAGTCGTAGTTCCATAGGTGTTGTTTTTGTCCTGCTTGTTGTCGACATTGGTGCCTTTGGTACGATTCTTGTTATTGTCCTTGATGTTGTTGTTGTGTTGGTTGGTTTTGTTGTCGTGTTTGCAGCGCTCAAGGACCACACTCTGTGGTTAATACGAGTCCTTCACACAGTTACTCGTGTCAGCGTGCTTTGTGGCATCTGTTGTTTCCTTGAGCGTGCCGTCACTGAGTTTGCGGCACTCCCCGTCGGCTTACTTGAATCAGCTCGGCTTGTCGATGCTCCCCGTCTGGAGCCCTTTCTGGTTCACCGAATCAGCTTTAGCTTCTTGCCACCCCCCACCCCCCCGGTCCGGAGTCATTGCAGGTTCACTTGAGTCAGCTGAGGTTTCTTGATGCTCCACGTCTGGAGTCAAAACATTCAGGAATGCATTTGCTTGTGGAGAGGCTCGAGCGGATGAGGTTTGAATTAATGTGGTGTCACCGGAGTCACCAGCAGTCTCACTGTGATTGCCGAGTGCCTCTGTACACACTAGCTGAGGTCTGTCACGTTGCACATCTGGTATGGGAAGTGGGATGCCGTCGTCACTTGTCGCACATACAGTGAGTAGAGCCTCAGTAGCTTCTTGTTATTCACTTGAGCTGGGTAGACTGTCAGATTCTGCTTGCTGTGCACTTGAGCTGGGTAGACTGTCAGTCTGCTTGCTGTTCACTTGAGCGTGGTAGACTGTCATAGTTTTTCTGTTGTTCACTTGAGCGTGGCAGACTTGCATCGTCTGCCGCTGGTTGCTCAGAGGAGGTTGCTAGACCCTCATGGTCTTGTTCATGCAAGGACTGCACTCTGGAGTCTTGCGTTGCTTCTATCGTGGAGTCCGTCCACGAGCT
The DNA here is from genome assembly GCF_047496885.1 of Scyliorhinus torazame. Classification (NCBI taxonomy): domain Eukaryota; kingdom Metazoa; phylum Chordata; class Chondrichthyes; order Carcharhiniformes; family Scyliorhinidae; genus Scyliorhinus; species Scyliorhinus torazame. The sequence goes on from NC_092710.1 coordinate 92,094,055, forward strand.
CGCTGTGGAGGCTTGTGTCACTCCCTCTGTGGAGTCTTGCAGTGTTCCCTGTGTCGAATCATGCATTGGTCTCGCTGTGGCGTCTTTCACCGCTGTCTGTGTGGAGGCTGGGACCCTTCGTGGTGCGTGAACCACTCTCTGTGTGGGGTCGGGGACTCTTCGTGGTGTGTAGACCACTGTCTGTGTGGCAGCAGGCCACTCTCTGTGGGCTTGTACCATGCTCTGTCTCTTGGCATCAGGCCACAGCATAATCCTGCACTCACGAGTCGGGATGTCGTATATTCTGGGCTGAAGATCCTCAAATCCGAAGAATCCATCCGCGTCTGTGTCGGATTCTTCACTGTAGAACACATCTTGTTGCGGTTTGGATTTGGTACTGGGGTCGCCATCTCCAATGATGAAATCATTGTCTGAGTCATAGCCTTCTAGGACCATATCATCACCTTTTGTGTCAGAGCTGGCATTGGGCTCGCGATGTCCAAAGAAGAATTCAGGGTCTGAGTCATAGTCTCAGGTAATGTTCGAATGAAGGAACTCGCATGGAGCTACCTTTGATGGTCAGGAATCAATGTCCAGTTCCGGGAAAAAGCAGGACTGTGCCGGTCATGTGCACGGGTGAGGAATGCACTGTCATTGTCCTCATTGTATCCATGGAAGTGGCCTAAAATGCAGTGGCAATGTCTACAAATTGACTTTGTTGGTCCATACGAGAGGCACATGTTCACGGCCGCAGGAGGCACACATTCCATGTGGCGTGAGGTGGCCCTGATGAAGTCAATAACTGTGGAACAAATTACCCCAAAACTCAATGAGATTTTCACCAGATTTGGGAAACCGGACAAATTATTCATCACAACGGTCCATAGTTCACAGCTTCGGAGTTCGGGGACTATATAAAGATGAATGTATCCAACATATAAAATCAGATCCGTACCACCCTCCCTGGAATGGTTGAGCCAAACAGTTTGTCTACTCTTTGAAGTATGGACTGAAATGATCCAAGGACCAAGGTTCATTACATTGCCCTTAAACAGTTTCTTGGCGACGTATCACTATGCCTCACATACAACTACAGAGTCCCACAGCTTTACTACTAATGAAGAAGAAGCTGAGAACTACTTTTGATCCATTCTTACTGCTGGAGACATCTGAGATTGTAGAATGCAATCAACACTTGCAGATAATGAGAAGAGAAGGTAGTTCGAGAAGACGCTTGTTTAAACAAGGAGAGAAAGTGTTGACACGTAGCTATACCACGAGCGAGAAGAGAGTTCCTGCAGTATTGGCTCTGACTGGCCCAATCTCCTATATAGTACAAACTGAAGATGAGTCACTGTGGAGATGACACTTAGACAAGTTGTTATTTATACATATAGATGCACCAGTACCATGAATGCCAAAACTACTTCAAGAGGAAATAATATTCATACATCCAGATCGTGTGACTGCGACTTCTGATCAATCCGCTGAAGCAGAGACTGACAATAAATCCCCGGCTACAATTAGTTTTCCTACAGTTAAAGAGACATCACACCTTCTAGAGTAGGGACATCCACAAAAGAACCTGTGTGTACACCTAAGGTCATGAACAATCAAATCCCTGCAGTGCGCAGGCAACATACAGATTAGATGCTCACCAGATCATCTTTCCTCATGACTCTATTACCACTGTGTAATGCCTGCTCTTGTATAAATTTTTTAATGACCATGTAAAAATATTATAGTTATTTGTTGTGTTGGACCTTAGAAATAAAGGGGGAGGGTTGTTATATATGTGGGTTGTTATTGTTGTGCTGCTACATGGTCACTTTAAGAGTTCAGTCATGTGATAGTCTGTGATGTCATCGGCTACTTCACGGGTTTAGAGTCAATCTAGATTAAGCCTTTGTACAGTTCACATCCATCCAATAAACCTCTGTTCATTATTGTGTTCAACCCACATGCTTCAGCATTTCCTTTCTTTCATTCGGCAAGTACAATACAGAACATCCAGCAAACAGCCATCACAGATGCGATGAGTCAAATGGCTTCTCTCTCTGGGCTATAATGTGCTATGGTTGCAATAGATTGAAGGAAATAAGAGTGGCCTCATTCCAGCATAACCCGCAGCGTTAAACAAAGGGCTGAGATAGCAAACTTCTCTTCCACTTAGTAAAGGACGACTTTCAGAGATGAGTACATCGTTCATTTGGAGCACTATTATGTTTGTGTCAATGCACCTCATCTTTAATAATGATAACTTGACATCTTTCCTCAGATACTGTGACCAAAGTAGATGCGAGAACAAAAAGGAAATACATAACATTTTGTGTGGAAACATTTTAAGGCTAGATCGTTAAAAAACTCACTCTCTCAAGCTTCACCAGGGCATATTTAAGAAAAATAAAGGTTTTTGTTTAAAACTGTGAGGATGAACGACCACAGGAAAAAAAACCCCAGAAGACCCAAAATATTTCCATCTTCAAATAGAAGAATTCAATAGGTTAGCTGTTTTCAATACCAAATTGTACGGAATTCGAAGATGCGCTTTCTGCATAAATTTGCATATTTGTTGCCGTGTGAGAAAATTGTGACTATTAAGAACTGATGTTATGCAAAATCTCCATAAAATGTACTTTCAATAGATGCAAAATTGTTACTCCACAAGACATATCGAAATTTGCATTATGAAATGTTCCCAAAGTCTTCAGCGTCTGCAGAATAATTTATTTCCAGTCATAACCAAATAGCAATGTTTTCTTGGGTAAACTCTTTTCAAAAAGATATTATTATCTGAGCAATGCTCAAGAGCATCACTGATGAGATAACTAACTTAACTGAAAATGGAAAACTATAAAAGCTGTGCCCTGACTAACTCAACTATAAACATGCCTCATTATAGTACAGCCACACACAATACATTACTTACCGACCTCTGCTTCATAGCAGGTTGTAATACTATTCACATTTTGGGGAAAATTAAGTTGTATTCATGCAATACATGATATACTCTATATAAGATTACATGAATTTTGCAATTTAATGAAATGTTTATGACTATTTAAAATCAGTCAGTTGGTTCACTTGAATACCAACAGGGCTCCGTTGATGTGGCGTGGACTGCACACGTTTGACATTTCTCTCTCCTCACCAACTCTGTCTTACTTTGCAGCAATTCCATGGCATCGCAGCAATTAGTAAGTCACCTGGTGCCAAGCGACTGTGGGGTGGCCATTTATTCTGACATCACGTGCAAATGAATGTAGACAGTGAGGAATTGCCCCAGTCAGGTGGGGGGGAGTAGGGGGCAGGGTGAGGGCATGGAGTTGATCTTGGAATAACCCTGCTGAACCCAACGATTGTCAACCCCTTTTGAGATTTTCCAGAAATATTGCTCTTTGTGGTCATTTCTGAGCATGTACATTGGAATGTCACAGGCGGTGCCATTTATGTATTCCTATTCTACTGTTGAGCCATGTATACCATTGAAATGGTTTCTTTTGTCCTGGATCTGAAATTTAAAGAAGTTCTAACCACAACACAGCCCTACCGTATTTTGTGGGTAGAGTAATGCAGGGGGGGTACGGGGGGTGGGGGGGGGGGGGGGGGTGCTGGGTGGCAGTCATGATTTGGACCTCATCTCTTTCTCTCTCACAGAACTTTGATCTATTAACAATGCGGCATTCATGTTACGAGATGATTCCATATACAAGGCCAATATGTCACAAAACATCTTTGCTCTGTTTTGATAGCCACATCATTTGATGTCCATTTGTGGGTCTTTCATGTGACTGCGCCCAAAGTAGCTTCAACTGCCTGACAGGAATTTGTGCACTTAAATCCTTCCTGCCAGGATTAACGTGTTCTTACAAGATCTGGCTAAAGGAACTTTAGGGCTTCTATTTTTTGGTTGAAAAGTGTGCAAAAATAATTTGGGTGTGAAATAATTACTTTTCCTAGATTAACCCCTTGGGGTAATGGGGGATAGTGGGGAGCTTGGGGCTGGGGTGATGGGGTTGAGGGAATTGGGGAAAGTTGGGGTAGGGGTAGAATGGGGCTGGGTGGTTGGTTCAAACCACTCTGGGGCGGGCCTAGCCCCTGAAGGTGCGGAGAATTCCGCACCTTTGGGGCGGCCCCATGCCGGAGTGGTTCACGCCACTCCTCGGCACTGGGACCCCCCCCCGCCCCCTGCCGGGTAAGGGAGAATCCCGCCCCACGAGCTGGCGCCACTCTGATCTCTGAGTCACACGTTATGGGGTCAAGCCCTATCCCAATAGGTGGAATCTTCCAGCACCGCCAGCAGCCGGAATTGTGCTGTGCAAGGTAAATTAAATGGGTGTGAAGCCTAAAATCTGTTTCCCATTGTGAATTGTCGAAATTCTGGTTTTGGGACTTTAAAGACTCCCCACTATCCCCCATTACCCCAAAGGGTTAAAGGGCCACGCTGAATTGCCCCTTTGTGTCCAAAGGGTAAGTGGGGTTACAGGGATAGGGACAGGGAGTGCTCTGTCGGAGGGTCGGTGCAGACTCGATGGGCTGAATGGTCTCCTTCAGCACTGTTGGGATTCTATTATTCTATGATTATATGAGTTTCTTTGTGTTAAGACCTCCACAAGGGCCATGGGGAAACCATTGTCGACCGCCCGATGGGACCCGTGGAATATGAGCTTCCCAAGTACCCAAACCCGGAATGGACTGAACATAAAAGCCAGCCCAAGCAGGATCGGGTGAGTTTTAGCTCTCCCAGCAAAGACTGGATTAGGCGAGTCACTGCTGTGGACAGAATATTGTGTACAATTTAATCAATCTTCATTCCACTACCACTGGCTTCCTCAAGTTACTTAACTTAGGTAACCAAATGCAAGCCACAATGTCAGTAAGACTCGTCTTCAGATGGTTCCTTGGTAAAGTGAAGATTAAGAAATCAGATAGAACATACAATGCAGAAGGAGGCCTTTCGGCCCATCAAGTCTGCACCGACCCACTTAAGGCCTCACTTCCACCCTATCCCCGTAACCCCTCCTAACCGTTTTTGTCACTAAGGGCAATTTATCATGGCTAATCCATCTAACCTGCACGTCTTTAGACTGTGGGAGGAAACCGGAGCACCCGGAGGAAACCCACGCAGACACGGGGAGAACGTGCAGACTCCGCGCAGACAGTGACCCAGCAAGGAATAGAACCTGGGACCCTGGCACTGTAAAGCCACAGTACTATCCACTTGTGCTACCGTGCTGGACATAGAGGGAAATCAGGAAATGGGGCCATGGACTCCTGTTGTCCTGCCTTTCCTGATAAGGTATTCCTCCAACAGGTATCGAGTGTGTGAATTCCACCTGCAATATTTGATGCTTATGATATTTCACACCTCAAATACTGCCATGCACAACCCAATCCCAAAGCCGGAATGTGCAGTATAGTCAAGGCCCAGGAGAATCAAACTCAATAAAGTACTGCATTAGACAAACTGGCCTTCATTCCACCTTAAAACAAACTTGTCATGAAGTATAGTTACTTGTTTTGTCTTTAAATCTATAAGTGTTTATTTGTTTAATCCAGTCAGGTGTCAAGTACACAAGCCAAGTTCTCCATGCCTTCGTCGCCCAAATCTCTGCCTGGACACTTGAACATAAATAGTTTCTCACCTAGCAGACAGCTGCAGAATGCAGTCCCGTTGCTTTGTGTGATACAAGTGGAATTGCTTCTGCATGGGTTGTAGGGGAAGCCGCAGGGGTCGTACAGCTGCTCACACAGGTCACCAATGAAGAATGGAGGGCAGATGCATTCAAACTTTCCAGGGACGGCAGGTTCGAAACAGGTGGCGCCATCTCGACAGGGATTGGAATCGCATTCATTCACATCCTCTGTGCAGGTTGGCCCTCGCCAGCCTGGAGTACACATGCAGCTGCCAAAAGATATTGAAATTAAAGGTCATTTGTTCACTGAATCACTAGGCAATGGACACCCGTGCCACAATCCCTGACACTAGCTCAAGACGTTAAAACATTCAACAGTGTTTCAGGCACACTGACTAAAACGGAGCTGATACGAAATATTGAATGTGCCAAATCGTGCATGTGAAGCTTCACTAATATTTAATTTTAGCAGTTCAGGAAGACAAAATATTTTAATTTAAGGATAACATAAAAATGTTAATTATAGCATTAGAGATTTTATGTACTCCATTAAGCACTAAAAGGATACATTGTTCAGAAACCCGAACACGCTCCAATTCTAAGCAGAATGCTGAACACATGTTTCCTTCTTTCGATCAGAATCTCCAACTGGAACAGGATACCGATTTTATTTGACATATTTCTGAGATATTCTCTTCAAATTGGTGACTCCTCACTTTTCACTGGACTGATATGCCCAAAGGACACATGCATTGCTTCTCTCACCTATATCAAGAGGAGGCAGCAGGGATTTAACTGCTCCTTGCACAAGGGAACATGTGGAAACATTAGCATAATTTCCATGGTTAATGGAGTAATAAATTGATAACAATTCACAATAAAATACAATATCTTGCATTGCAGAAGAAGGCCATTTAGCCTATTGCACCTGTGCCATCTCTTTGCAAGAGCTATCCAATTAGTCCCACTTTCCCGATAGTCATGCAATATCTTTTTTTCCCCTTTCCAAGTATTTATCCCATTCTCTTTTGAACATTATTGAATATATTTACACCACTTTTTCAAGCAATATATTCCAGATCATCACGGTGCCACAGTGGCTAGCACTGCTGCCTCACAGCACCAGGGACCCGGCTTCAATTCCGACCTCGGGTGACTGCCTGTGTGGAGTTTGCATGTTTTCCCATGGGTTTCCTCTGGGTGCTCCCGGTTTCCTCGCACAGCCCAAAAATGGGCAGGTTTGGTGGATTGGCCATGATAATTTTCTCCTTAGTGTGCAAAGGTTGGGTGGGTTAAAGGGATAGCATGGGAAATTGGGCCTAGGTAAGATTATCTTTCAATGGGTCAGTGCAGACTCGATGGGCCGTATGCCCTCCTTCTGCACTGTAAAGATTCTGATTAGAACTTTCTGCTTAAAAAAGTTATCGCCAGCTCCTCAATTGCCAATTGCCCTCAATCAGTGTCTAATGGCTATCGACTCTTGACGTTGGAAACCATTTTGCGTTACTTACATTATGAAAGCCCTTCATCATTTTGAACACCTCCATTAAAAATGTCCTCAGTGCTCTGAAGGAAAAAACTCATAGATTCTCCAGACCCTCCCTGCAATTGAAGTCCTTCATCCCTGGGGCTACATTTTTCAGATGGCAGGTGCTCGAGCCCTGCCAACTGGAGAGTCAATGGGGATGTGTTCCCTGTCTACATCAACAGGTCCACTGCCATTGGCAGCAGGCAGGACTTCTGTCCGCACTTGAATGCAAGTCGCACCTTGGAAATCACCGGCCAGTGAGACTAGGTATTAGCCTGGGCATCTGGATCTCACGTCCACTGGCCCACCCACCATGCCACTGTCCCCCGCTAAAGACCAGCAGGTTTCTATTTCAGAACAAAGGGCAGATGGAAGTTTCAAAGTGATAACGGCACCACCAGAGGATCAGTTAGCAGCATTCTTACTAATGAGACTTAAGGTTGCGTGTTCCAGTCTTACTCCAGCGGTTTGAGCACATAATCTAGGCTGACACTCCAATGCAGCACTGTGGAAGAGCTGCCCTGTTGGAGGTGCAATCTTTTGGATCACCATAACCCCTATATACTTTCTCAGGTGGCAAGAGAAGATTCCATGGTACTACTAAAAAAATAGGTGAGTTGCACCCAGTGTCTTGGCCTACTAGTTAGCACGGTAGCATAGTGGTTATCACTATTGCTTCACAGCTCCAGGGTTCCAGGTTCGATTCTGGATCGGGTCACTGTCTGTGTGGAGTCTGCATGTTCTCCCTGTGCCTGCGTGCGTTTCCTCCGGGTGTCCCAGTTTCCTCCCACAAGTCCCGAGAGACGTGCTATGAGGTAATTGGGACATTCTAAATTCTCCCTCCATGTACCCGAACAGGTGCCGGAATGTAGCAACTAGGGACTTTTCACAGTAACTTCATTGCACTGCTGGTCTTTAGCGGGGGACAGTGGCATGGTGGGTGGGGCAGCACGGTAGCCTTGTGGATAGCACAATTGCTTCACAGCTCCAGGGTCCCAGGTTCGATTCCAGCTTGGGTCACTGTCTGTGCGGAGTCTGCACATCCTCCCCGTCTGTGCGTGGGTTTCCTCCGGGTGCTCCGGTTTCCTCCCACAGTCCAAAGATGTGCAGGTTAGGTGGATTGGCCATGATAAATTGCCCTTAGTGTCCAAAATTGCCTTTAGTGTTGGGTGGGGTTGCTGGGTTGTGGGGATAGGGTGGCGGTGTTGACCTTGGGTAGGGTGCTCTTTCCAAGAGTTGGTGCAGACTCGATGGGCCGAATAGCCTCCTTCTGCACTGTAAATTCTATGAAATAATGTAAGCCTACTTGTGACAATAAAGATTATTGTTATTATTATTAATAAGGGCAGCATGGTGGTGCAGTGGTTAACATTGCTGCCGAGGTCCCAGGTTCGATCCCAGCTCTGGGTCACTGTCCGTGTGTTTGCATGGGATTCGCCCCCCACAACCCAAAGATGTGCAGGGTAGGTGGATTGGCTACGCTAAATTGACCCTTAATTGGAAAAGAATGAATTGGATACTCTAAATTTATTTTTTACAAATCATTATTAATGCAAAAAAATGGATTATCTGGTCATTATCACATTGCTGCTTGTGGGAACTGGCTGTGTGCAGATTAGCTGCTGTATTTCCTGTATTCTGACAGTGACAGCACATCATTATGGGCAGCACGGTAGCACAAGTGGATAGCACTGTGGCTTCACAGCGCCAGGGTCCCAGGTTCGATTCCCCGCTGGGTCACTGTCTGTGCGGAGTCTGTACGTTCTCCCCGTGTTTGCGTGGGTTTCAGCCGGGTGCTCCGGTTTCCTCCCACAGTCCAAAGACGTGCAGGTTAGGTGGATTGGCCATGATAAATTGCTCTTAGTGACCAAAAAGGTTGGGAGGGGTTATTGGGTTACGGGGATAGGGTGGAAGTGAGGGCTTAAGTGGGTCGGTGCAGACTCGATGGGCCGAATGGCTTCCTTCTGCGCTGTATATTCTATTAGCTGTAAGGTACTTTGGGACATGATGTGATGTAAATGCAAGTCTTCCTTTTTAATTTTAAAAGAGAAAAGCGTAGTTCAGGAAAGAACGCTGCAGTGGAGGAAATGTGTGAATTTCAACGAAGCTCAGAGAAGTTAATGAGGCCGAGACTGCCAAACAGGGAAGGCAGACTGAGGTTGAAGCCTATCAAAGGGAAGGGGTCACAATTGCTGGCTGTGGTTTAGTGAGATTTGACATAATAGAAATGGAAGAAACAAAACATTCAGAGGCCCACAGAATAGATCCAGGAGCAATGATTAAACCATTATATTGTGAATGGAGAGGAGTTGTTTACATTAAGGGTTTTACATTAAGATCATAGATTCATAGAATTTAATGTGCAGAAGGAAGCTATTCAGCCAATCAAGTCTGCACCGGCCCTTGAAAAGAGCACCCTACTTGAGCCCATGCCTCCACCCTATCCCCCTAACCCAATAACCCCACCTAACATTTTGGACACTGAGGGCAATTTAGTGTGGCCAATCCACCTAACCTGCACATCTTTGGACTGTGGGAGGAAACCGGAGCACCCGGAGGAAACCCACGCAGATACGGGGGGAACTCCACACATCAAATTCCACACAGACAGTCACCCGGGCCCGGAATTGAGCCTGGGACGTTGGAGCTGTGAGACAGCAGTGCTAACTACCGTGCCAACGTGCCACCCTGAGAAAGATCTGAGAAATATTAATACCATCACCATCGCTGATATTCATGATGCTAAAACTGTTTACCCACTGTGAAAGGTAGACAGTAAACTAGGTTGTGCTTTTCAAACATTAAACTTTTACTTAGAAATATGCAGAATTTATAGCATAGGGCATTTGACACAACCAGTCCCTGCTGGTATTTGTGCTCCACGTGACTTTCCTTACATACATTTTCATCTAGACCCATCATTAAATCCTTCTATCACTTCCTTTGTCATATTCCTATCTAGTGATTTATGCTAGATGCCTCAACCACTTCTAGGGGTAAAGAACTCCACCTGGTTGTGACTCCCCTGAAGACTTTTAGAAAGATATTAGAAAGATATTAAAATTTCTAGTAGCTGACTGGAAGGATCACACAACAAATTGCACACATTATGATTTTACTGTAATAAACAACTAAAAGCAACTTTGAAAACAATTCAGTTTGCAATTTATAATCTAAACTATGGAAAAGATTCCCCATTTATTTTTTTAATGGTGACAAATTCCCCTCCATGTAATACATTTCTCTACCTTTTAAGTGGACACTTCATTTTCCAGGAGCCATGACTTTGCTCCCAATGACTTTCTTCCTTTTTCCTTTTCCAGCTTGGAAATTCTCACCCCTAAATTTAGTTTCATGGTGTGAGACAAATTAAGGCTACCTCGCTAGCCCAGCTAGGTAAATCTTCCGGTCCTGTTTAAATTCTCACAAACTAAATTTTTCCAATCTGAGATTCGTTTTTTAGAATTTATAGCGCAGAAGGAGGCCATTCAGCCCATCGAGTCTGCACCGGTCCTTGGAAAGCCATGCTACCTAAGCCCACACCTCGATCCCATCCCTGCAACCCCAACCTTTTTTGGAGACTAAGGGCAATTTAGCATGGCCAATCCACCTAACCAGTGGGAGGAATCCGGAGCACCCTGAGGTAACCCATGCAGATACGGGGCAGATTCCATGCAGACAGTGGCCCAAGCAGGAATCGAACCTGGGACCCTGGAGCTGTGAAGCAACAATGCTAACCACTGTGCTACCGTGGCATCCTACAAGCATTTCCTGCAAGCATTTTTGAATAGTGGCTGTCAGGCACAACATTTTCTCTGCTTTGGGTGTTGGGGTCCAATTCACTTCCCATACATGTCTGTTTCCATAGCCGATTAACTAACCTTTCAATCTTACACCATTCCCTCTTGAAATTAAAAAGACAGATTAAACAATAGCTTTAAAAAAAACACAACATTCCTCACTCTTTCTTGTGAGACTTGAAGGTTAACAGCCTATCCATCTACCACAGACGGACTTGCCATTATTTAAAGGTCTGTTCATTTTGTGCCTTTTTCCCAGTAATCAATCTGGGCTTCACTGTCCCATTCAACAAATCAACTCAGACTTGTTGTGAAGCAGGATTTGGAACTGGTCATGTGACCCTCTCTTTTCCTCCATTTAATCTAAATTAAAAAGACAATCCCAAAATATAACTTTATATTTGTAAGAACATTGTTACCACTCTCTGGGTAAAGGAATTTATTTGGAATTGGTTTTATGAATGATATTTATCTTGTTCAAATGGCCACAGTTTTTCCATTTTTCACAAGCAGATGTTCCCTACATCCAGCCTTTCAAGTCATTTCACAATCTTAAAGAAAAGGATTCATAAAATCTCAGTGCTCGCATCATCTTGTATATCATTTTTGGCACTCTGATTTCTGTTGGTAACATGGAAAGTAGAACACTGCATGGGGTTAGCGGGAAGGGGAGAGGGGGGCAGCGCTGGAGTTTAAGTGGAAATGGGAGTCTAGGAATCATGTCAGGTTACCTTGGAAAGAGTTTTTAGCTGCTGGGTCTGGAGGAGGGCTGGGCGGATGGACTGCCTTGGTGCTCCAGTAGTTTGTTAAAAATATGAAAATGACAAATAAAGCAAAAAAATGTTTTCCATCCCTCACTCCCCCACAACACAGTTCCCATTCCCATCCATGTCAACCTATGCCCCTCATCCATTCCTCATGACCCTTTGTCGCTCTCATGCCAAATGAATGCCAACTCATGAAAACCCATACTTTTACACCCTTTCGCCTTATATCTACCATGCCAACTCATCCAGTATCCTCCATGTGAAGACCTCAGGAGCCATGCTGAGATTAAATAAAAAATTTAAATGTCTATTGAATTCATTACTTAAAAAATGCTCTAATTGTTAATTATCGATTCACTACACTTAATTTCCTTTAATCCCTATAGAAACAAATAATTAGGGCTGGATTCTCCGATTACTGACATCGAAATCGCATTCGCCGATTGGCTGGAGAATCCGTTTTGATGCTGAAATCAAGGGCAGTGCCGGCTGCTCTGCCCCCTCCAAAACGGCATCATCGGTGAGTACGTCGCACGCTGTTGGGATGGCCTCAGGGCGTCACCTGAAGGACCTCCCCCGATGCTCCGCCCTGATGGGCAGACTTCCAGATGGCCTGGATCACTTGTGGTCTGAGGTTTCGTAAACCTCGCATGTCGGCTGCAGACTCATGGCCTGCATGGACTCCTCCACTGTCAGTGCACGCACCCCTCTGGAACCTCAGTCAGTTCTCCATTCAGTGCTCACATTCAAAGGAGGAATTTACAACAGTTTGGGGAGAGAGTAAGGAATGTGGAGCCATTGGGCGGCTCTTTTAAGGATGAAAGTAGGTAACATAAAGATACAAAGAATAAATATAAAATACTGCAGATTCTGGACATCTGAAATAAAAACAGAAAATGTTGGGGAAACTCAGCGAGTCTGGCAGCATCCGTGGAGAGAGAAAGAGTTAACTTTTTGTGTCTGCATAACGGAGAAATGTGATGGATTTTATATTGTGTAAGAGGGAGTGGAGCAGTCTGAGCAAAATAGGTCAATGATAAATGGGAGCTGGGAGAGATTGTAATAAAGATGTATAGGGCACGAAATAGAAGAAGCATTGATGGCAGTGTGAAGGGCTATAGAAGGTATTGATAGGGGCATAAAGATACGTCAGCAGAATGTGTTACCGGGCAAAGAAAGGTCGGCGCTCAGTGAAAGCAAAACTGAAGAACAAGTGACAGATGGTCCTGTGGGGGAGGGATTGTTTTTGCATTGGGACAAAAGAAAGGAATCAAGACGGAGGAGAAAGATCACAGTCTAACATTGTTGAACTCAGAGTTGACTCCTGAGGGCTGTTATTTACCTAATCGGAGGATGAGGTGCTGGTCCTTCAGTTTGCATTGGGCTTCACTGGTGCAGCTGTTCAAGGATGGACCTGTGTGCATGAGAGCAAGATGCTGAATTGAAATGGTATGACGTAAATATATGCTATAGTTGATTTGATATAGTTACATAGATGATTTGGAGTTGGGGACCAAGTGCAATGTGTCCAAGTTTGTAAGAAGAGTGGTAAAGCAAAACGTGCAGAGGATACCGGAAGTCTGCAGAGGGATTTGGATAGGTTAAGTGAATGGGATAGGGTCTGGCAGATGGAATACAATGTTGACAAATGTGAGGTTATCCATTTTGGTAGAAATAGCAGCAAAAGGAATTATTATTTAAATTATAAAATATTAAAACATGCTGCTGTGCAGAGAGGCCTGGGTGTGCTAGTGCATGAGTTGCAAAAAGTTGGTTTACAGGTGCAACAGGTGATTAAGAAGGCAAATGGAGTTTTGTCCTTCATTGCTAGAGGGATGGAGTTTAAGGCTAGGGAGATTATGCTGCTATTGTATAAGGTGTCAGTGAGGCCACACCTGGAGTACTGTGTTCAGTTTTGGTCTCCTTACCTGAGAAAGGACGTACTGGCTCTGGAGGGTGTGCAGAGGAGATTCACTAGGTTAATCCCAGAGTTGAGGGTGTTGGATTACGAGGAGAGGTTGAGTAGACTGAAACTGTACTCGTTGGAATTTAGAAGGATGCGGGGGGGATCTTATAGAAACATATAAAATTATGAAGGGAATAGATAGGATAGAATTGGGCAGGTTGTTTCCACGGGCGGGTGAAAGCAGAACTAGGGGGCATAGCCTCAAAATAAGGGGAAGTAGATTTAGGACTGAGTTTAGGAGGAACTTCTTCACCCAAAGGGTTGTGAATCTATGGAATTCCTTGCCCAGTGAAGCAGTTAAGGCTCCTTCATTAAATGTTTTTAAGATAAAGAAAGATAGTTTTTTGAAGAATAAAGGGATTAAGCATTGTGGTGTTCGAGCCGGAAAGTGGGGCTGAGTCCACAAAAGATCAGCCATGATCTCATTTAATGGCGGAGCAGGCTCGAGGGGCCAGATGGCCTACTCCTGCTCCTAGTTCTTATGTTCTTATGGCTCCGAGGGGCATAATGCTTGTATCGATAACATTGGGGTGTAATTCAAATCATGCAATGGTATCAGACCTCCTTAGATATTCCTATCCTGAAAATATTGCTTTTGGCCGTGAAATTGGAACAGCACAATTGTTCTTTAATGGAATGGCATTATAAGTCTTGCAATGCAAAAGCATCTGACCTCCACAGAAAAAGGTACTGATTCACAAAACAATAAAGGAAATGCACTTCACTAAGTGGGAAGTGGTTCAACTTTTCAAACAACATTTAAAACTAAAGCACAGAGTGCTGAATTTGGTGCTTTTTGAGTGCTATAGAGTTTGGTGACCGAGGGAGTGCTGAATTTGGTGCTTTTTGAGTGCTATAGTAAGAGTTTGGTGACCGAGGGAGTGCTGAATTTGGTGCTTTTTGAGTGCTAGAGTAAGAGTTTGGTGACCGAGGGAGTGCTGAATTTGGTGCTTTTTGAGTGCTATAGTAAGAGTTTGGTGACCGAGGGAGTGCTGAATTTGGTGCTTTTTGAGTGCTATAGTAAATGTTTGGTGACCGAGGGAGTGCTGAATTTGGTGCTTTTTGAGTGCTATAGTAAGAGTTTGGTGACCGAGGGAGTTAGGTGAGGAGGGAGTAAGGTGCTCCTTTCATTTTGTTTCTGACATTTCCGCAGAGTGCAAAGAGAGCCAGGAGTTTACAGAAAGTGTAGCTGACTGGGAGCAGAGTCGGAGGGCGGAGATCTAGTTAGTCCACACGGCAGCTATATTCTGTAAGGTAAGAGGGGATGGAGGCTAGGCCAGTTGCATGCTCCTCCTGTAGGATGTGGGTGGTGAGGGATACCACTGGTGTCCCCGCTGACTATACCTGCGGGAAGTGCACCCAACTTCAGCTCCTCAAAGACCGTGTTAGGGAACTGGAGCTGAAGCTGGATGAACTTCGGATCATCCGGGAGGCAGAGGGGGTGATTGAGAAGAGTTACAGGGAGGTAACCACACCCAAGGTACAGGACAAGAATAGCTGAGTTACAGTCAGGGGGAAAAAAACAAACAGGCAGACAGTGCAGGAATCCCTCGTGGCCGTTCCCCTTCAAAACAAGTATACCGTTTTGGATGCTGTTGGGGGGGATGACCTACCGGGGAAGGCCCTAGCGGCCAGGTCTCTGGCACTGAGTCTGGTTCTGGGGCTCAGAAGGGAAGGGGGGAGAATAGAAAAGCAATAGTTGTAGGAGATTCAATGGTTAGGGGAATAGATAGGAGATTCTGTGGTCGCGAGCGAGACTCCCGGAAGGTATGTTGCCTCCCAGGTGCCAGGGCCAGGGTTGTCTCGGATCGTGTCTTCAGGATCCTTAAGGGGGAGGGGGAGCAGCCAGAAGTCGTGGTGCACATTGGTACCAACGACATAGGTAGGAAAAGAGGTGTGGAGGTAATAAACAAGTTTAGGGAGTTAGGCTGGAAGTTAAAAGCCAGGACAGACAGAGTTGTCATCTCTGGTTTGTTGCCGGTGCCACGTGATAGCGAGGCTAGGAATAGGGAGAGAGTGCAGTTGAACACGTGGCTGCAGGAATGGTGTAGGAGGGAGGGCTTCAGGTATTTGGATAATTGGAGCGCATTCTGGGGAAGGTGGGACCTGTACAAGCAGGACGGGTTGCATCTGAACCAGAGGGACACCAATATCCTGGGAGGGAGGTTTTCTAGTACTCTTCGGGAGGGTTTAAACTAATTTGACAGGGGAATGGGAACCGGATTTGTAGTCCAGCAACTAAGGTAGCCGATATTCAGGACGCCAAAGCGTGTAATGAGGCAGTGGGGAAGGGAACACTGATAAAGGAGAGTACTTGCAGGCACGGAGATGGGTTGAAGTGTGTATACTTCAACGCAAGAAGCATCAGGAATAAGGTGGGTGAACTTAAGGCATGGATCGGTACTTGGGACTACGATGTGGTGGCCATCACGGAAACTTGGATAGAAGAGGGGCAGAAATGGTTGTTGGAGGTCCCTGGTTATAGATGTTTCAATAAGATTAGGGAGGGTGGTAAAAGAGGAGGGTGGGGGGGCATTGTTAATTAGGGATAGTATAACAGCTGCAGAAAGGCAGTTCGAGGAGTATCACCCTGATGAGGTAGTATGGGTTGAAGTCAGAAATAGGAAAGGAGCAGTCACCTTGTTAGGAGTTTTCTATAGGCCCCCCAATAGTAGCAGAGATGTGGAGGAACAGATTGGGAACCAGATTTTGGAAAGGTGCAGAAGTCACAGGGTAGTAGTCATGGGTGACTTTAACTTCCCAAATATTGAGTGGAAACTCTTTAGATCAAATAGTTTGGATGGGGTGGTGTTTGTGCAGTGTGTCCAGGAAGCTTTTCTAACACAGTATGTGGATTGTCCGACCAGCGGAGGGGCAATATTGGATTTAGTACTTGGTAATGAACCAGGGCAAGTGATAGATTTGTTAGTGGGGGAGCATTTTGGAGATAGTGACCACAATTCTGTGACTTTCACTTTAGTACTGGAGAGGGATAGGTGCGTGCAACAGGGCAAGGTTTACAATTGGGGGAAGGGTAAATACGATGTTGTCAGACAAGAATTGAAGTGCATAAGTTGGGAACATAGGCTGTCAGGGAAGGACACAAGTGAAATGTGGAACTTGTTCAAGGAACAGGTACTACGTGTCCTTGATATGCATGTCCCTGTCAGGCAGGGAAGAGATGGTCGAGTGAGGGAACCATGATTGACAAGAGAGGTTGAATGTCTTGTTAAGAGGAAAAAGGAGACTTATGTAAGGCTGAGGAAACAAGGTTCAGACAGGGCATTGGAGGGATACAAGATAGCCAGGAGGGAACTGAAGAAAGGGATTAGGAGAGCTAAGAGAGGGCATGAACAATCTTTGGCGGGTAGGATCAAGGAAAACCCCAAGGCCTTTTACACATATGTGAGAAATATGAGAATGACTAGAGCGAGGGTAGGTCCGATCAAGGACAGTAGCGGGAGATTGTGTATTGAGTCTGAAGAGATAGGAGAGGTCTTGAACGAGTACTTTTCTTCTGTATTTACAAATGAGAGGGGCCATATTGTTGGAGAGGACAGTGTGAAACAGACTGGTAAGCTCGAGGAAATACTTGTTAGGAAGGAAGATGTGTTGGGCATTTTGCAAAACTTGAGGATAGACAAGTCCCCCGGGCCTGACGGGATATATCCAAGGATTCTATGGGAAGCAAGAGATGAAATTGCAGAGCCGTTGGCAATTATCTTTTCGTCCTCACTGTCAACAGGGGTGGTACCAGGGGATTGGAGAGTGGCAAATGTCGTGCCCCTGTTCAAAAAAGGGACTAGGGATAACCCTGGGAATTACAGGCCAGTTAGTCTTACTTCGGTGGTAGGCAAAGTAATGGAAAGGGTACTGAAGGATAGGATTTCTGAGCATCTGGAAAGACACTGCTTGATTAGGGATAGTCAGCACGGATTTGTGAGGGGTAGGTCTTGCCTTACAAGTCTTATTGAATTCTTTGAGGAGGTGACCAAGCATGTGGATGAAGGTAAAGCAGTGGATGTAGTGTACATGGATTTTAGTAAGGCATTTGATAAGGTTCCCCATGGTAGGCTTATGCAGAAAGTAAGGAGGCATGGGATAGTGGGAAATTTGGCCAGTTGGATAACGAACTGGCTAACCGATAGAAGTCAGAGAGTGGTGGTGGATGACAAATATTCAGCCTGGATCCCAGTTACCAGTGGCGTACTGCAGGGATCAGTTCTGGGTCCTCTGCTGTTTGTGATTTTCATTAATGACTTGGATGAGGGAGTTGAAGGGTGGGTCAGTAAATTTGCAGACGATACGAAGATTGGTGGAATTGTGGATAGTAAGGAGGGCTGTTGTCGGCTGCAAAGAGACATAGATAGGATGCAGAGCTGGGCTGAGAAGTGGCAGATGGAGTTTAACCCTGAAAAGTGTGAGGTTGTCCATTTTGGAAGGACAAATATGAATGTGGAATACAGGGTTAACAGTAGAGTTCTTGGCAATGTGGAGGAGCAGAGAGATCTTGGGGTCAATGTTCATACATCTTTGAAAGTTGCCACTCAAGTGGATAGAGCTGTGAAGAAGGCCTATGGTGTGCTCGCGTTCATTAACAGAGGGATTGAATTTAAGAGCCGTGAGGTGATGATGCAGCTGTACAAAACTTTGGTAAGGCCACATTTGGAGTACTGTGTACAGTTCTGGTCGCCTCATTTTAGGAAGGATGTGGAAGCTTTGCAAAAGGTGCAAAGAAGATTTACCAGGATGTTGCCTGGAATGGAGAGTATGTCTTACGAGGAAAGGTTGAGGGTGCTAGGCCTTTTCTCATTAGAACGGAGAAGGATGAGGGGCGACTTGATAGAGGTTTATAAGCTGATCAGGGGAATAGATAGAGTAGACAGCCAGAGACCTTTTCCCCGGGTGGAACAAACCATTACAAGGGGACATAAATTTAAGGTGAAAGGTGGAAGATATAGGAGGGATATCAGAGGTAGGTTTTTTACCCAGAGAGTAGTGGGGGCATGGAATGCACTGCCTGTGGAAGTAGTTGAGTCGGAAACATTAGGGACCTTCAAGCAGCTATTGGATAGGTACATGGATTACGGTAAAATGATATAGTGTAGATTTATTTGTTCTTAAGGGCAGCACGGTAGCATTGTGGATAGCACAATTGCTTCACAGCTCCAGGATCCCAGGTTCGATTCCGGCTTGGGTCACTGTCTGTGCGAAGTCTGCACGTCCTCCCTGTGTCTGCGTGGGTTTCCTCCGGGTGCTCCGGTTTCCTCCCACAGTCCAAAGATGTGCAGGTTAGGTGAATTGGCCAATGATAAATTGCCCTTGATGTCCAAAATTGCCCTTGGTGTTGGGTGGGGTGTTGAGTTTGGGTAGGGTGCTCTTTCCAAGAGCCGGTGCAGGCTCAAAGGGCCAAATGGCCTCCTTCTGCACTGTAAATTCAATGATAATCTATGATTAATCTAGGACAAAGGTTCGGCACAACATCGTGGGCCGAAGGGCCTGTTCTGTGCTGTATTTTCTATGTTCTATGTTCACAGTTTTAAGAAATGTCAGCTGACTAATAAGCCATTTTTAAAGAATGGCTTGAAGGAGGAGTGGGAAATAGAGATGGAGAAGTCAAGGAAAAGAATTCCAGAGCTTAGAGTCTAGGCAGCTGAAGGTACTCCCATAATGGTGGAGGCATGAAAAGAGAAGATGCACAAGAAGCAAAGATTGGAGGAGTGTCGAGATATCAGGAGGTCACAGGGACAGTGAGAGGGTAAGTTGCTCCTGATCACCATCAGTGAGTCCTACTGGAAGATGAGTGCGGATGTTGAGTGTAATTATTGTGCGCCCCACAGGTACTGTCAAAATTCACTTTTTAGGCTCACACATGGAGAACTGTCACCTGAGAGAGGCATTGAGAGGAAAAACTGGGATGAAAAAGCTGGGAAGAACTTACGTAAATATGTTAAAGTCTATTGCGTCACTCGTCTAAGATTTGTTTTGTTTATAGGGAGTTCTGTATTTTACATCCATAACTACAATAGGACAGTAATGCAAAATAAATTATCTTTGCCATGAATTGAAACACAACTTTGAGATTGATTGTGACAAAATTAGTAACTTTGACTTTTCTGTGATTGAATTCCATTTGCAACGCATCTTCTAGTTGTTCCAGTTCAGTAAAATCTACTTTTTTAAAATTTAGAGTATCCAATTCTTTTTTTTCCAATTAAGGGGCAATTTTAGCATGGCTAATTAACCTACCCTGCACATCTTTGGGTTGTGAGGGTGGGACCCACGCAGACACGGGGAGATAGTGCAAACTCCACAAGGACAGTGATCCAGGGCCTGGATCAAACCCGGGTCCTTGGCGCTGTGAGGCAGTACTGTTAACCACTGCGCCACCGTGCTGCCACACAGTAAAAAATCTCTTGATTTGAGTTTCATAATCTTATCTATCTCTCTCAAGTTTGGATTCATTTGCTGGAAACTTGTACAGCTTCCTAAAAAGGGAGATTGTTTTGTTGAAAAGTCAAAGGTAGTTTCAATGAAAAATGTTTTACTCTTGATCTGACAGGTTAGGAAATGTTTAAATATTCAGAACTTCTGGAAATAACTGTGCTGTTTTGAATAATTACTACCTCAGTTTTGAACTATGAGCTGATTAATAGTTCAATGGCTAAATAGATGGAAGAGTATTTAGGTTGATGCAGTTTATCAGCTTTTGTATGGAACCTCACTCTCAACGATGCACTGTTCAATTATATAACACTGAATGTTCTTCCAACCTATAATTATGCAATGGTGAATACATGGTTCTGGTTTCCATATGAGAGCAAAGATAGAGGCACTGGAGAAGGTACAAAAAAAGATTTATAAGGACAATACCAGAACTAAGAGATTATATTGATCATGAAAAAATGAACAAATTCAGGCTGTTCTCTCGAGAAAAGGGAAGACTGAGGACTTTAGGATTACGAGAAGGTTTGATTGAATAGGCAAAGAGAAAATGTTTCCAAGTGTGGGGGCAGGCCAAAACCAGGGAACACCAATATCAGATAGCGACTGTAAATCCAATAGGAAATTCAGGAGAAATCTCTTTACTTAGATAATAATAATCTTTATTGTCACAAGTAGGCTTACATTAACACTTCAATGAAATAACTGTGAAAAGCCCCAAGTCGCCACATTCCGGCGCCCGTTCGGGTACACAGAGGGAGAATTCAGAATGTCCAGGTTACCTAACAGCACGTCTTTCGGGACTGGTGGGAGAAAACCGGAGCACCCGGAGGAAACCCACACAGACACGGGGAGAACATGCAGACACCGCACAGAGAGTGGTTCAAATATGGAATGTGCGACTCGTGGAGTAGTTTCTCAAACAGCATATGTCTTTAAGGGGCGAGGGCTCTCGTAGCTTAGTGATGTTAAAGAATGAGGTTTAAACAACCCTGCCTGTCAGGAATAGAGTGGGAACATAGTTAAAATAATCAGGCCAAAACGTACTGCAAGGATCTGTGCTGAGCCTTAATTATTCACTGTATTCATTAACTACTCAGAAAATGGAATAGAAACTAACTTACCCAAATTCGCCAACTGTATTGTGAAAGACTGAGCAATGTGATGGCAAATGGATTTCAATATAGACAAATACAGGGTCATCCACTTAAGACCCTAACAGGGGTCATTCTAATGGTGTAAAGCCAGAAATACAGGAAGCCCAAAGAGTCTTCTGGGGTCACGTGCATAGGGATTGTGGGCAGTATGATTGGTAAGTTAGCAGATGACACAAAAATTGGTGGTGTCGTAAATAGTGAGGAGGCCTTAGATTACATGGTGATATGGGTGGGCTGGTCAGATGGGAAGAACAGGGGCAAATGGAAATTAACCCAGAAAATTGTGAGGTGACGTATTTTGGGAGTAACAAGGTAAGGGAATGTACAGTGAATGGTAGAACATTGGGAAGGACAGAGGACCATGAAATGTATCCCAGGATGTTGTGGGAGGTCAAGGAGAAAATTGCAGGTCCCCTGGCAGAGATATTTGCATCGTTGACAGCCACATGTGAGGTGCCTGAAGATTGGAGGGTAGGAAATGTTGTGTCTGTGTTTAAGAAAGGCTGCAGGGAAAAGCCTGGGAACTACAGACCGGTGAGCCTAACGTCTGTGGTGGGTAAGATGTTAGAAGGTATTCTGAGAGACAGGATCTACAGGCATTTAGAGAGACAAGGATTGATTAGGGACAGTCAGCAGGGCTTTGTGAGTGGAAAATAATGTCTCACGAATTTGATTGAGTTTTTTGAAGGGTAGCCAAGAAGGTAGATGAGGGCAGTGCAATCGACGTTGTCTACATGCACTTTAGCAAGGCCTTTGACAAAATACCACATGGTAGGTTGTTACATAAGGTCAAATCTCACGGGATCCAGGGTGAGGTAGCCAATTGGATACAAATTGGCTTGATGACAGAAGACAAAGGGTGGTTGTAGAGAGTTCTTTTTCAAACTGGAGGCCTATGACCAGCGGTGTGCTGCAGGGATCAGTGCTGGTCCACTGTTATTTGTTATTTATATGAATGATTTGAATGAGAATATAGGAGGCATGGTTAGTCAGCTCGCAGATGACACCAAGATTGGTGACATAGTGGCCAGTGAAGAAGGTTATCTAGGCAACGGGATCTTGATCAATTGGGCCAGTGGGTCGATGAATGACAAATGGAGTTTAATTTAGATTAATGTGAGATGATGCATTTTGTTAGATCAAATTGGGGTAAGACCTGCTTGTGGTGATCTCTATGTGTGCATGTACACAAGGGGTTAATGTGTCACCAGCAGCACCACATGATCACTAGGGGGCCGGACCAACAGGGGTATAAAGGGCAGACACATTGGCTCTTTCTCTCTCTCTCTCTTGGGTGCACTGTATTCAAAGCAACAGCAGACTGGTTTAGATGGCCAGTGGAGTTATGTATTGTTACCATAGTTAGATCTTGTTAACCTTATCATTAGTATCAAAGTTAAAGTAAAGAACTCATGTAAATATTGTTGTAGTTACTCAATAAACCTTTTGTTACTACTAGAAGAGTTCGAATCTTCTTCATCGGGATTCAGAATACCTCATCACTAACCAAGGTTTGAGTAGCACATGTTACCTACCAGACAGGTAACAAAACATGGTACCAGTTGAGTGGCTTTAACAGGACTAGTTAGATTAGGTTGGACAAAAAGAGAAGAAAAAGAGAAGACTGGACATTCAACTGTGGAAGACTTTGCAGCAAATGGATCCTCGACGACTAACTATGGGACTCATTGGACCTCTAGGGCAGCTGGAAACAACTGGTAATTTAAGTTATGACTGGAAAAGATTTGAACAGATATTCCAAATATTTATCGCAGCTAATGGTTTAAGCACGGTATCTAATGCAACAAAAATAGCACTACTACTCTCAATCGGATGGCATGAAGCTAGAGAAATCTATAATTGCTTTAATTACTTAGAAGGTGAAGACGACACCAAGATAGAAGTAATACTCAAAAAATTTGATGAACACTGTAAGAGTCCGTCTGGTGAGATGCTGAAAAGATTTAACAATTGTCATAAATGCCAGAGAAATGGAGGGCCCATTACTGATTTTATTACAAATCTCAAGTTAATACCACAAGGTTGTGATTATGCTGCTTTAAGAGACACTGTGATAATGAATCAATTAGTTTCTGGACTATCTGATAAAAATTTAAGGGAAGAACTATCACAAAATAAGCATCTAACCCTAGAAATCGCTAGACAAAAATGCCTTGCTTATGAACAAAAACAAAATCAATAATTGAGTCTCTACAAACACAGAATCATTATTTAGAAAACAAAATTGGTAAAGGAGGCGCCAAAACTTACCATGAGGTTGAAACAGAAGAAGACGGAAGTTCTGAGCGGCAGCGATCTTGAGAAAGGAGCCGCATATGCGCAGTTGTGCAAAGAGCGCACAGTAAAGGAAACTTTAAATGCGCATGCGCATTCGATTCCTACGCATGACGTCACGAGTGTCATGACCTCAGAGGACCAGGACCACGCCCACTTTAAAAGGAAATGCACGAAAATGAACAAAAACAAATTTAAAGCTGCCAAACCCAATTGTTTTACCTCAAAAGACAGAACAATGCCCGAACTTACACCAGCATTTGAAAACAACTTTCACAACACCCTGGAACAAGCAGTCTGCACCACCCAAAGTGAAGAGTACAATGAAAAATCTGAAACCAAAGAAGATGATTTGTTCATTGAACATGAAGAGAACGATAACAATTCCGAAACAAAAAGCGCTGATTTGTCTATCGAACATTACACACAATACTGCTCAGACATGGCTGAGTTATTCGGAGATCCTGATCACAGCATCAGCAACACGGTTGAAAACTCAAAACGACTCTTCTCATGGTAGATGAATCCAATACCATGGTGCCATGGCAGATCGTCGATACATTGGATGACAGCAATACCCAAGACGAAGACCCAGCCACACAGAGAGCACAGAACGACTCCGTTGAGAGAGCACAGATCGACTCTACAGCGAGAACACTGCATGACTCCACAAAGGGAGCGATGACAGACTCCACAGAGAGAGCGATGACAAACTCCACAGAGAGAGCGATGAAGGATTCCACAGAGAGAGCGATGTAGGACTCCACAGAGAGAGCGGTGAAGGACTCCACAGAGTGAGCGATGAAAGACTCCACAAAGAGAGCGACACAAGCCTCCACAAAGAGAGCAACGCAAGCCTCCACAAAGAGAGTGATGCAAGCCTCCACAGACAGCTCGGTGACAGACTCAAAAATGGAAACAAGCAAACACTCCATAGCGAATGCCATGCTTGAACAAGACCATGAAAATCTATCAAGTTTATTTGAGCCACCAGAAGAAGACTATGAAAGTCTACCCAACTCTTTTAACCAATAAGAAGACACTGAATGTCTACCCACTGTATGTGAGACAAGTGACGAAGAAATCACAATTCCCATACAGGATATGCAGGATCACAGCGAGACTGACATATCTCAGCTCGTCTGCACAGAAGCACTCAATAATCAGAGGATGGCTACCCAAGAGTCCAGAGAGATGTCAATAGAAATCCTGAAGATTTTGACTCCAAAAGAGGAGCACCAAGAGTCCAGAGAGACCGCGTCAATAGAAATCTTGAAGATTTTGACTCCAGAAGAGGAGTACCAAGAACCCAAAGGTGATTCAAATGAACCAGAAATGACTCTAGAAGAGGAGTACCGAGGAAGCAAAGCAGAGGAATCAAATCCATCACAAATGACTGATGTCACCAACATCAATGCAACATCAGATCATTCTCACAATTCTCAAGAAGAAATGCTCAAAGCAACAGATACCACAAAGGACACTGACACCAATAACTGTGACAATGACTCACATCATCCAAACGGAACACTCATTGAGTGCAACAGCAACAACGAAAACAACATGCAGCGCAACAAGAGCAACAACAACAACACGAAGCGCTGCAGAAACAAGAACAACGATAGCAACATCAAAAACTACAAGCACAACATCAAAAACTACAAGAACAACAACAAACACAATAAGAAGCATAAAAAAAAGAGAAACAATGAGCACGACAAGAAAGACAACAAGAACAACAGCGAAAACAACAGAAACAACAAGCATGACGAAAACAACAGAAACAACAAGCATGACGAAAACAGAACCAACAAGCATGATGAAAACAATAACAAGAATGACAACAACAAGAACGACAACGAAAACGACCAAGACAGAAACAACAACAATGAAACAACGACCTGTACAACATGGTACAACTCTGCACCTGAAGGACAATGCCACAGCACACTGTAAAACAATGGCAAGTGTACAAACATGCCATGGCATGGCAACAAATCTCACAAATTTACATTTGCTCCACAACAAACAAGCAAACCAGCTGTCAAGAAAGATGACATGCAGAATCAATACCACAAACAGAAGAAAAAGTCCAGGTCAGACAACAAAGATGTAATACCGAATCAATACCACAAGCAGAAAAAAACCCGCATAAATCAGACAACAAAGTGCTTCGACCAGTCAAATACCTCATTGATGACTTCTTGGTTCCTTAAACACAGGAACACGGATGACGTTCACAAAGACATAACAACATTAACATCATCACTTCAACAACAGAAGCCGAAAGCAACTCGACCGAACAAACTCATAAAGAATGGACTCGCAAATTTTTTAAAAATTAAGATTGGACTCATATATATTAAATGACTTTGTATAATCGTCAAGATTATCACAACTTGTGCCTAACATCATTTGTCTACCTATTCTAAGCAAACAAAAAAAAATCTTAAGATACTGAATGTATCAACATTTGACAGACTAACTCGTTGATTTTATGTCATGCATTTGCAAACTACATCCATTATGTTTTGTTCAATTTTCTTGACAACATTCAGAAAATATGTAACATGAAAAAAAGGGGGATGTAGTGATCTCTATGCGTGCATGTACACAAGGGGTTAATGTGTCATCAGTAGCACCACATGATCACTAGAGGGCCGGATCAACAGTGGTACAAAAGGCAGCCACATTGGGTCTCTCTCTCTTGGGTGCACTGTGATCAAAGCAACAGAAGACTAGTTTTGATGGCCAGTGGAGTTTCGTATAGTTACCATAGTTAGATCTTGTTAACCTTATCATTAGTATCAAAGTTAAAGTAAAGAACTCATGTAAATATTGTTGTAGTTACTCAATAAACCTTTTGTTACTACTGGAAGAGTTTGAATCTTCTTCATCGAGATTCAGAGTACCTCATCACTAACCAAGGTTTAAGTAGCACATGTTAACTACCAGACAGGTAACAAAACACTCCTCAGTTAATGGTAGGGTATTGGAGAGAGTTATCAAACAAAGAGATCTAGGAGTACAAGTTCATAGCTCCTTGAAAATGGAGTCTCAGGTGGACAGGGTGGTGAAGAAGGCATTCGGCATGCTTGGTTTCATTGGTCAGAACATTGAATACAGGAGTTGGAACGACATGCTGAAGTTGTACAAGACATTGGTAAGACTACAGATGGAATACTGTGTACAGTTCTGGTCACCCTATTATAGAAAGGATATTATTAAACTAGAAAGAGAGCAGAAAAGATTTACAAGGATGCCACCGGGACTTGATGGTTTGAGTTATAAGGAGAGGTTAGATTGACTGGGGCTTTTTCCCTTGGAGCACAGGAGGCTTAGGGTGACCTTATAGAGGTCTATAAAAATAATGAGGGGCATAGAGAAGGTAGATAGTCAACATCTTTTCCCAAAGGTAGAGGAGTCTAAAATTAGAGGTTTAAGGTGAGAGGGAAGAGATACAAAAGGATCCAGAGGGGCAATTATTTTCACACAGTGGGTGGTGAGTGTCTGGAATGAGGTGCCAGAGGCGGGTACAATTTTGCCTTAAAAAGCATTTGGACAGTTACATGGGAGAGCAGGGTATAGAGGGTTATGGGCCAAATGCGAGCAATTGGGACTAACTTAGTAGTAAAAACTGGGCGGCATGGACATTGTGCAGAAGGGCCTGTTTTCATGCTGTAAACCTCTATGACTCAGTGGGATATTGGGGTGCATGTCCAAAGATAGCCTGAAGACAGCAGGACAGGTAGATAAGGTGGTTAAGAAGGCATACAAGATACTTGCATTTATTAGCCGAGGCATAGAATGTAAGGGCAGTGAGGTTATGAAACGCTCATTAGACCACAGCTAGAGTACTGTGCTAAGTTCTGGTCACCACATCACAGGAGGGATGTGATTGCACTCAAAAAGGTGCAGAGGAGATTCACCAGGATGTTGCTTCGGCTAGAGTATTTCAGCAAAGAAGAGAGGCTGGATTGTCTCTTCCAGAAGAGGCTGAGGGGGAACCTGACGGAGGTGTACAAAAATGCATACATTGGAAGGAAATTCCCCCCTAGTGGAGGAAACCAGGAGGCATAGATTTAAAGTAAGGGGCAGGAGATTTAGAGGGGATTTGAGGAAAAATGTTTTTGCACAGAGGATGGTGGGAATCGGCAACTCACTGCCAGAGAGAATATTAGCAGCGGGAATCCTCACATTTAAGGAGCATTTAGATGAGCACTTGAAACATCGTAGCATTAGCGGCTATGGACTGTAGCCATGTAAAATGGCTGCTTCCCGATTAAATTGATCAAACCCCGATCCAAAATGGCGAACGGCAGAGGCTGATGGGAAAATCAGCCAACAGGACTCA
Source organism: Scyliorhinus torazame (assembly GCF_047496885.1). NCBI lineage: Eukaryota > Metazoa > Chordata > Chondrichthyes > Carcharhiniformes > Scyliorhinidae > Scyliorhinus > Scyliorhinus torazame. The sequence goes on from NC_092710.1 coordinate 92,121,981, forward strand.
AACGGAAGGCTGCAGGTAAAACAGTGTATTCGCCTCTGGGGGAAGCCAGACTGATCAAATCATGCAGCCATTAACATCACAACAATCCAGCCATCTGCGTAGTGAACAGCCATTCCCGGGAACAATTGCTATACAATTTGCATTTGTAAAGCTACTCCAGACCTCTCGGCACCAAGAGAGGCTAACACAAAGAAAGGTGGGCAACCACCCCCAGATCAAGGAATGCCCAATTATTGGAGCATATCGAACCGAGTGATTGGGACCAAGTCCAATCACTTGGAACCAGGGTCAAGGTCCGCCCCGAGAGGCGGGAAGACCCTAGTTAACTATAAGAGTAAGGGGCCAAGTTCAGATCGACCCTTCTCTTCCTGCTCGCAACCTTCGCAAGAACCTTCGATTAAGATCAAGTAAGTTTGATTCCAGCGATCGCTACCCGATAGACGCTCCTAACCATCGACCTGTATCAGCCTTTGAATCCCGCGGGCTCAGGACCAAAACGAAAGACCATTTGTTTCCCTGACCTGGTGGGCCATTCCTAAAGTTAAGTGTTGGCCTGTTAGTTATAGGTATTAGTCTAGAAGTAGCATTATTGTATAAGTATTAATTGCTGTATATATAAATGACCGTTGATTTAATTCTTACTAAGCGGTGTGTTGCATTATTAATCATAACTTGAGCTTGAACCACATGGCGGTATCAGAAAGATACCTGGCGACTCGTGAGCAAAGGTGACAGAATTAGAGGTAATAAACTAAGGCTAATAAGAGCAACAGGACCAAGTGCTAGAAAATGGGATTCGACTAGATAAGTGCTTGATGGCCAACACAGACACGATGGGCCGGTTAAAATAGCTAATGGAATACGAGACTTAATGTCCAGAGAATTGGAATAAAGGCATACTTTATTTAGCGCAGTGATTTTCAAACTTTTTTTCCCAGCGACCTACGTTTACAGAATGGCCAATTCTCGTAACCCACGCCACGTTCACAAAAGATTCTCCATGATTACTTTTAAAAACGTCACACTCATTATTGGCACTTCTGTATTATTGAATGTAAAAATTGTAAATTGAGCTCCTGTTTCACCTTAAACGACAGCTCCACCCTGACACCTTGCGAAAGGGTGTAACTCAGGATTATTTGATTATTTTATATCTTCACATCAATTGTTAACATTTGGAAAATTGCGTGCAAGCCCTGGAAAGATTAACAAGCTCAATATTGCAGTTTTATCAAAGTCATGTTCACTCGTTCAAAACCTAACATGACCTCAGATAGGAAATTAAACTCAAAACTTTGACTTCAGTAACAGGAGTCATAACTGTTGAACTAAAAACAACAGTTTTTAGTTGTCAGTACCGTTTCCCAGATAATTATGTAACCGCCTGAAAACATGTCAAAAATACAAACAATGCTGGGCACAGCTCTGCTGACCAATATGCAAAATGTGCAGACGCATTCCATTCCATACACCTGCAACATTTTACCGGCTCATATATGAGTGTAGTTTAGTCGCCAGCTAATGCCATCTTTGGCGAACAATTTAAGCCCCGATAAAGGTAGATGCAAAAGTCCTTGCGGTACAGCAAACAATTGAGCTGATGGAGTGATGGAGTCCTGTGGTGAATGTATTCACCATAGTATAAACTGTCTGTATAGTACTGTGGCCTATGACCAGGAAATAGTAATACGATCTACCACCATGTATTGTACAGGAGCCCCGATGGGCTCCGCCTCTGGCTCCCCCCCCCCCCCCCCCCCGGGGCTGTATATAGACCTGGCCACCTGTGGGCGGCACTCATTGTTACTGAACTCACAGGCAGGCAAGTTCTCGGTTAATAAAGCCTCTGTTCACTCGTTCTCATCATCTTGCAGTGAATTGATGATACAACAATTTATTAACCGAAGACATCACTATGGAAGCCGCTCTAAAGCTTGATAAACTCGACCTTAACGCACGAGCGACAGAAGCTAAGGAGATCTTCTCCCACTGGCTCCGCTGTTTCGAGGCCTACCTCGACTCCTGTGAAACACCTCCCTCCGACGCCCTCAAGCTGCGCCTCCTCCATGTCCGGTTGAGCCATCGAACCTCCGTGATGATTGAGAAAGCCGACACATACGATGCGGCTGACGCAAAGCTGAAGGAGCTTTTCGTGAAGCCCATAATCAAGGTGTTCGCGCGGCACCTGCTCACCCCCCGCCGTCAACGCACCGGGGAATCGCTGGACGAGTACCTGGAGAACCTGCCCCTACTCGCTAGAAACTGCAACTACCAGGATGTGAAGGCCGAGGAGCACATGAAGCTGCAGATCCGGGACACCTACGTGGCTGGGGTCCGGTCTAACTACGTCAGGCAGCGACTGCTGGAAAACGGGGCCTCGGACCTGCAGGACACAGTTAAACTAGCCACCTCATTAGAGGTGGCCTACCAGAGCCTCAGCGCGTTCCCCGCAGACCCAGCGAACCCTTCACGGGCACCATCGACACGGCCCTCACCAGGTCCGACTACATCACAAGCTTGTGCCGCGCGGCTGCCCGTCCAGGTCGAGGGTCCGTCGTGCTACTTCTGCGGTCAGGGCCAACACCCCCGGCAGCGTTGCCCAGCCCGCACCGCAACATGCAGCGACTGCGGCAAAAAGGGACATTTGCCAGAGTCTGCCTGGCCCGACATAAAGCCCCGAAGTCTAAAGTGTACCAGGCCCGATCCACGGACTCACAGGCCCACAGACACTGCAATGTGGCTGCGTGTCGGCCGGGAACGTCCCCTTCAGATGTTTCATCCGCTTCGTGCAACTCGTGGGGGGCGCCATCTTTCATGCAGCCCGACACGTGTGACTCATGGGGGTGGCCATCTTGGCCGCCATTTTCAAAACCAACCGACACGTGCGACCGATGGGGGCAGCCATCCTGGTGGCCATATTCAACTCAGCCCGACATGTGCGACTCATGGGGGGCGCCACCTTTCACGCAGCCCGACACGTGCGACTCATGGGGGTGGCCATCTTGGCCGACATTTTCAAAACCAACCGACACGTGCGACCGATGGGGGCAGCCATCCTGGTCGCCATATTCAACTCAGCCCGACACGTGCGACTCGTGGGAGCCGCCATCTTGTGACTCCGATACCTCCGACCACGCCGACTACCCACAGCTCGGCGCAGTCACCCTTGACCAGTCGCAGCCAAAGCACCTGAAAAATTCAATGATGGTCGTCTGGGTCAACGGGCACGAGACCCCCTGTCTTTTCGACTCCGGGAGCACAGAGATCTTCATCCACCCTAACACGATAAGGCACTGCTCCCTCCACATCTACCCCGCATCCCAGACAATCTCCCTTGCCTCCGGATCCCATTCGGTGCAGATCCGGGGGTACTGTGTCGCGAACCTCGCGATGCAGGGCTCAGAGTACACCCAATTTGAACTGTATATCCTCCCACACCTCTGCGCTCCCCTACTGCTTGGACTAGACTTCCAATACAGTCACCGAAGTCTGACCCTAATGTTTGGCGGACCCGTTCCCCCCCTCACGGTATGTAGCCTCGCGACGCTTAAGGTTTACCCTTGTCACCGACCAACGGTCGGTCGCCTTTATGTTTGACAACGCACAACGGGGAAAAATTAAAAATGGCAAAACCTTAAGGTGGAGGATCGAACTCTCCACCTACAATTCCGATATCAAGTATCGTCCTGGGGAGCTCAACGAGCCCTCAGATGCCCTGTCCCGCGGCACATGCGCCAGCGCGCAAGATGGCAAGCTTCGGGCTATCCACGATGACCTCTGTCACCCGGGGGTCACCCGGCTTACCCACTTTATTAAGACCCACAACCTGCCCTACTCCACCGAGGAGGTCAGGGCCATAACTTCCTGACCATCATTGACGCGTACTCCCGCTTCCCCTTCGCTGTCCCTTGCCCCGACATGACCTCGGCCACAGTTATTAAGGCCCCGCACAGCATCTTCACCCTGTCCGGTTTCCCTGCGTACGTCCACAGTGACCGGGGCACGTCGTTTATGAGCGATGAGCTGCATCAGTACCTGCTCAGTAAGGGCATTGCCTCGAGCAGGACTACGAGCTACAACTGCAGGGAAACGGGCAGGTGGGGAGGGAGAACGCGATGGTATGGAAGGCCGTTCTTCTTACCCTCCAGTCTAGAAGTCTCCCGATTCCCCGCTGGCAGGAGGTCCTCCCCGGCGCGCTCCACTCCATTAGGTCGCTCCTCTGCACAGCCACGAATGAGACCCCTCACGACCGTGTGTTTGTCTTCCCTAGGACGTCCATCTCCGGGGTTTCGCTTCCATCCCGGCTGACAACTCCGGGGCCCATCCTTCTCCGGAAGCATACGAGGAGCCATAAGACCGACCCCCTGGTCGAGAGGGTCCAGCTGCAGCATGCCAACCCCCGACGGATGGCAAGATACGGTCTCCCTACGGGACCTGGCACCCGCTGGTTCCCCAGCCAATTCGTGCCCCCTCCCCCCCGGTACCTACTGCCATGCCCCATGCTCCTTGCGCCCCCCCTGGGGCTCCTGTACTGTCCCGCACCTACACTGCCGCCATCCACCACCCCCCTGCCTACCCCCTCCCATCAACCGACGCTGACACGCCTGACTGAAGCTCCAGACAACACGCTCTCGGAGTCATCAACTACAATGTCCGCACCCGCCGCACCGCCAGAGCTGAGGAGGTCCAAAAGAACAATCCGACCTCCAGACAGACTGAATATATGATGACCCCACTTCGCCCCCGCCGGACTTCATTTTTTTTAACAGGGGGTGAATGTGGTGAATGTATTCACCATAGTATAAACTGTCTGTTTAGTACTGTGGCCTATGACCAGGAAATAGTAATACGATCTACCACCATGTATTGTACAGGAGTCCCGATGGGCTCCGCCCCCCCCCCCCCCCCGAGGCTGTATATAGACCTGGCCACTTGTGGGCGGCACTCATTGTTACTGAACTCACAGGCAGGCAAGTTCTCGGTTAATAAAGCTTCTGTTCACTCGTTCTCATCTCTCATCGTCTTGCAGTGAATTGATGGTACAACAAGTCCATATAGCCACACGGCAGTGACAGATGCTTGGGGACGAGTACCTGGGAAGAGGGAGTGGATAGCGGCCAAGGAGATGATTAAAAAAAGAAGTGTCCTAGCGCTAAGAGCAGCACGTGGAATAACAGTGTTTTTCGCATTTATCAGTACCTAAGCCAGGACGTGGCCAGGTGTCAAGCAGCCTTTAAACAAATTAAGGAGGTTTTATTGAAAAAGCACGTGAAGTTTGGTCTGCTCTTCCCGGCCTGTCTTTGGGTCACGCATCAGGGCGAACACCATTACTTCCCCAAGCCCGAAGAAGCGATGGACTTCGCGAGGGTTCAGGGGCTGGTCCTGCAAAAAGGACCCATGGTCTCAAGCTAGAGTCCGAGAGTTGTTGTTTGGGGGGATGCCTACTGTGCCTGGACTGACGGTCGACTGTTTACTGCTTTAAAGGTGCTCTGTGTTGTATTTTTGGCAGCTTTTGCCTACAGGGTGTGCGGGGGGATGTGATCCCCCTCTCGCTTTCTTTTACCTTTTGTCGTGTTCTTTTTGTTTGTTGGAGCCTTCACTGGAACATAAGGGTGGCCGGTAAGCAATGGGGATTAAAGTTTTTGGGTTTGGGTTTTGTTTTGGGTGGGTGTTATACGGGTACTGTGTTACTGCATTGTTACTTTATTAATGCTCAGAAAGGGACGTTTGCTAACACTCATTTGCTTACACAGCTGGAACTATATTACACCTGGAGCAGCCTCACTTTGCTGTTTGATGTCCCCATCTCGTTTGATCTTTCCCATTTTAGTGAGACTGCTCCAGTAGGTCAGATCGGGGGATGGTGTGTTGATGAGTGGGCTGATGAGGTCAGGGAAACAATGGGAGCGAGACAAGTGAGCGCCAGAGGGATGAGTCATCGGGCTAGCAGATTGGCTACTCAAGGGAGTCAGGTGGGGCGGGGTGCATACAGCCAGTAGATGGCAGGGGTGGGGATATAGGGAGTGGTTGCTAGGGTGGGGAGGGGGGGAAGTAATTCTGCTGACGTGGGAGGGGTCTGATGTAGGTAATGGAGAGGAGCTCGGGGATGGAAACTGCCAAGAGGCGAACCAAGAGAGGTGCGGCACATGGGCCCAAGAAGGGTTATGGTTGACTGGTGCGGGGGGGGGGGGGGGGGGGGGGGGGGGGCGTGTGCACTCCAACCAGGCTGATCACCTGAAATGTCAGAGGACTAAACGGGCCAGTCAAAGGGGCACGGGTGTTGGCGCACTTGCGGGCTCTGAAGGCGGACATAATTAGGCTGCAGGAGACACATTTGAAAGTGTCTGACCAGATTAGACTAAGGACGAGCTGGATCAGCCAGGTCTTCCACTCGGGCTTGGATTCGAAGTCCAGGGGTGTAGCAATTATGATCAATAAGCGGGTTCAATTTGAGGCGGAGGGCGTAATCGCAGACGGCAGGGGCAGATTCCTTATAGTAAGGGGCAAGCTGGAGGGGAGGAGAGTGGTGCTGGTGAATATATATGCTTCGAATTGGGATGACGCTGACTTTATTAAAAGAGTGCTGGGGAAAATCCCAGACCTAGACTCACGCAAGCTGATCATGGGCGGGGTCATCAATACGGTCCTCGACCCGGGGCTGGACCGGTCATGTCCCAGAACGGGTAGGCTCCCAGCAATGGCAAGGGAGCTGAAAGGGTTCATGGAGCAAATGGGGGCAGTACACCCATGGAGAGCCAGACGGCCGACGGGAAGGGGATATTCGTTCTACTCACATGTTCTATTCGGTCTACTCCTACTCACATGGGCAGCACGGTAGCATTGTGGATAGCACAATTGCTTCACAGCTCCAGGGTCCCAGGTTCGATTCTGGCTTGGGTCACTGTCTGTGCGGAGACTGCACATCCTCCCCGTGTGTGCGTGGGTTTCCTCTGGGTGCTCCGGTTTCCTCCCACAATCCAAACATGTGCAGGTTAGGTGGATTGGCCATGATAAATTGCCCTTAGTGTCCAAAATTGCCCTTAGAGTTGGGTGGGGTTACTGGGTTATGGGGATAGGGTGGAGGTGTTGACCTTGGGTAGGGTGCTCTTTCCAAGAGCCGGTGCAGACTCGATGGGCTGAATGGCCTCCTTCTGCACTGTAAATTCTATGATCTATGTTCACAGAGTATACTCTAGGATCGATTTTTTATCATAAGCAGGGACTGTGTAGGGGAGGTAAAAAATACGTAATACTCGGCGATCACTATTTCGGACCATGCCCCACATTGGGTGGACCTGCAGGTCTGCGGGGAGAATTACCAACGCCCGCAATGGAGGTTAGACGTAGGATTGCTGTCGGAGGAGGGGATATGTGAGAGACTGCAGAAGTGTATGCAAAATTACCTGCAGGTTAACGATACGGGGGAGGTTTCAGCAGCGACCCTGTGGGAGGCGCTGAAGGCGGTAGTGAGGGGGGAGCTGATCTCAATTCGGGCTCACAGGGATAGGACAGAGAGAGCAGAAATGGATAGACTGGTTAAGGAATTCCACCGGTTAGACGAGGAGCATGCGGGGTCCCCGGGGGAGAACCTACTCAGGGAGAGACGGAGACTGCAGGCGGAACTGGGAGTGCTATCAACGAGTAGAGCCGTGGAACAACTTAGGAAGGCAAGGGGAGTGGTATATGAGCATGGGGAGAAGGCTAGCAGATTGCTAGCGCAGCAACTCAGGAGGAGGGAGGCGGCCAGGGAAATAAGTAGGGTGGTAGGGAAGGGGAACAGTGTGGAGGACCCGCCAGGACTGAATAAGATGTTTCGGGACTTTTATAGTAAGCTCTACACTTCAGAACCCCCGGAGGAGCCGGAGGAGATGAAACGGTTCCTGGACGGACTAACCTTCCCAAAAGTGGGGAGGGGACTAGTGGACGGGCTGGAGGAGGTACTGGGGGGCCTAAAGGCCATGCAGTCGGGTAAAGCCCCGGGATCGAATGGGTACCCAGTAGAGTTTTACAAAAAGTTCTCGGAGATAGTGGGGCCGGTGCTGACCAGGGTTTTTAATGAGGCAAGGGACAGAGGGACCCTACCTCCGACGATGTCGCAGGGCACCATCTCGCTGATATTAAAGCGGGACAAGGACCCGGAAGCCTGCGGGTCATACAGGCCAATCTCTCTGATTAATGTGGACGCCAAGCTCCTGGCCAAGGTCCTGGTGATTAGAATTGGGGACTGTGTACTCCAGAGGTGATTGGGGATGACCAAACAGGGTTTGTTAAAGGCAGACAGCTGACAGCCAACTTGAGACAATTGCTTAATGTGATTATGATGTCCCCGACGGGCAAGGAGGTGGAGGCAATGGTGGCAATGGACACTGAGAAGGCCTTTGACCGGGTGGTGGAGTGGGACTATTTGTGGGAGGTACTCGGACGGTTCAGGTTCGGGGAGGGACTGGTTAATTGGGTCAGACTACTGTACCAGGCCCCAAAAGCTAGCGTAAGAACGAACAGGACAACGTCAGACTATTTCAGACTACATCGCGGGACCAGACAGGGATGCCCACTCTCCCCGTAGCTGCTCGCGCTGGCCATAGAACCGATTGCCCTGAGAGCTGCAAAGGGGTGGAAGGGAATGGTGGGTTTCGAGCATGGCGGCGGGGGGCACAAGGTCTCTCTCTATGCGGATGACCTGTTGTCGGACCCACTGGCCGGGATGTAAAATATACTGGGAACATTGAGAAAGTTTGGTCAGTTCTCAGGGTACAAATTAAATATGACCAAGAGTGAGATGTTTGTAGTGCAGCCAAGGGGCCAGGAGAATAGGCTGAAGGGACTGCCATTTAAGCTGGTTGGGGAAAGTTTCTGATACTTGGGGATACAGGTGGCACGAGACTGGGGCAGGTTACATGAGTTAAATTTGACTAGAGTGGTGGAACAAATGAAGAGGGAGTTTCGGAGATGGGATGCACTCCCGCTATCACTTACGGGGAGGGTGCAGACGGTAAAGATGACAATCCTCCCCAAATTCCTGTTCATTTTTCAGTGCCTCCGGATCTTTATCCCACGGTCCTTCTTCAAAAGGACCAGCAAAATTATTTTGAGCTTTGTCTGGGCGGGAAAATCCCCACGGGTGAGGAAGGTGATGCTTGAAAGGAGCCGCAGCGAGGGGGGACTGGCATTGCCGAGTCTGATCAACTACTACTGGGCGGCTAGCATAGCCGTGATAAGGAAATGGATGGTGGGTATGGGGTCTATTTGGGAGCGGGTGGAGGCAGCTTCATGCAGGGGCACCAGCCTGGCAGCCCTGGTCACGGCTCTCCTGCTGCTTTCGCTGGCCAGGTACTCCACCAGCCCGGTAGTGGGGGCGGCCCTGCGGATATGGGGCCAGTGGAGGAAACACGTAGGCGAGGTGGGTGCGTCGGTCTAGGCTCCAATATGTGATAACCATCGATTCGCCCCCGGGAACATGGATGGTGGGTTTCGAGCATGGCGGCGGGCGGGGATGGGGAGGGTGTGCGTTATGTTCCTGGAGGGGAGCTTTGCGGGCATGAGGGCTTTGGAGGAGAAATTTGGGCTGGTAAGGGGAAATGATTTCAGGTACTTACAAGGGCGGGACTTTATATGCAGACATGTCCAATCCTTCCCACGCCTCCCGCCAATAGGGATCCAGGACAGAAAAGTCTCTAGAGGAGAAGGAGGAGAGGGGAGAGTCTCGGATATTTACAAGGTGCTCATGAAGGGGGAAGAGTCCCAGACGGAGGAACTGAAACGCAAATGGGAGGAGGAACTCGGCAGGCAGATGGAGGATGGGGTATGGGCGGAAGGCCTGAGTAGGGTAAACTCAACCACAAAATGTGCCAGGCTCAGCCTGATTCAGTTTAAGGTTGTTCACCGGGCCCACATGACGGTGGCTCGGATGAGCAAATTCTTTGGGGTAGAGGACAAGTGCGTTAGATGCGCTGGAGGACCAGCGAACCACGTTCACATGTTTTGGGCATGCCCTAAGCTTAGGGGGTACTGGGAGGGATTTGTGGATGTCATGTCCCGGGTACTGAAAACAAGGGTGGTGATGAGTCCAGAGGTGGCAGTTTCCGGGGTTTCGGAGGACCCGGGAGTCCAGGGGGAGAAAGAGGCTGACGTTCTGGCCTTTGCTTCCCTGATAGCCCGGCGACGAATACTGCTGGCAGGGAGGGACTCAAAACCCCCGAAGACCGAACTATGGCTTTCGGACATGTCGAGTTTTCTGGGTCTGGAAAAAAATCAAGTTCGCCTTGAGGGGATCTGTATTGGGGTTCGCCCGAAGGTGGCAACCATTCATCGACTTCTTCGCGGGAGATTGAACGTCAGCAGCGGCCGGGGGCGGGGGTGGGGGAGAGGTGGGAGGGGGGAGATTAGAGTAGAGTAGGAGGGATAAATAGGCGGGTCGTGTTTATGGGGGAGGATCGGTTATGTGCACGATGGTTTGGTTGAAGTGTTGGTTTTTCGTTGATGTTTGCACATTTCTGTAATCTGTAACTGTTTACAATGCCAAAAAATACCTCAATAAAATTGTTTGTTAAAAAAATAAGAAGTGTCCTTGAAAGGCAAGAGTACCGGTGTGGAGAGACAATTCGGAAGTGGAAGAAGTGGACATAGGGGCTTGGAGGTCTGGAGGAGGTTGTATGTACAATTTAACTAAGGGAATGATAATAGACGCACGGAGTTTGTTGGTGACACACTGAACTCATGAAATAATACAGATCCTGATGCTGAACGCAGGAGCAGGATATGCCACCCAAAGAGAATTTTACAGGTCTCTGACTGCAAACTGCACCCTGGCCCAGAGAGGCAAGAAGGTTACGGCACCGGCTTCTACATCAGCCTCATGATGTCATACCCTGTACTGCAGTGAGAATTTACCTGGAGAGAAAACAGTAAACATGGTCAGGTGATCTTTGGGGATCATTTTGGTGACCTTTTGGTGACCCTCCCTACACCATCCCACTTTAAAATTCACTGCTTTAGCGAGACAAAACCTGGTTGGACCACACCTGGGGTACTCTGAATAATTCTGGGCACCACACTTTAGGAGGGAGTGCAGTACAGATTTACCAGAATGGTACCTGGATTACATGGGTTAGCATACATAAACTAGGTGGTTTTCCTTGGAATTTCAAAGGTTAGTGGGGGAATTTGATCAAAGTTTTCAGAATGTTAAGAGGAACAGAATCGATGTCGAGAAATTATTTCTGCTCTACGGGGACTCGGGAACTACAGGCAGAGTTTAAAAATTAGAAACAGACGTTTTAAGAGTGTAATTCGGAAACGTAACATATGGCAGGATTTGGGAACACTTTCTGCAAATGGCAACTGATGCTAGATCAATGTAAAATGTGAGGTTGTTAGATTTTTAAAAGCCAAAGATATGATGGGATAGATGGAAAAGACTCAACTGGATTTGGTATGGAGATTTGGGCTCCTTAACCACCTGAAGAAGATAGATGATTGATGCATAATTTACCAAAGGACTGTTGAGCAGCTAAGGGTGGAGTCTAGCCTCTTCTTCCAGCCACTTTCAGTGGAGCAGGAAAATAAGTAGGTCAGGAACATCACGCACTGTTGCTTGGACTTAGTCAACACTATCGTAGAAGTGGGTATTTCAGAACTTCTGGATTTTCCTCAAGGCAGTTGCATTTTGGAAGCCCCCTTGAATCACACCTGTAGAATTGAGTCACCCACAGTGTATTCGAGATGGGAAGAGTATAAAAGGTGAGCATAAATGGTTTTGCCTCCTTCAGGGTTCATCACAAAATGCTATAGCCCAAATTATATATGTGCTTATACTAAAGTGAGTGGAAAAGATAAGTAACCAGTAAATAATATATGGTTGCCATATTGTTTCTTCCAGAAACTGGCAAGCTGCCCAGTGAAACAACAGCATTGAAAAAGTGGAACGGTCTTTAGATGCCTTAAAATGGATTATCCACTGGATAAAGTACTATCTTGCATTGTACAATGGTCGGGGGGTGTTGGTATTGGTAAAGAGGAATGAGGGGAGGATATAAGGGGTACAGTGGGTGAGCGGGTGAGGGGCAGGAGGGTTAAGGGGTGAAGGGATTTTATAGTGGACCCAGTTACTCCCTGTCTGTTTCTACTCTGTCCAGCTCCCTCATAATTCTGAACATTCTATCAAATCTGTTCTTAGCTTTCTTCTGTCTAAGGAGAACAATGCCAACTTCTCTCTAATCCATCCCTGGAGTTTCTTATCCTGGTACCATTCGTGTAAACCTCTTCTGCACTTCCCAATGCGTCCACAGCCATCCAATTTTGTGATACCCAGAATTGTACACAACACTCCAGCTGAGGTCTAACTAGTGTCAATTCTATGTTCAGCTCTTCTACTCTATGTTCCATTTATAAAGTCCAGAATACTATATGCTTCATTAACTGCTTTCTTCACCTGTCCTGCCACCTTCAATGAGCTCTGCACAAATAGACCCAAGTCCCCCTGATCCTGCAATACTTAAGCATTTAGCCCCTTATTTTATTTTGTCTCTCTATGTTCTTCCTCCATAAATGCATCATCGCAAACTTGTCTGCATTGAACTTCACCTGCCATCTATCTGACCACTTCACCAAATTGTCGATGTGAATGGCCGATTCCTTCTCTATGTTCCTGTACCCCATTCTTACTCATTTTCTGCCTTCCTATGGGTCCTTTTGTTAGGTGGCCAAGGCACGTGCCTGACTAGGTGGGAGTCTCATTAGCGTACACCCAGACCACCTACAAATCCTGGCTTGTTTCACCCTCAACCACCATCGACTCAATGAACCCTGTCTTCTTTTTAAAGTGCTCTTGGAGTTAGTACCTACCGGTAGCCATTCACAAGATCTTCGCAGGTTGCATTGTTTACACAAGGTTCAGATGCGCACTCATTGACTCCTCGTTCACAGAAATCGCCTTCCCATCCCGGGAGACAGGCACACTGGTAACTCTGGAAAAGAAAATGCATAGGCACTTGGTTTAAAATGTTGTGAAAACGGCCCCCGTCCTCCCTCGGATAAACTGAAGTATGGATTACCGTTTGCAAACACTTCCAAGCGCAATGAGATGTGTTACTCGGTGAGAGGACAGACTGAAGTTTATGCTGTGAGGGGCCAACATGTGAGGTTAATCAATCAAAAAGAAACTGTGTTATTGGACCTTATTGCCTTCCCCTATTGCTGAAATATCTCACCTTGCAAGGCAACATTCATCGAGTATATTGTCAGACACTTGGCTGATTTATTAGAAAGATGCACTAACGCTAAGACCTTTCCCCATTCCAATCCCCGATTCCTACACTGATATGAATTCTCTTCCTGGAAAGCAGTTTAATTCTTCATTTCTGCTTCTCAGGCAGAGATTTTTATTGGTGTGTTCCACTTAGTTTTGTCTGTCTGATTTATTTTCCTTCCATGTCTCCTTGTTTTTTCTCATGCTCAATTTCCTTCTCCTTTCTATCTCTCTCTGTTTCATCCTTCATCCACTTGTATATCTACATGCTACTTGCCATAAATTGGCATTCACCAGTAGTTAACATATCTATTAAATCTGACAGCAGCTTTTTTGTCTTGGTTGCTGCTGCAAAGCACATCCCAACAGGATGGATCGTGCTTTATTCAACTTAACAGAGAGCAGACGGAGATAATCAAGGATGCCTCAAATACTCTAGAACTCACTGCATTAAAGCACGATTGGGGCCAGATCTTCCAGAATCGGGAAGGGCAAAGCCCTGAATTTAAGTAGCTATTATGTGTCAGCAGCCTGAGCAGGCCAGAGTCCGTCCGCGCACACAGACGCTGCAATTGTCCAGGGAGTTTAAACTTGCATTGCCCAGGACTCTCTGCAAACATTTTACACTGATCAGAGTGTTGAAGACTTGAACTAGATAGAACATAGAACATACAGTGCAGAAGGTGGCCATTCGGCCCATCGAGTCTGCACCGACCCACATTAGGCCCTCACTTCCACCCTATCCCTGTAACCCAATAACCCCTCCTAACCTTTTTGGACCACTGAGGGCAATTTAGCATGGCCAATCCACCTAACCTGCACGTCTTTGGACTGTGGGAGGAAACCGGAGCACCCGGAGGAAACCCACGCAGACACGGGGAGAACGTGCAGACTCCATACAGACAGTGACCTAGCGGGGAATCGAACCTGGGACCCTGGTGCTTTGAAGCCGCAGTGTTATTCACTTGTGCTACCGTGCTGCCCGAAAATCATACCCCTAGACCAATGAGCCCACCAGATATTTGCTCCTTATCCGGATATTATCAGAGAAATGTAATGCTGGTTAATTTCTGGTATGACTCAGTGATTAACGGTGTAACTCAACCCACCATCACAACCAACCACCCTCACCTAGGCCCAATAACACTCCCTGATCCGACTCAATGACTCTCCTCAGCGCAGCATTGTCAGCGATCAGAAGATTGGGGCCAGAGACAGATCAGCCTGGAAAAAGAAACAATTGACTGGGACAAAACATTGCCTGCACCATAATGCACAAACAGCATAGCCAGTAAGAGTCACGTTTCTTTTTCAGGGACTGCTGTGACAATGCCTCACTTCAGCAGATGATTCTTCTAGGACTGTTGGAAATTATGCCCTCTCATGTTATTTTCATCTGATGCAGAACAGTTCCTCAGGGTGGGGGCACAGCACCATTTATTGTGTGAAATGCTGCAATCGATGGGAATTGTATATTCTGTTGGAGGCAGGCTCCTCTGGTGAGGAGGAGAGGAGAGGGAGCAAATGAAGTTGGAGGCCAGCTGGCCAGGGACAGGTGGGCCATGAGGTGCAGGAAGGTGGGTAACTTGCTGAGGAATGAGAGGGTATGAAGGCAGCAGCAGCAGACACACGTAGGTAAGTGAAGGGTCAGAATGTCCTACCCCCAGATAATGGAGTAACTGTGCTTCCAAAGATTTTGTCACATCCCTCTGCGACATGTTCTTAGCTGAAGTAACCTCAAACTGTTGGATGGCCACTGTCATGATATCCACATCAGCATATAATGGTGAAATCACACACACACTGATGGACAGGCAGTTGGACCAACCAACACACACATAACATCACAGCCAATCACCAGTGAGAGCACACGCACTATAAAACAGGGAACACCACAGTTCCCGCTCATTCTACCAGGAGATAGCTCAGAGCACAGAGCTCACAGCGCGCCACTCAGACATAGGCCATGTGCTGAGTGCCTCACTAAGTTGGTGCTAGGGCTGGGTCCACAGGTTTGCTGGTGAAGCACGTACCCAAGCCAGAAGTTAGTTGTGTGGTAGTATGCATTAGGGGTCATGTGGGACTGTGAAGCCATGATGTCATTGGCTGACAGATCCCGGGTCCTGGTTGGACGTTGACCTCTAGCTCCGCCCTGAAGGCGGAGTATAAGTACCTGGAGTCCTCCCCCGCAGGCAGTCTACTACTGAACTGCGGGGGAACAGTCACGCTTAATAAAGCCTCATCGACTTCACTCTATTCGTCTCTCGGAGTCTTTGTGCGCTACAAGTTGTTACCGTTGTTTCGACAATAAAACAGAGTTGTACCATCTACAGCCGTGTTGGATCATTTGTGCATCAGAACACCCAACACGACAGCCACCTAATGCCTTTAAAGTAACAGTGGCATTGATCTTCTTCACTTCCGGGTCATTCCAGGTCACATGTGGAGACCTCAGTGGGATCACCCAGCCTGAAGCTCATCATTAAATTAAAGTCTTCACTGATGCCATGTCTTGGCTCACACATCAGTATATTTCTTTTACATCTGACAACACAAGTGCAGCTTAAAGAGCCAGAGGCTTTGCAGCCATGGCTGGATTCCCACAGGTACAAAGGGTCATTGATTGCACCAAAGCAAAGTCATCAAAGCAGCGGCCAGGGGCATTTATAAACAAATAAGAATATCTATCCTTCTGTATTGAGATTTTGTGCAGTCACAATCAAAGAATCATGTAGATGTGTTCACGCTACCCAGGAAATAACCACGACACATCCGTCTTCAGACACTCCCAGATGTAAGGGATGTTTACTGGTCCACTGGCTGCTCAGTGACAAAGGACACCCCTGAGAAAGATGGCTGATGACTTCAGTAAGAAATCCACGGATGGAGGCAGGGTGTGGGTATAATGATAGCCACGCTGTGACCAGGGCCATCGGTGGACAGATCATTGGTCTGTTCAAAACGAGATGCAGATGGCTAGACCAATCAGGTGGTGCTCTTCAATATGCCCTCGCCAGAGTGTCCCTTATGGTAGCCGGTTGATGTGTGCTGCACAACCTGGCCCTCCGGCGAGCGCATGCCCTGCCAGAGGAGGGATTGGAGATTACCTGTTCCTCTGTTAAGGAGTCTGATGAAGGGAGGGTGAACTGCGGCCAACAGTTGTGCAACCCAGTCTGTGGGAGAGTCTGGATAGCCGTGAGACAAGGGAAGCTCTGATACTTAGAAGACTCCATTCACTGAGTGTTTCCTGTTCCTTAGCACCTTCCTGTCCCTTTGCACCTTCTCCACGCAGTGCCCTGGTATGAACGCCAGAGCCACATAAGGGTCAACCAAATGGCATTTAGCAGGTGGACTCACACAGCCACAAACTCACATAGCAGCATCAAAGAAAGTCATAGCCAAACCATCACACAAATGTAGTCAGGCAGTCCTTTGAAAATAAGTTATTTATGTACACAATAACTCAGAACAATGGTAACATTTCACAAGTAGAAAAGCACTCATGTGTGCGATGAATGTGGGTTTTCTTAAATCTTTTCCAGGTGCTGTATTGTGGAGCTTCCCCCCTCACTGTCAGGAGACGGACAGCTGTTATGCCCCATTCCCTGGGTCCTCAGTTCGTCTGAGGCCATGAGGGTCTTGGCATGATGGGAGTGTCTTGCAAAGTGGTAGGTGGCTCCCCTGCTGCTGCAGCACTCAGAGGCGTCAATGGCGGCGGGGTGGAGAGAGGCACCATGGCAGGTGCCCTGAAAGGTGTCAGCAGCTGACCATCCGTCACCTTGAGCTCTTTTTGACCCTCCTGGCTTTCCTAAGAGGTATCAGGACCTGGATGTGACCCTAGACTCCTTGACCTCTCAACCTGACTCTGGGCCCTGGATCACAGAGACAAGGTCTGAAGTGCAGGTCAAAATGCATACTCAATATCGCTGTGATTGCCTCTCCCTGACAGTCACCAACCTATCGATGGAGGATTACATGCATTGTGTACAGTGGGTGATTGCAGGACTCATGGCCTGCATGGACTCCTCCACTGTCCATGGAAGAGCACGCAATCCCTCGGGAACCTCAGTCAGTTTTCCGTGTACCTCGCACCGGACGATCAGCATCTGTCATTTGACGGACACCTCCAGAGGCAACTCATCAGATTGGGGCTCAGCATCTATGTCAGTAACTGCCAGAGGCCTGCTCCATCTTAGTCTCTGACAGCAGTTTACATGACTGTGATGTGCTCTTCCTGGTGTGTGGATCTGTTACAGCCAAAAGGCGTGTACCCACCAAGGTGCTTGTGTCTGTGTTAGCGTTGGGTGTGGGGCAAGGATGTGACACTGCACCCTTTGATGCATCATCTTCATCCTTAGAGATCCCTCGGGGCACCTGCCTACAGCTGCCTATGTTGCACCTGTGCTGGAAACGAAAGGAAGGAGAGTCAGGGGCATCTTCCACTTTCAAGACAGGCTTCCTAATAGCAAACACTGGAACCTTGGAAGCTGGCAGCCAGTGTTTGAACATTAGACCGTTCAACATAGAGACACATCTTCTCCCCTGACGTTCGTAAGCCAACAACTCACAAACCACCCAGGTTACCTTCCTGCCAGCTTCCAAAGTTTCAAGTACCCTCCCTTCCCCAGCCCAACCTCAACTGTTTGTCAGAGTTATAAAACTGTGCTGGTCAATGGGGTTTCCCATTGTGGGGCAGCCCCAAGCCATCGGGAACCCCCCAGGCTGCCGGCAAAACGGAGAATCTCGACGACGGAGAATCCAGCCCCCTGAATGCTTCCAAACTGGCCGAATAGCCATATACAATGATGTTGATAGAATCATAGAATCTACAGCGCAAAAGGAGGCTATTCGGCCCATTGAGTCCGCATCGGCCCCACCGAAGCCCACGTATCCACCCATCCCTGTAATCCAGTAACCCCCACTTCACATTTTGTGGACACGAAGGGCAATTTAGCATGTCCAATCCACCTAATCCGCACATCTTTGGACTGTGGGAAGAAACCGGAGCACCCAGAGGACACCCACGCAGACACGGGAGAACATGTAGACTCTGCACAGACAGTGACCCAGCTGGGAATCAAACCTGGGACCCTGGAGCTGTGAAGCAACTGTGCTAACCACAGTGCTACCGTGATGCCCACGCCTCTGGCCTGCTGTAATAGTTTGCAGGAATTCAAATTCTACAGCAAGAGATTCTTAAGCATTCAAAGAATGTTTTCTGGTGCAGTTGCTGTAGCCCCATACCAGGGGAAGCCTCTAAATGCGTGGCTATGACCTCGTGCCGGGTCTTGGCCTGCCTCCTCTGTCCCCCAATTGCTGATTGGGCGCGCTGCCCATGAATTCTCAAGGCTGTTGCTCAGCCCCCTGCCGGGTGATCATTAATTTGCTGCTACACGGATCATGCACCGCCTTTCAAAGGTGGAGGCGGGGAATCGGCGATCCACTGACTTCCGGATCAGACCCCCACCCACCACCGAGGTACGTGACATTTTGTATTTTTATTTCAGATTTCCAACATTTACAGTATTTTATTTTTATTAGAGTCCTGATAAAGGCCTCTGAAAGTACAAGGAGGTCTGGTGGAGAAATAATTTCCGTTTGTAAGTGAGTTCAGAATAAAGGACAATAAATATAAGCACGTCATGAACAGATTGAGCAAAACATTCAGGGGAGAAAATAAACAATGGGATTCTGGAACAATGCTCATTTTCCTTCATTATTTTTAAGTGGGCAACGAGTGAAACAATTATATCTGAATATATTATTTTATATGGAACAATAATGAATACTTTGAAAGGTAGTTGATGTGACATTAGCGTTGACCATGATTATATACAGTTGAAGATGAATATGAAGATCTCAGTTGTCTTGTCAGTTATTCTCCAAAGAGATCATTGGCGCTTGGAGTGACTGTTTTAACTTAAAGGTTATAGTTATTCTTGGAATCTTCATGAGGAAGGGGCATGGGTTCACGGTGGTAAGCTAAATCCATGCATTTCATCAAGCTTCAGCGGGTAGTGGGTGGAAATCCTTCCCCTGTTCCCCTTAGGTCTTCCCAGCTCATAATCAGATTAAATCAAATCCATGCATTCAACTTCACACAGCAAGACATCCATTCTAGGCCTCGTGGTCCCTCTACATACATTTAGACACAGATTCTCTGAACAACTCAAGCTGTGAGTGGCTGTTGCATAAACACTGACGGATGGCATTTGAGGTTATCTATAGCTTGACTAATTCCTACCAATATAGAGAGGAATTTTGGCCATTTCTAATCAGAGTAAGAA
Organism: Scyliorhinus torazame; assembly: GCF_047496885.1. Lineage (NCBI taxonomy): Eukaryota > Metazoa > Chordata > Chondrichthyes > Carcharhiniformes > Scyliorhinidae > Scyliorhinus > Scyliorhinus torazame. The sequence continues at coordinate 92,141,514 of NC_092710.1, forward strand.
TCTTGCATCTAATAATACAATATCCAGAAAAGGTCAATGTTCACTTGCACCAGACTTTAAAAAATGAGACAATCCTAACTCTTAAATGTCAAAGCCAGTCCCTGCGGACCATAAAACAAAGATTTTTCCCTATCCGAGCAATTTAAAGGTGTCCTGATAGGAAATCGTTCTCTTTCAGAAACAGGAAAAATGCTGCATCGACTCATTTCAGATCCCTTAAGGAGCTGTAAAAAAGTCAATGGCACAGTCCATGTCGATGAAATCCCAATCTAATTCTGGCATTGACACTTGTCAAAATCAGCCCTTCTGTGATCTCTGCATTTACAGGAAAAAATCACTGTGGGCAGTGAGATCGGAATAAAACCAATTGTCAGAAAATTTGAAATTGTATATTTTTTAAGGAAGGCTAACAGATTTCTTTAGTTTGGAGTTGAGAAGAATGGGTCGGTACGGTGGCACATCGGTTAGCACTGTTGCTTCACAGTGTCAGGGACCTGGGTTCAATTCTGGCCTTGGGTCACTGTCTGTGCGGAGTTTGTACATTCTCCTCGTGTGTGCGTGGGTTTCCTCCGGGTGCTCCGGTTTCCTCCCACAGCCCAAAGATGTGTAGATTAGGTGGATTGCCCATGCTAAATTGCTCCTTCGTGTCCAAAGGTTAGGTGAGGTTGTGAGAATAGGGCGGGGATCTGGGTAGGGTGCTCTTTCAGAGAGTCGGTACAGACTTAATGGGCCAAATGGCTTCATTCTGCACTGTAGGGATTCTATGAACAGAATGAGGGGGCTGTTACTTAATAATAGAAGATCCGGAAGGAATTTGACAGGGTGATGCTGGGGGGATCTTTCCACTTGCAAGGGACACTAGAAAACGGAACGCAGTTTAGGATCACAGTCCCTTTTAAATTGGAGATGTTTTTCTTTCAGAAGGACGTTAGTCTGTGGAACTCTGTTCCCCAGAGAGCAGTTTTGATTTATGCAATGCAGAGTTCGACAGATTTTTAATAGACAACAGCTATTGGGGAAACCAAAAGAAGTGGGGCCTGGGAAACCAGGGTTGGGTTCTCCGATAATAGGGCTAAGTACTGATGCCATTGAAATACCGGTGCCAACAGGCCCCATAGTCCACAGATTCAGCGGCCCACAAGGGGCCAGCACGGGCGCCACGAGAAGCGCCCGGGGGAGTGGCCTGCAATCGCCATCCAATTCACAGGTCGCGTCATTAACTCAACGCCACGGCGCCTTACAAAACCGCATCCCCCACACACAGCCTTTCGATGGAATTGGCTGCCGGCCGCGCTGTGCCCAGGTTCCGTGATGGCGATCTGGACATGCTCCTGGATGCCGTGGAGCAGAGGAGGGGGGCTCTGTATCCCGGACACGGCCACAGGACCCCAGGCGCCACCGTTCGGCATCTGGGGAGGGAGGTGGGCAAGGCCGTCAGCGCCATCGGGCCGGTTGCCAGGAGAGGCGAGCAGCGCTGAAAAAAGCTGCACGACCTCCTAAGGGCAGCCAGGGTGAGTACCCAGCACTGTGCCCCGGACACCAACCCCCTTACCCCCCACACATGTGACAGCACCCCCCCCCCCACCGCCCCTCAGGGGGACGGTTGTTATTGAAAATATGGAAAGATGTGTCATTTGAAACATGGAAGTCTGGCAATATCTGGTCTGAGAGAAACATGAGAGGATACAGGGAAAGAGCCCACAAAGGGTTAACAGCAGCTGCCAGAGCAGGATGGTAAAATGCAGATAGCCTTGGTCAAGCAGACTTAGCAAACAAGACAAACAGGGTTTTGAATGAAGCCAAAAACAATGCCTCACACCTTCATTGAAAGTAATTATCTTAGTAAGCATCTGGAAAAGCATGGATGAGGTTCAGTTGAATTTGGTGAGAATTCTAGGTATGAAAATTTGCTAATACCAGGTAAATTAAAGAAAACTGGAGACTATCAGTCTATGAGAAACATAATTTAAAGCTAAAATCAAAGTCAAAATTATGAGCTGAGGACACAATTGGAAAATAAAACTATAGAAATGACAGGAATTAAAAGTAACACCTCTTGAAGTCAAAGCATTTTGAACATCACAAAGGAAACAATGTAATCAGATCTATGAGATGAAGTCATGTCAAAATGAATACTTAGTTGGATTAGAAGTTTAGATCAAAGATACTTTTTACAATCAAAGTGAAAAATGTTCCTTTCCAATAACATCATAAAAACTTAATAACTGTTCGAAAAATATATAAACCTAGAGACCAGAGCAGGAACTACCCAGAACCAGAACTCAGAGAGAGGGGAGAAGCAGAGTCAGATTACAGTCAGCTCAGCTATGGGAAAGAGACAGTGCAAAGCAGCCGAGCTAAAACAGCTAATACATCTAAGGAAGACTAGAATTTAAAGAGTCAGCTCAGAGATAGCCAGCAGAGTCAGCACAGATAGGACACAGCAACTGAGCTAACCAGCAAATACATCTAAAGAAGACCAGACTTTAAAGAAGATTAATTGTCAAGTTGGGCCTGAAGGTCCCTTCAACCAACCAGAAGGATCCAGAAGCAAGATCTTTTTCCTTTCTGTAAAGAAAGTATTTGCAATTTTTAAAAGAAAAAATATAATAATAAAATAACTTAATTTAACCTGAAATAGTGGCTATTCCAAAGTCTACTTTACTTACTTAGCAATGCGGGACCCAGGATTGAAGCTACTAAGTGGTAAGTAGATGAAATCTTCGGTGAAGGTATGGGTTATTTATACCGGGGGATAACTTGAAAACATAGTTTGACCTGAATAGCACCCACTGAAGCCTGTATCGGAGTCGGGGAGTAAGAATCCCTGATCACCATTTAGAATGTCGGCCCCTTTTGGTATAGGGGGAATTCTAAGAATAGTGGTGAGTTTTCAAAAACACGGTCCAAACCCCGCCCTGACTCACATGGCTGCAACCACCCATGCCAGCCGCATTGGCCGGGTGCCTATGCCATTATAGACCCAACCGCTGGGATGCATGCATCGGACCGCCCAACACCGTTGATGTTTGTGTGCCCCCCCACACACAGGAGAAGAACACCCATAACCGCAGGGAGCGGGACAAAACCGGAGGGGGTGCACCTGTACTGCAGCCCCTCCTGTGCACGAGCAGAGGGCACTTGACCTCGCTGGCGGACCCGAGGACTGGGAGGTTGCCGATGCCGAGATCAGATGTGCGCCACCAAGTGAGACCCCCCTGCCTGGCCGCGCCCCTCACCCCATCCCCTCACCCCATCCCCTCACCCCATTCCCTCAACCCCGTCCGTCTGTCTAACCATACATGCTGTCTTCTGCCTTACAGTAGCAGCCGGTGATGGTCCTGACCCATCCGGCGCCCCCCCGCCCCCAGCCAGTGCCAGGGCCGGTGCCCGCCAGGGACGCAATCACCGACGTGGAGGCCAGCCATCTCACCAGCCTTGCGCCCGACACGAGCCAGGACACAGAAACCCAGGACACAAAAATGCAGGGGAAGGACACACAAAGGACGGACACACAGAGGATGGACACACAGAGGACAGACACACAGAGGACGGACACACAGAGGACAGGAACGCACCATGGGTCAGGTTATGCAAGGCCTGGGGCTTTCTGTGCGACGACCATGGCCCAGGACAGAGGTTATAGAGTTCATAGAATCATAGAATTTACAGTGCAGAAGGAGGACATTCGGCCAATCGAGTCCACACCAGCCCTTGGAAAGAGCACCCTACCTAAGCCTCCACCCTATCCCCGTAACCCAGTAACACCACCTAACCTTTTGGACACCAAAGGGCCAATCCACCTAACCTGCACATCTTTGGACTGTGGGGGGAAATCGGAGCACCCGGAGAAAACCCACGCACACACGGGGAGAAAGACGGGGGGGAGTTAGAAGGATCGGGGCGGGGAAATGAACCGAAGTTCGGTACTTTTTCAGAGGGTTGATGCAGACTTGATGAGCCGAATGGACTCCTTCTGCACTGTAGCGATTCTATGATTCTGGCCAATAAGGCACAGCAGTGGAATGGCTGCAAGAGGTGCTGGAGCCTCAGTCCTGGGACCATACTGTCATAATATACACCAGTATATCATGGTGCAGACACACACTGATGGACACACAGTGGGACCAATCAACATACACAACACCACAGCCAATCACCAGTGAGAGCACACCCACTATAAAGACAGGGGACATCAGAGTTCCCGCTCATTCGAGTAGCAGCTAGCTAGGAAGACAGAGCTCACAGCCTGCAACACAGACATTCACCATGTGCTGAGTGCACCAACTGGTTAGGATAAGGCAAAGGTCTTTCGTTAAAGCTGGTATCGTATTTACCCACAGTTCAAGTATGTTTAAATAGTTAACCTTTTAACAAAATAGTGTTGCACTACTTCAAGTGTTGGTGACCTGTATGTGATCCAGACCACCCAACACATCACATACTTCAGTTAAGTACTGGGGATCCTGGGGGTGGGAGGGTAAATGATGCCCAGGGAGGTTAAGAGAGGGGGGTTGGAATGATCTTGATGTCTGGGGTTAGGTCAGGAGAGGGGGGAGGGTGGGGGCAGCTCCCAAGTCACAGACGGGAAGATGCTTCAAATATGATCAAGATCAGATTAAGGTGCCCACCCCACCCCTTCACCCCCTCCCCCTCTTCCCGCCCGAAGTCAAAGGTGAAGACTTTTCCTGTTTGTCACACTGATCAAACTTACGCATGCCAGGCTAAAAATTAAGGCTGAATGCGAAAAGACCTTTGAGAGGCCATTGGATGGGCAGGATACCAGAGGGGATTGTAAAATTCTGCATAATTATTTGAAATGATCATTTAAGGCACAGTTCTGTGCAAGTTGGTATAGAGAGGTTATTTGGGCGAGATTCTCCAGCAGCGACCGGAATTGTCCCCGTCTCGCCCATGGCGTTCTTCCAGCGGGCTGGGCAGAGAAATCCACCCATTCCTTTTTTTTTAAATTTAGAGTACCCAATTAATTTTTTTCCAATTAAGGGACAATTTTGCGTAACCTGCACAGCTTTGTGTTATGGGGGTGAAAGCCACGCAAACACGGGGAGAACGTGCAAACTCCACACGGACAGTGACCCAGAGCCGGGATCGAACCTGGTGCCTCGGTGCCGTGAGGCAGCAGTGCTAACCACGGCACCACCGTGCTGCCCGAAAATCCAGCCATTCCTGACATGAAAATGTGATGAGCTAAATTTGTTTTGGTCTTATTGTACTTACAGTTGTACTTACCGCGATCTGGAGGAGGCCTACCTCCTTCCGCGCAGGCCCGCCTTTAGGGTTCCGACATGATGCTTCGTGCCGGCACGGAGACAGCCGTGCAGGGCCGCTTTTCGGCAGCGAAGCAGTGCACAGCGCTCCGGAGCTGTGCTAGCCCCCTCAAGACCGGTGAATTGCTGTGCCAGGATGCCCGATGACGCCAGCGTACACCACTCTGGTATGTGTATGAAGCGTGGTCAAAACGTCAGAACTGGTTTAAACTGCGTGCTTGTCTTTGTTCACAGTAACACTCTGGAGTAACGTCATAGCTCAGGATGAGCAAAGCGAGGAAACCAAGATTATTGAGATAACCTGGCATTTCCTCTCAATTGCTTTTTCCACTGCAATTTGCCTGATATTGTCCTAAATGGTGAAAACATTTGAGGAATTTTAAGCGTCGATGCATTCAGTGCAACTTGAGTGTGTGTGTGATCTTTTGCATAAGTTCAAAAAGATCAAGCTAGCCAACCTGCAAATCTGGCCATGTCCTGCAGAGTACGATAATTACATCAGCTGCTTGTTTTCATCTGTATGCCTTTGAGGAGATTCCATTGAATTTAACTGGTTCTTCGGGCCACAAGTACGCTAAAGGCATGTTTCAAAATGGTTTGAGCCTTTTATTAACCGATAGCAGAACTCACTTGGGTGTGGGGAGGGACGGGGTTGGGGGGGATAGTGGGGGGGATGTACTCATGGGGTAGATCAATAGACTTGGAGCGGAAGTAAACCATTCAGTCCATCGAGTCTGCTCCGACATTCAATTAACTCATAGTTGCCCTGATATAATCTTCAACTCCACTTTCCTCCCTTGACCCCATAACTTTTGATTCTCCTATTAATTAAAAGTCTGTCTAACACAGCCTTCAAAATACCTAACAACCCAGCCTCTGCAGCCCTCTACAGTAAAGAATTCCACAGATTTACTACCCTCTGAGAGAAGAGACTCCTCATCATCTCTGCCTTACATGGGCGACCCGTTACTCTGAGATTATGCCCTCTGGTTCTAGACTCTCCCACAAGGGGGAACATCCTCTCAGCATCTACCTTGTCAAGCCCATGAGAATCCTTTATGTCTCAATAAGGTCGCCTCTCATTCTTCAAAACTCAAATGAGTACAGGCCCCATCAACTCAACGTCTCTCATAAGGAAATCACTCCACAGCTGGGATCAACTGAGTGATCCTTCTCTGGACAGCCTCCAATGCCTAGATATCTTTACATGGAAAAGGGGACTAAAAGATGATCCCCGGAATGAAGGACTTGTTATATGAGGAGCGGTTGAGGACTCTGGGTCTGTAACCGATGGAGTTTAGAAGGATGAGGAGGGATCTTATTGAAACTTACAGGATACTGAGAGGCCTGGATAGAGTGGACGTGGAGAGGATGTTTCCACTTGTAGAAAAAACCAGAACCAGAGGACACAATCTCAGACTGAGGGGATGATCGTTTAAAACAGAGATGAGGAGGAATTTCTTCAGCCAGAGGATGGTGAATTGCCGCAGAAGGCTGTGGAGGCCAAATCACTGAGTGTCTTTAAGACAGAGTTAGATAGGTTCTTCATTAATAAGGGGATCAGGGGTTATGGGGAGAAGGCAGGAGAATGGGGACGAGAACCATATCAGCCATGATTGAATGGCGGAATAGACACGATGGGCCGAAAGGCCTAATTCTGCTCCTATGTCTTCTTTAACTTTTCATAGTATTCCAGGTGTGAGGAGGTTCAGTGTGAGTGGGTAATTGGGGGGTCCAGCAGTTGTTCATGGCGGGGTTGGGGGTCAGTGCAATATTTACGCAGGGGTCAGAACTCGTGTCCCCGCTGACTACACCTGCAGGAGTGCACCCAACTCCAGCTCCTCAGAGACCACGTTAGGGAACTGGAGCTGGAGCTGGATAAACTTCGGATCATCCGGGAGGCAGAGGGGATGATAGAGAGGAGTTACAGGGAGGTAGCCACACCCAAGGTGCAGGACAAGAGTGGCTCAGTTACAGTCAGGGGAAGGAAAACGAACAGGCAGACAGTGCAGGGATCCCTCGTGGCCGTTCCCCTTCAAAACAAGTATACTGCTTTGGACGCTGTTGGGGGGGATGACCTACCGGGGGAAGGCCCTAGCAGCCAGGTCTCTGCCACTGAGCCTGGCTCTGTGGCTCAGAAGGGAAGGGGGGAGAATAGGAAAGCAATAGTGATAGGAGACTCAATGGTGAGGGGAATGGATAGGAGATTCTGTGGTTGAGACCAAGACTTCCAGAAGACATGTTGCCTCCCGGGTGCCAGGGCCAAGGATGTCTTGGATCAAGTCTACAGGATTCTTAAGGGGGAGGGGGAGCAACCAGAAGTCATGGTGCACGTAGGAACCAACGACATAGCTAAGAAAAGGGATGAGGATCTAAAAAGTTAGTTTAGGGAGTTAGGTTGGAAGCTAAAGAGCAGGACAAGCAGAGTAGTGATTTCAGGATTGCTACTGGTGCCACGTGCAACTGAGGCAAGGAACAGAGAGCGAGTGCATCTGAACACGTGGCTACAGGGCTGGTGCAGGAGGGAAGGCTTCAGATATGTGGATCATTGCGATAACTTCTGGGGAAGGTGGGACCTGTACATGAAGAACGGATTACACCTAAACTGGAGGGGCACCAATATCCTGGGTGGGAGGTTTGATAGAGCTCTTCGGGAGGGTTTAAACTAGTTTGGCAGGGAGATGGGAACCAGAGGTATGGATCAGAGGATAGGGTAGCTGTTGAACAGGCAGAAATACTATGCAGCAAGTCTGTGAGGAAGGATAGACAGTTGATACGGCAAAGTTGCACTCAGTGGAATGGGTTAAAGTGCGTCTGTTTCAATGCAAGGAGTATCAGGAATAAGGGAGATGAACTTAGAGCATGGATCAGTACTTGGAACTACGATGTCGTGGCCATTAAGGAGACATGAATTTCACAGGGGCAGGAATGGTTGTTAGATGTTCCGGGGTTTAGATGTTTTCAGAAGAATAGTGAGGGAGATAAAAAGGGAGGGGACTTGGCATTATTAATTAGGGAGTGCATCACAGCTACAGAAAAGGAGGTAGTTGAGGAGGGTTTGTCTACTGAGTCAGTATGGTTGGAAGTCAGAAACATTAAAGGAGCAGCCACTTTATTGAGAGTTTTCTATAGACCCCCCAATAGCAGCAGAGAGATAGAGGAACAGATTGGGCGGCAGATCTTGGAAAGGTGCAGAAGTCACAGGGTAGTAGTCATGGGTGACTTCAACTTCGCAAACATTGAGTGGCAACTCTTTAGATCAAATAGTTTGGATGGGGTGATGTTGGTGCAGTGTGTCCAGGAAGCTTTTCTAACACAGTATGTAGATTGTCCGACGAGAGGGGAGGCAATACTGGATTTGGTTCTTGGTAATGAACCAGGGCAAATGATAGATGTGCTAGTGGGGGAGCATTTTGGAGATAGTGACCACAATTCTGTGACTTTCACTTTAGTAATGGAGAGGGATAGGTGCGTGCAACAGGGCAAGGTTTACAATTGGGGGAAGGGTAAATATGATGTTGTCAGACAAGAATTGAAGTGCATAGGTTGGGAACATAGGCTGTCAGGGAAGGACACAAGTGAAATGCGAAACTTGTTCAAGGAACAGGTACTACGTGTCCTTGATATGTATGTCCCTGTCAGGCAGGGCAGAGATGGTCGAATGAGGGAACCGTGGTTGACAAGAGAGGTTGAATGTCTTGTTAAGAGGAAAAAGGAGACTTATGTAAGGCTGAGGAAACAAGGTTCAGACAGGCCGCTGGAGGGATACAAGATAGCCAGGAGGGAACTGAAGAAAGGGATTGGAGAGCTAAGAGAGGGCATGAACAATCTTTGGTGGGTAGGATCAAAGAAAACCCCAAGGCCTTTTACACATATGTGAGAAATATGAGAATGACTAGAGCGAGGGTAGGTCCGATCAAGGACAGTAGCGGGAGATTGTGTATTGAGAGTGAAGAGATAGGAGAGGTCTTGAACGAGTACTTTTCTTCTGTATTTACAAATGAGAGGGGCCATATTGTTGGAGAGGACAGTGTGAAACAGACTGGTAAGCTCGAGGAAATACTTGTTAGGAAGGAAGATGTGTTGGGCATTTTGCAAAACTTGAGGATAGACAAGTCCCCTGGGCCTGACGGGAAATATCCAAGAATTCTATGGGAAGCATGAGATGAAATTGCAGAGCCATTGGCAATGATCTTCTCGTCCTCACTGTCAACAGGGGTGGTAACAGGGGATTGGAGAGTGGCGAATGTCGTGCCCCTGTTCAAAAAAGGGACCAGGGATAACCCTGGGAATTACAGGCCAGTTAGTCTTACTTCGGTGGTAGGCAAAGTAATGGAAAGGGTACTGAAGGATAGGATTTCTGAGCATCTGGAAAGACACTGCTTGATTAGGGATAGTCAGCATGGATTTGTGAGGAGGTAGGTCTTGCCTTACAGGTCTTATTGAATTCTTTGAGGAGGTGACCAAGCATGTGGATGAAGGTAAAGCAGTGGATGTAGTGTACATGGATTTTAGTAAGGCATTTGATAAGGTTTCCCATTGTAGGCTTATGCTGAAAGTAAGGAGGCATGGGATAGTGGGAAATTTGGCCAGTTGGATAACGAACTGGCTAACCGATAGAAGTCAGAGAGTGGTGGTGGATGGCAAATATTCAGCCCGGAGCCCAGCCTAGTGGTGTACCGCAGGCATCAGTTCTTGGTCCTCTGCTGTTTGTGATTTTCATTAATGACTTGGATGAGGGAGTTGAAGGGTGGGTCAGTAAATTTGCAGACGATACGAAGAATGGTGGAGTTGTGGATAGTGAGGAGGGCTGTTGTCGGCTGCAAAGAGACTTAGATAGGATGCAGAGCTGGGCTGAGAAATGGCAGATGGAGTTTAACCCTGAAAAGTGTGAGGTCGTCCATTTTGGAAGGACAAATATGAATGCGGAATACAGGGTTAACGGTAGGGCTCTTGGCAATGTGGAGGAGCAGAGAGATCTTGGGGTCTATGTTCATACATCTTTGAAAGTTGCCACTCAAGTGGATAGAGCTGTGAAGAAGGCCCATGGTGTGCTAGCGTTCATTAACAGAGGGATTGAATTTAAGAGCCGTGAGGTGATGATGCAGCTGTACAAAACTTTGGTAAGGCCACATTTGGAGTACTGTGTACAGTTCTGGTCGCCTCATTTTAGAAAGGATGTGGAAGCTTTGGAAAAGGTGCAAAGGAGATTTACCAGGATGTTGCCTGGAATGGAGAGTAGGTCTTACGAGGAAAGGTTGAGGGTGCTAGGCCTTTTCTCATTAGAATAGAGAAGGATGAGGGGCGACTTGATAGAGGTTTATAAGATGATCCGGGGAATAGATAGAGTAGACAGAGACTTTTTCCCCAGGTGGAACAAACCATTACAAGGGGACATAAATTTAAGGTGAATGGTGGAAGATATAGGGGGGATGTCAGAGGTAGGTTCTTTACCCAGAGAGTAGTGGGGGCATGGAATGCACTGCCTGTGGAAGTAGTTGAGTCGGAAACATTAGGGACCTTCAAGCAGCTATTGGATAGGTACATGGATTACGGTAGAATGATATAATGTAGATTAATTTCTTCTTAAGGGCAGCACGGTAGCATTGTGGATAGCACAATTGCTTCACAGCTCCAGGGTCCCAGGTTCGATTCCGGCTTGGGTCACTGTCTGTGCGGAGTCTGCACATCCTCCCCGTGTGTGCGTGGGTTTCCTCCGGCTGCTCCGCTTTCCTCCCACAGTCCAAAGATGTGCAGGTTAGGTGGATTGGCCATGCTAAATTGCCCTTAGTGTTGGGTGGAGGTGTTGACCTTGGGTGGGGTACTCTTTCCAAGAGCCGGTGCAGACTCAATGGGCCGTATGGCCTCCTTCTGCACTGTAAATTCTATGATAATCTATGATTATCTGGGACAAAAGGTCGGCATAACATCGTGGACCGAAGGGCCTGTTGTGTGCTGTATTTTTCCATGTTCTATGTTCTATGTACGTTTCCCTTTCCGTCTGCCAATTTTAACTGACTGTTACGTTTCATGGCCATTTTCTGAAGTTCAACCTCCTTCTCTTTTTCTCTATCCTCTCGATCTCTTTCCTTTTCCTCTCTATCTCATTCTTTGTTTCTTTCTTCTCTCTCCTTTTCTTTTTCCCTGATCTGTATCTCCCTTTCTCTTTCCTTTTCTCTCATTGCATATTCAAGCTGCTTTAATTCTTTTTCATGTTCAAGTTGCTTAATCTGCAACTGGGTCTTTGCCATTTCTAATGAGTCAGACTGTATCTCAGACAACCTTAAATGCTTAGCCACCGCCATAATTACCTCACCTTTTCGCATTTTGTCAGGTAATGTTAACTGCACTGCTTATGCCAAATCTAACAGTCTGCTTTTAGTCTCTGTCCGTAAGATACTGCGTGTCTCCACCCCCAAAAACTTCAGAGCTTCTGAAAGAGCCATTGTTCACAACACACTCCACTTAAACTAAAATACCACACCTGAAAAGCAACCACAATATACTTATCCCTGTAGCCACCTAAATTGGCCAACTCCCGATTTAAACTGGCGAACAGCAAAGACTAATGGTAAAGTCAGCCAACATAGACAGAAACCAGTAGCTGCAGGTTTGCAGTGTATTTACCTCTGCAAAGGCCAGACAACATCGATACCAGCACCATCAGCATAACAAAGTAGCAGTCATCTGCATACTGATGAGCAATCCCCGGGAACAATAAGTAACATTTTGGACACACAAAGCAAAGACAGACTCCTCGGCGCCAGCAGGAGCCAACACAAAGGAGGTGAACGAGCACCTCAAGACCGCCCATCGATCAGGGAACCGCTTCAATATTGGAGAAAATCGAACCAAGCGATTGGAACAAAGTCCAATCACTTGGGACCAGGTACAGGGTCCGCCCCGAAAGACGGGAAGCCCCTGGGGACTATAAGAGTTGAGCCCCAAGTTCAAATCGCTCTCTCTTCACCTCTCTTCACCTCTGCGTCCTGCCCGGGTCACCCAGAAACACGAACCAACATTGACAGTGACCGGTGCAGTGACTCCCGAACGACGTAAGTCTTAATTCAAAGCTCGCTATGAGATAGGCGCTCCTAGCTACCAATCCGTACCAACTTCGAATCCCGCAGGCTCAGAACCCGAACGAAAGGCCATTTTTTCCCCTGACCTGGTGGGCCAGTCCGAAGTTAAGTGCAGGCCTGTTAGTTGTAGAAGTAGCTTAGACGTAGCTTAGTAGCGATTACTGTGTATACTAAATGTGCTTTGATTTAAATCTTACTAATCGGTGTATTGGGTTATTGATCATTACTCGGACTTGAACCTCGTGGCGGTATCATAAAGATACCTGGCGACTCGAGAGCAAAGGTAATAAAACAGAGCAATTGAACCAAGGAGAAAATCAGCAACATTATTTGGCGACATCTGACGGGACCCGTTCTAGAAGTGGCAAAACCACTCCGGGAGAACCGAGAATTTGAATTAGAGATCCAATTGGGAACAGAAAACCACAAGCGTTCAAGCAGTTCTGATCAATACTCATAATTCCGAAGTGTGTGTATGCATGCGTAACTAACAGGGCGATAAGGTAAAACTGATAGATTTTTTGTTGCGACAAAACTGTCGGAAATTTGTATATCGGAAAGTAGCGAAAGCCGTACCCGTATTTACAGCACCGCCTTAATACCCCTGTCCCAAATTTGAAGAGCAGCATTCGGATAGGAAAGATGGCAAAGCAGGCAATGCAACGCCTCATGAACCCAGAGGAATTTGCGGTCGCAGCGACTAGCAGCAGTAGAGTGGGACAATGTCCCATTTGGGAGGAAGAGATCAGGAAATATCTCAAAGGGAAAGGATGGCCCCTTTGGAATGAATTCTGTGACAACAAGGAATCAGGCCCCGGGAGTATAGGACATACTTGGTGGGAGAACCTGAGCGAGATCTACAAAAAGAGCTTAGGGAAAGCTCGCAAGCCGATGGGAATCGTATCCTGCGAGGCACAATTGCGAGGCACAGAGGAGGTCGTTAGGACGCTCCGGAATGAAGTAGAGGGCATACATCGAATGAGTAAGGTCGATGTAAGCAAGGAAGAGCGAGAGAATTTAGCATTGAGAAGGAAGTTGGCAGCAAAAGACAGAGAGGTGGAGGATGCCAAAAGGGCTCACCAGTCTTGTCTGGCGCACTTAAGCAGCTTCCAGTCTCAATATGAAAAGGCCTATCAGGACACGCAACGTGCAGTCCTGGTACGTGAAGAAACAGAAAAGCAGGTAGAAGTGTTGCAGAGACAGTGCAGCGATCTAAAGGCAGCATTAAGAGCACTCCATGCTGCCACCACAGAACAAAGACAAAGCACATTAGATCACGCAAAGTGCCGGAAGCAGATTGCAGAGATGCAATCGCTGCTTTCAGTTCAGAAAGGCTTCCAGGAAACCTTTGGAGTAAAATTAGATCAGGAAGATGGCCCTGATTGGGAAGAATTGAATGAAACATCGCAGAGATATGTTCAGGGAACATGTGCACAGGGAAAGGCACAAAAGAGGAAAGCGCCCCAACCCCCCACAGAGCAGATAGTTCAGGCTCCAATTAACCCAGTCACCACCCACCGCACAGCCACATCGGACGATGCGGAATTTCTATACTCCACCCCCTTAACAGTGACCCAATTACGGGACGCGTGCGATAAGATCACACCGTTCCTCCCCACCTCAGATCCCCACCATTTCTTTGCCACCGTAAAGCATCAGGCGACCATGTACGGCCTGGATGAGCGAGAGCATGTAAAGCTCACAGTTTTAAGTTTAGACCCTTCAGTAGCAGCAGCCCTTCCCGACCCACAGAATGTAGGAGGAGGCACCCTTGCAGAAATGCATACCGTGATCCTGGATGCGATCGGGTATAACCGGGGTGACCCCGTAGATGGCCTCAACAAATGCAGGGAAAAGAAATCCGAGCACCCCACAACGTTTGCTGGACGCCTGTGGATCCACTTTGTAGCAGTCTTTGGAGACTTAGACCGTGCCCATTTGACCCCAGACAACATGGCCAAATGGACCTGCACCCTTATCTCCCATGCCACAGAAACAGGACAGAAAGCTTGCGCGAGTTATGATCCCTCAGAGGAGGCCCATAACGAGAAGTGGGTAGTGAAAAGATTGTCCCGCACTTGGGAGAAATCTATACAAAGCAAACCCGCAGTCAAGAAACCCAAGGAAAAGCAGGCCGCCGCAGATAGACAGGCAGTTACAACCCACCAGAACCCCGCATGGGTGAATGAAGGAAAGAACAGCCCCCCACCCAAGTCACAGGAGTGTTACAACTGCGGACAGTTGGGACACTTCGCAAGAGAGTGCAATGCCCCTAGAAAGCCAGAGAGCCCAACAGACAGGCACTCTGAGTAAGAAGAAGACGACAGAGCCCATTCAAAGCATTAGCGCCCGTTCAAATCAGACGGACCTGACCGGAATGGACTGACGTGTACGGGCTCCCCCAGTTGGGTCTGCGACACCCTTTGGGATAGGTCCGGACGAAAATTCGGGGACAGCCCATCGAGTTTCTCTGGGACACAGGAGGGTCCCGCACCACAATAAATTCCTCCACCCTGTTTCAAAAAGACACGTGGCCCACAACAGCCACTATTACCCTCAGCGGCTTTAAAAGGTCACTCACAGCAGGGACACATCACAGCCCCTGTACCCATTCAAATCGGCACCCTCACCACCAAGCACCACGTAGTTTTAATTGACCTGCCCCACACAGCAGAACACATTCTGGGAATCGATTTCATGAATTCGCACAATCTTTCATTCGGTCCAGTCAACCAGTGTGTCTGGAAAATGGCAAAATCTGCAAGAGCCCCCGCAACACTCAACACAGGAGAATACGCGAACAAAATTAGCGCAGTAGGCGAATTTTGGTTCAACCCGACCACGCTTAGTACGGACAAGCAGGTTCGGGCAGTTCTGCAAAAGAACAGGGCAGCATTCGCGACCCACAAGCACAACTGTGGATGGATGACTGGCTCCGTACAGATAACAGGACCTGACCCTAGACCCCCAAAACAGTATGGATTTCCCCAAGAGGCAGAGGGAGAAATCTCAAAGGTAATGGAAAGCTTATTAGAGCAGGGCATACTTAGATTAGTAGCCTCCATTAATAATGCCCCGATTTGGCCAGTGAGAAAGCCCGATGGATCATGGTGACTGACCATCAATTACCGGGAACTCAACAAAATCACCCCCGCAGCAGCCCCCACAGTAGCAACAAGTCCCGAGACCATGCTCAAGCAGGGACTCAATTCCCAATTCTTTACGGTTTGGGATGTCAGCAATGGATTCTGGTCCGTTCCATTGGCAACGGCGTGCCAGTACAAATTTGCCTTCACCTTTAAAAATCAACGGTACACGTGGACATGCCTGCCACAAGGATTCCACAACTCCCCCTCCATTTTCCACCGACAGCCGGCAAATGGTTAAGCCAAATTCTCTCACCCCGAATGTCTGGACCAGTACGTAGACGACCTACTACTGCAGACAGACACCAAGGAAGAGCGCATTGAGCTTCTGTCCGAACTCTTGGAACTCTTATACTCAATTGGTTGTAAAGTCAACCCCAAAAAGACCCGGATTTTGGAAGAAAAGGTGATCTATTTGGGAACAATTATCACCCATGGTAAATGCAAGATCGAGCATAAAAGAATTGACTCGATTGCTAAATTGCCCCTTCCCCAGAACGTTTCAGCCCTCCGGTTGTTTTTAGGACTGGTTGGCTACTGCCGAAACCACATTGACGGTTTCGCCAGCAAGGTTGCACCCCTCTCAGACCTCCTAAAGAAAGGAGCCCCCGGGAATGGCTTCCACAGCATGCGGATGCTGTGGATGCGTTGAAGCAGGCACTAATAGCAGCCCCCGCACTACAAGTTCCAGACCCGCTTTCCCCTTATGCTATAGAGGAAACAACCACAGACCACACCCTTTCGGCCGTGCTCCTCCAGGAACGGCACGACCAGTTAAGGTCAGTACCTTACGCCTCCAGAACGTTAGATGCTGTGGAGCAGGGATTTTCAGCCTGTGAGAGGCACCTGCTCACAGTATTTTGGGCAGTTCAGTATTTTTCATATATTACCGGACTGAACCCCATCACAATTCTCACCGAACACACCCCCACCCAACTTTTACTGGACGGACGCCTCAAGGACGGTACAGTAAGCCAGATTAGAGCAGCTAGATGGACCCTTCTCTTGCAGGGACGGGATATCACTGTTAAACGGAAAAGACGCACAACGTTTTAGCCGACAACTTACAGTACCCCGGAACCCCCCATGAATGTGAAATTATCTCTCCACACCACAACACAGGCCCCTTTATTGCTAAAACACCCCCCAGAAAGATAGGTAGTTCAACCCAGAGCCCCCAGCACACAGACACGTGTGAGCCCATAAGGATATATGTGGATGGATCTTCCACAGTCTTGGATGGGAAGCGCATAACAGGTTGCGGTATATAACAGGACGCGCCCTCGAGGAAATAGCAATAAAACTATTGCTATTTCCCCTTAAACAGGCCACTTATGCACGCAGGCAGAAGAGCTTGTGGCCATCGCATATATAGTGGAACACCCAGATTCCTTCCCCAGCCCAGCAGACATATACTTAGATAGCCTCTATGTCTGCAGCAGCCTCACGGAATTCCTGCCCCTGTGGAAAGCAAGAGGATTTGTTTCCGCAGGGGGAATACCCCTCCCCTTAGACCCATTGCTCCGTCACATCTTAGAGAGAGCACAGAACAGGACTTTTGGGATAGTCAAAGTTCGAAGTCACCATCGCTCCTCTCCCGCTGGAAATGTAAAAGCCGACACACTGGCTAAAGCAGGTTCCAGGCACGGATACTTTTGGACACCCCCCGAAAGCGCACCAGTGAATGCAGTTCAGGTCTCACAGACAAAGATCAAGGATCTAGTGGAGGCCCAGAAGCAGGACAGCAATCTCAGGGAGATTGTAAATGGAAAATATCCAGCTCCCTATGAGAGGTTTAAAAATGCTCTGACCACACATGACGGTGAGGTGTTAAAATACACCCTTTATGTGGTTCCTGAACAGGACAGGAATCAACTGATTTGTTTGTTCCATGACGGTCATGGACATCAGGGAATCGGGCCCACTACAGCCCGCCTCAAGCAGCTTTGAGGGTGGCCGAATTTAAAGGATGACGTATATCACTACATTGAGAATTGTCTTATCTGCGCCCAGAATAATCCGGACAGATATGCCAAAAAGGCTGAGCTTAGTCACACCCAACCCGTTAATGGCCCCTGGACTAACCTCCAGATTGATTTTATGGGACCGTTGCCCCCTTGCAGGAATGGTTATAAATATGTACTCGTGGTGATAGACACATTTACGAAATGGGTGGAATCATTCCCAGCCTGAACAAACACTGCAAAAACGATAGCCAACATTTTGACCCACCACATCTTTACAAGTTGGGGACTCCCCCGCAGCATTGAATCCGACCAAGGTTCCCATTTTACGGGACGTGTCATGCAGAACGTCCTCACGATATTTGGCATCACCCAAAAATTTCACATAGCATACCACCCACAGTCGAGTGGTATCGTGGAGCGCATGAATCGGACCCTAAAATCCACCCTCAGAAAAATGGTCCAGCAAAACAACACCACTTGGGACTCAGTCCTCCCTTTTGCGCTGATGTTTTTGCGTGATACAATTTCAACTTCCACAGGTTACACCCCACGCACCCTCATGACCGGACGCCCCATGAAAGGCACAGAATTTTTATTAGGTTTAGACTTGACCAGCCCCAAAGTCACGGCCCTCACACACGAGAAAGCAGTAGAGCAATTAGTGAATAATGTTAAAATGGCTCAGTTAGCAGCCGCAGTGAAATTGGGCACCAGAGAGAAACAGAGCAAGGCTTGTTTCGACAAGACCGGGGCAGCACGGTAGCCTTGTGGATAGCACAATTGCTTCACAGCTCCAGGGTCCCAGGTTCGATTCTGGCTTGGGTCACTGTCTGTGCGGAGTCTGCACATCCTCCCCGTGTGTGCGTGGGTTTCCTCCGGGTGCTCCGGTTTCCTCCCACAGTCCAAAGATGTGCGGGTTAGGTGGATTGGCCATGATAAATTGCCCTTACTGTCCAAAATTGCCCTTAGTGTTGGGTGGGGTTACTGGGTTATGGGGATAGGGTGGCGGTGTTGACCTTGGGTAGGGTGCTCTTTCCAAGAGCCGGTGCAGACTCGATGGGCCGAATGGCCTCCTTCTGCTCTGTAAATTCTATCTATCTAAGACAGTGCATGTGACTGAGTACAGTATCGGACAGCAAGTCATGCTCTCCGTATACAACCCCAGCACATTCCTGTCACCAAAGTACTCGGGTCCGTACTCCATTGCGGACAAAGTAAACCCTTCTGTATACAAGATAAAGTATCCCAACAGAAAGACTGCGTGGTTCCATATCAACCAGCTGAAGGCATATGGAACACAGTCTAACCACTCACACCACGTCATGCTCGACACAGCACACCACACCCCGCCCACAGCCAACGTAACCCTACCATCCCCCAACACGTCCAGCCCAGTCATGTGCTCAACCTCGACTCCACCCCCAAAATATATACTCTACCCCGGAACGCCCACCAACTGCAGCAGCAGAGACAGCGACTGTGACTCGGACACTAGCCACAGCACGTCTCCCTATTATCCCCATGCAACAGGACCCACACCCAGAGAATCCGACTACGATCCGAGTGATCCCTACATGATCACTTTCCTAAACAAACCCCACCACCGACCACCGAACTACCATGACGACCCCGATTCCATCCCCACACAACTAGACACCATCTATTGGCACAGAGACAACTCACACAGACTCGTCCGAAACGACGAGAGTGACCCCAAGTCACACCATGCAGCACTATCAACCTTAATACATTCAAGAGTTTGGCATCCAGGAGAAGATGACGACCTTGAGTCTGACTCCCAGAACGAGAACCCCTCTGCGACCCTGTTCGCAACCGATAACTGAGGTGTCCAGATGATGTTTTTAAGGAACCGCTTGGGAGAAGTGGTGTCCTTTCTGATGGAACCTGCAGCATGTTTTACGTTGTTTGTAAGTTTGTTAAATGTTGTTTGGCAGCCTGCAAATTTTTTTTTTCTCATGGCCCCACGCCTTTCAGCCGAAACCTCTGAGGACTTGCCCACAGAGACTTGTAAAGGTCCCAGACGCCAGTTCAGCGGAACTCGTCTGTCGACAGATACCACAGGCCCCCGTTCATAACTGCTCTTCTGGTTCAAGGAAGGAACCAATACGGCAGCCCCCCACGATGACTACCTTTCTTGCCCGTTCTTGTCGGTTGCTCAGGCAGTGGAGAAACGGCTTGGGACCCGCCCTGGTCAGCTACGCTCGGGTAGGGGAGACACGGCATTGGTAGCCGTCCTACCCGGGGACTCCATCCAACTCTTACCCGCCGCGGCCCATACGCACCTCATTTTGGAAATTTTAGTTTTGGTTTGTTTCAGGTAACCCTTAGGTTGCCAACCACATGCTATTTACATCCTGAAACATTTGGATGGTAGATCGCACAGTCTGCGAGACGGCTCGCACTGGTTCATTATTTGAAAGTATGTCTTGTCCTAAAATTTGGCTTTTGGAAAAAAAAATGAGGGAGTCACACATAGTGACCAATTATAAAAGGAGTAATTGGCACTAAAGGACAGACAGACTATCGTACGAGATGTTAAACCAAGATAGTTACAGACACTATGCTTGTTTCCACAGAATTCCAGAAGCTCCAGGACCGGAGAAGAGAAGAGAAGTGAAAGACGAAGAGCCATGAGGACTTCCTTCACATGGTCCATCATCATGATAATGGACATTTGGTTGCGAGTGAACGCGAACCCCATGACCTCAAGCCCCCCCAGCCATTAATGTTTCACTTGTTGTTCTTTGTTCCCCGCAGTACCCAGAGCCCAGTCACCAGCGACACAACACCATCTTGGTATGCCAGGTTTATAATCTGGTACTCCCTGTCCTATGTAATAGAATCCTTACTGGTATTGGCGATACTCTGCTGCATAGTGCAGACTATGCATCTAAGAAAATGGAGAAAGAGAGTCTACCTCGCTCGAACCCCGGTATATAGGATCAGATCCCCTATTTTCGGATACGACCAGACCCCAGACCCCCGCGATCTATAATAAAGAGTATTCATTTGCGGTTTTATTGTAAATAAAGAAATGTAAAGAAATGTTCATGAGCAATTGTACGGTCCTGAGCTTGACTGCCAAGCCAGGAAAAATGTGTATAGACTGCTATGATTTTGTTTGAATGGCTGAGGAAGTTAGAGTGATGAAATGTTTAAGTGAGAGTAGTGTATTAAGAGTAGTTAGAGGTTCCCATTTTTTTTGTTTTGTAATGCATGTCCCTGTTTGACATAGCGCCCCTTAGAATTGTCAGTGAAAAAAATGTTTTGCATAGTTATGGTCAGTGTAGAGGCCATGAAAGAAGTGCTCCCCAGGTCAAGGAATGGAAAGCAACGTAGTTATGTGATCCTTCACGCTTCGCGTTAGGATCACAAGGAGGGAATGTAGCCGCCTAACTTGGCCAACTCCCGATTTAAAATGGCGAACGGCAAAGACTAATGGTAAAGTCAGCCAACATAGACAGAAACCAGTAGCTGCAGGTTTGCAGTGTATTTACCTCTGCAAAGGCCAGACAACATCGATATCAGCGACCATCAGCATAACAAAGTAGCAGTCATCTGCATACTGATGAGCAATCCACGGGAACAATAAGTAACATTTTGGACACACAAAGCAAAGCCAGACTCCTCGGTGCCAGCAGGAGCCAACACAAAGGAGGTGAACGAGCACCTCAAGACCGCCCATCGATCAGGGAACCGCTCCAGTATTGGAGAAAATCGAACCAAACGATTGGGACAAAGTCCAATCACTTGGGACCAGGTACAGGGTCCGCCCCAAAAGACGGGAAGCCCCTGGGGACTATAAGAGTTGAGCCCCAAGTTCAAATCGCTCTCTCTTCACCTCTCTTCACCTCTGCATCCTGCCCGGGTCACCCAGCAACACAAACCAACATTGACCGTAACCGGTGCAGTGACTCCCAAACAACATAAGTCTTAATTCAATGCTCGATACGAGATAGGCGCTCCTAGCTACCAATCCGTACCAACTTCGAATCCCGCAGACTCAGAACCTGAACGAAAGGCCATTTGTTCCCCTAACCTGGTGGGCCAATCCGAAGTTAAGTATAGGCCTGTTAGTTGTAGAAGTAGCTTCGACATAGAATTTGTGCATGAGTAGCGATTACTGTGTATAATAAATGTGCTTTGATTTAAATCTTACTAATCGGTGTATTGGGTTATTGATCATTACTCGGACTTGAACCTCGTGGCGGTATCATAAAGATACCTGGCCACTCGAGAGTAAAGGTAATAAAACAGAGCAATTGAACCAAGGAGAAAATCAGCAACACCCCTCACTGTCTTTAAGTTCACTAAGCCAATCCTTTATCCCGGATGAGGCCCCAATTTGTTATGGGCAGGGTTTAAAGAATCCCAAAGTGTATCATGGAGTTCACCTGACCCACAACTTTTAATAGATTATGGTATGGGGAGCACACGGCCCACCCTACAGGTGTGGTAGAGCAGAAATGGAAAAGTATTTTTAAAGCAAAACAATGTTTATTCTGTGAACTCAAGTTAATCTTTTTAAAACAGACAGTGAACATTTTATCAACCATTCATTCAAATACAACCCCAAGACTACAACACTAAGTAATCCTTTAAGCTTTCCTTTTAACATCCATGAGACTTAAAAACACCTTTTTACAGAAAGACATCAGGCTTAACTTAATTATTGAGAACAGTTACCACATTGAAATCAGCAAATGAACATTCATAAGCTTGCAGAGATTCACACACATCCTGCTGTGATTGCAGCTTCTCCAAAACTAAAACAAAACAAAACCCACCCTGCAGCAAAAAGCCTAAAGCGAAAGTAAAAAGCTGACTGACAGCCCAGCTCCACCCACTCTCTGACATTTCTGCTGTAATAAACACCCATTTCTTAAAGGTACTCTCACTACAGATATTTATATACGCACCCATTTATAAACAGCCATTTCTTAAAGGTACTCTCACATGACAAATAGTAGGTCCAATGGTAACTCGAAAAATAGATTTTGATAAGTATTTGGAGGAGGATAGGTTGCAGAGGTGTGAACAATGAGCTGGGGTGTGGAACTAACTGAATTGTTCTTCACAAGATTAGGTGAGGATTCAATGGCCCAAATCTGATATGATCACAGGACATTGGAATGGAGCATTTGAAGGAGGATAACATTAATGAGAGTTAGATCACATGCAGGTGAAGCACAAAGATATATGAGATTATGAGATGTAGCATTGTTTTTTATTATTTTGTAGCTGGTCTTAAGATAATCGTTCCTGACTTTTCTGAGGAACGGCAATTGCCGTTGGATTGCCACTCCTTTCCTACTTTTCTCTGCCACGTCGGTGTTCCTCATTGTGGTGATATGCATCCTTGCATATCTGTATATAACTGTACAAATGTATAAAGCCATTTATCAATGTATGCAATTGCGGGTATGACCTCCTGCCAGTGGGTCGTGCCAACATGCAAGAAATAGCATGCAAGATGGTTGGAGCAATATGCTTCAGCTGGCTGGGTGGGTTGCAAGGTTTCTGGCAACTTAAGCTTGATGAGGCGAGCACAAGACTCTGCACCTTCAACTCACCTTTCCGGCGGTACTGCTTCCTGCAAATGCCATTCGGCATCATCCTTCCGTCTGAAATCTTTCCTCGGGCCATGGAGCACGGAGTGGAAGGAGTACTTCGCGGGAGCTTCAGCGTGACGGGGTGGAGTGTTGCTGCAAGGAAGTTGGAGAAGAGCATTGGTGTGATCGCGTAGTCCTGTTTGACCCCGGTTTGCACATGTTTTGGATCTGTGGTAGTCCAGTTGGTGAGGATCGGGGCTTGCATGTCATCGTGGAACAGGCGGAGGGTGGTGACAAACTTCTGTGGAGAGCTGAATTTGAGGAGGATGCTCCCCAGTCCCTCTTGGTTGGCAGAGTCGAAGGCCTTTGTGAGATTGAAGAAGGCCAGGTGAGGAGGTTGTTGCTGCTCCCTCCGCATTTCCTGGATTTGTCACACGCTGAAGATCATGTCCATTGTGCCTCTGGAAGCGCACTGAGACTCAGGGAGGAACTCCTCAGCCACTCGGATGAGGCAGTTGAGGAGTATTCCCATGATGACCTTTCCCGTGGCAGAGAGTAGGGAAAACCCTCTGTAATTTTCACATCGGACCTGTCTCCTTTCTTGAAGATGGTCGCAATTAAGGCGTCTCTGAGATCATGCGGCATGCTCTCTTCCTTTCAGACAAGTGTGAGGAGGTTGTGGATTCTTGTCAAGAGTGCATCTCTGTTGTGTTTTAATACTTCTACGGGGATTCCATCTACACCTGAGGCCTTATTTTCTTCAGCTGTCCGATGGTCTATTCGACCTCACGGCGAGCTGCGATTGCGCTGAGTTGGTGGCGATTAGCGCGTTGCAAGATGATGTCAAGGACACTTGTGTCGAAGGCTGTATCATGGTTGAGGAGATCCTCAAAGTGCTCTGTCCATTGGTCATGGACTGCTTCTCTGTCTTTGATTATGTTCCTCACCCCAGACCAACGTCCTGCGTCACTCTGAATTCTGACGTTATCTCAGGAGTTCTGCCTCTGGATTCAGTGGGGAGACGCTGCGCTGCTCTTTTGACGTTTTACTCTGATGCTTCACCCTCTTGAGTACGCTCCCTGGAGACTTACCCTGTGTCTCTGCTGCTCTCTTCGCACTCTTTCACCCTGTGTCTCTGTCACTCTCCTCGCGCTCTTTCACCCTGTGTCTGTCACTCTCCTCGTGCTCTTTCACCCTGTGCCTCTGCTGCTCTCCTCGCACTCTTTCACCCTGTGTCTCTGCTGCTCTCCTCGCGCTCTTTCACCCTGTGTCTCTGTCACTCTACTCACGCTCTTTCACCGTGTCTCTGCTGCTCTCCTCGCGCTCTCTCACCCTGTGTCTCTGTCACTCTCCTCGCGCTATTTCACTGTGTCTCTGCTGCTCTCCTCGCGCTCTCTCACCCTGTGTTTCTACTGCTCTCCTCGCGCTCTTTCACCCTGTGTCTCTGCTGCTCTCCTCGTGCTCTTTTACCCTGTGTCTCTGCCGCTCTCCTGGCGCTCTTTCACCCTGTGCCTCTGCTGCTCTCCTCACACTCTTTCACCCTGTGTCTCTGCTGCTCTCCTCGCGCTCTTTCACCCTGTGTCTGTCACTCTCCTTGCGCTCTTTCACCCTGTGTCTCTGCTGCTGTCCTCGCACTCTTTCACCCTGTGTCTCTGTCACTCTCCTCACGCTCTTTCACTGTGTCTCTGCTGCTCTCCTCACGCTCTTTCACCGTGTCTCTGCTGCGCTTCTCGCGCTTTCTCACCCAGTGTCTCTGCTGCTCTCCTCGCGCTCTTTCACCCTGTGTCTCTGCTGCTCTCCGCGTGCTCTTTTAGCCTGTGTCTCTGCCGCTCTCCTGGCGCTCTTTCACCCTGTGTCTGTCACTCTCCTCGCGCTCTTTCACCCTGTGTCTCTGTCACTCTCCTCATGCTCTTTCACCCTGTGTCTCTGTCACTCTCCTCGCACTCTTTCACCCTGTGTCTCTGCTGCTCTCCTCGCGCTCTTTCACCCTGTGTCTCTGTCACTCTACTCACGCTCTTTCACCGTGTCTCTGCTGCTCTCCTCGCGCTCTCTCACCCTGTGTCTCTGTCACTCTCCTCGCGCTATTTCACTGTGTCTCTGCTGCTCTCCTCGCGCTCTCTCACCCTGTGTTTCTACTGCTCTCCTCGCGCTCTTTCACCCTGTGTCTCTGCTGCTCTCCTCGTGCTCTTTTACCCTGTGTCTCTGCCGCTCTCCTGGCGCTCTTTCACCCTGTGCCTCTGCTGCTCTCCTCACACTCTTTCACCCTGTGTCTCTGCTGCTCTCCTCGCGCTCTTTCACCCTGTGTCTGTCACTCTCCTTGCGCTCTTTCACCCTGTGTCTCTGCTGCTCTCCTCGCACTCTTTCACCCTGTGTCTCTGTCACTCTCCTCACGCTCTTTCACTGTGTCTCTGCTGCTCTCCTCACGCTCTTTCACCGTGTCTCTGCTGCGCTTCTCGCGCTTTCTCACCCAGTGTCTCTGCTGCTCTCCTCGCGCTCTTTCACCCTGTGTCTCTGCTGCTCTCCGCGTGCTCTTTTAGCCTGTGTCTCTGCCGCTCTCCTGGCGCTCTTTCACCCTGTGTCTGTCACTCTCCTCGCGCTCTTTCACCCTGTGTCTCTGTCACTCTCCTCATGCTCTTTCACCGTGTCTCTGCTGCTCTCCTCGCGCTCTCTCACCCTGTGTCCCTGCTGCTCTCCTCGCGCTCTCTCACCCTGTGTCTCTGTCACTCTCCTCACGCTCTTTCACCGTGTCTCTGCTGCTCTCCTCGCGCTCTCTCACCCTGTGTCTCTGCTGCTCTCCTCGCACTCTTTTACACTGTGTCTCTGCTGCTCTCCTCACGCTCTTTCACCCTGTGTCTCTGCTGCTCTCCTCGCACTCTTTCATCCTGTGTCTCTGCTGCTCTCCTCGCGCTCTTTCACCCTGTGTCTGTCACTCTCCTCGCGCTCTTTCACCCTGTGTCTCTGCTGCTCTCCTTGCACTCTTTCACCCTGTGTCTCTGCCGCTCTCCTCGCACTCTTTCACCCTGTGTCTCTGCCGCTCTCCTCGTGCTCTTTCACCCTGTGTCTCTGCTGCTCTCCTCGCGCTCTTTTACCCTGTGTCTCTGCCGCTCTCCTCGTGCTCTTTCACCCTGTGTCTCTGCTGCTCTCCTCGCGCTCTTTTACCCTGTATCTCTGCTGCTCTCCTCGCGCTCTTTTACCCTGTGTCTCTGCTGCTCTCCGCGTGCTCTTTCACCCTGTGTCTCTGCTGCTCTCCTCGCGCTCTTTTACCCTGTGTCTCTGCTGCTCTCCTCATGCTCTTTTGCCCTGTGTCTCTGTCACTCTCCTCACACTCTTTTACCATGTGTCTCTGCCGTTCTCCTCGCGCTCTTTTACCCTGTGTCTCTGCCGTTCTCCTCGCGCTCTTTTACCCTGGGTCTCTGTCACTCTCCTCACACTCTTTTACCCTGTGTCTCTGCCGCACTCCTGGCGCTCTTTTACCCTGTGTCTCTGTCACTCTGCTCACACTCTCTTACCCTGTGTCTCTGCTGCTCTCTGCGTGCTCTTTCACCCTGTGTCTCTGCTGCTCTCCTCGCGCTCTTTCACCCTGTGTCTCTGCTGCTCTCCTCGCGCTCTTTTACCCTGTGTCTCTGCCGTTCTCCTCGCGCTCTTTTACCCTGGGTCTCTGTCACTCTCCTCGTGCTCTTTTACCCTGTGTCTCTGCTGCTCTCCTGGCGCTCTTTTACCCTGTGTCTCTGCCGTTCTCCTCGCACTCTTTTACCCTGGGTCTCTGTCACTCTCCTCGCGCTCTTTTACCCTGTGTCTCTGCTGCTCTCCTTGCGCTCTTTTACCCTGTGTCTCTGCTGCTCTCCTGGTGCTCTTTTACCCTGTGTCTGTCACTCTCCTGGCGCTCTTTCACCCTGTGTCTCTGTCACTCTCCTCGCACTCTTTCACCCTGTGTCTCTGTCACTCTCCTCACGCTCTTTTACCCTGTGTCTCTGTCACTCTCCTCACACTCTTTTACCCTGTGTCTCTGTCACTCTCCACACACTCTTTAACCCTGTGTCTCTGTCACTCTCCTCACACTCTTTTACCCTGTGTCTCTGTCACTTTCCTCACGCTCTTTCACCGTGTCTCTGCTGCTCTCCTCGCGCTCTCTCACCCTGTGTCTCTGCCGCTCTCCTGGCGCTCTTTCACCCTGTGTCTGTCACTCTCCTCACACTCTTTTACCCTGTCTCTGTCACTCTCCTCACACTCTTTCACCCTGTGTCTCTGTCACTCTACTCACGCTCTTTCACCGTGTCTCTGCTGCTCTCCTCGCGCTCTCTCACCCTGTGTCTCTGTCACTCTCCTGGCGCTCTTTCACCCTGTGTCTGTCACTCTCCTCGCGCTCTTTTATCCTGTGTCTCTGTCACTCTCCTCACACTCTTTTACCCTGTGTCTCTGTCACTCTCCTCGCGCTCTTTCACCCTGTGTCTGTCACTCTCCTCGTGCTCTTTCACCCTGTGTCTGTCACTCTCCTCACACTCTTTTACCCTGTGTCTCTGTCACTCTCCTCGCGCTCTTTCACCCTGTGTCTGTCACTCTCCTCGTGCTCTTTCACCCTGTGTCTCTGTCACTCTCCTCATGCTCTCTCATCCTGTGTCTCTGCTGCTCTCCTCGCGCTCTTTCACCCTGTGCCTCTGCTGCTCTCCTCGCACTCTTTCACCCTGTGTCTCTGCTGCTCTCCTCGCGCTCTTTCACCCTGTGTCTGTCACTCTCCTTGCGCTCTTTTACCCTGTGTCTCTGCCGCTCTCCTCGCACTCTTTCACCCTGTGTCTCTGTCACTTTCCTCACGCTCTTTCACCGTGTCTCTGCTGCTCTCCTCACACTCTTTTACCCTGTGTCTCTGTCACTCTCCTCCCGCTCTTTTACCCTGTGTCTCTGCTTCTCTCTTCATGCTCTTTCACCCTGTGTCTGTCACTCTCCTCGCGCTCTTTCACCGTGTCTCTGCTGCTCTCCTCATGCTCTTTCACCCTGTGTCTGTCACTCTCCTCGCGCTCTTTCACCCTGTGTCTCTGTCACTCTCCTCATGCTCTTTCACCCTGTGTCTCTGTCACTCTCCTCACACTCTTTTACCCTGTGTCTCTGCCGCACTCCTGGCGCTCTTTTACCCTGTGTCTCTGTCACTCTCCTCACACTCTTTTACCCTGTGTCTCTGTCACTCTCCTCACACTCTTTTACCCTGTGTCTATGCTGCTCTCCTCGCGCTCTTTTATCCTGTGTCTCTGCTGCTCTCCTGGCTCTCTTTCACCCTGTGTCTCTGCTGCTCTCCGCGTGCTCTTTCACCCTGTGTCTCTGCTGCTCTCCGCGTGCTCTTTCACCCTGTGTCTCTGCCGCACTCCTGGCGCTCTTTTACCCTGTGTCTCTGTCACTCTCCTCACACTCTTTTACCCTGTGTCTCTGTCACTCTCCTCACACTCTTTTACCCTGTGTCTCTGCTGCTCTCCTCGCGCTCTTTTACCCTGGGTCTGTCACTCTCCTCGCGCTCTTTCACCCTGTGTCTCTGCTGCTCTCCTGGTGCTCTTTTACCCTGTGTCTCTGTCACTCTCCTCACACTCTTTTACCCTGGGTCTGTCACTCTCCTCACGCTCTTTTACCCTGTGTCTCTGCTGCTCTCCTGGTGCTCTTTTACCCTGTGTCTCCGCCGTTCTCCTCGCGCTCTTTTACCCTGTGTCTCTGTCACTCTCCTCACGCTCTTTCAACCTGTGTCTCTGCCGCTCTCCTGACGCTCTTTTACCCTGTGTCTCTGTCACTCCCCTCACACTCTTTTACCCTGTGTCTCTGTCACTCTCCTCACACTCTTTCACCCTGTGACTCTGTCACTCTGCTCACACTCTTTTACCCTGTGTCTCTGTCACTCTCCTCACACTCTTTCACCCTGTGTCTCTGTCACTCTCCTCACGCTCTTTCACCCTGTGTCTCTGCCGCACTCCTGGTGCTCTTTTACCCTGTGTCTCCGCCACTCTCCTCGTGCTCTTTTACCCTGTGTCTCTGCCACTCTCCTCACGTGATTATTTCCTGGCTAACTTTCCAGATAAGTAAGTGAAAATTGTCCAAAGTTTCCGACTCTTAACAACAATCAGGAGACTTCTTCGAAGGATCCCCGAGAGCAGGTCAATTGTCTATTGGAAGTTCAAACTTCCCAGGAAATTCCTGTGGAGGCAAGCCTTGGGGCTTCTGAGGTGTCCCATTTGGTCTATTGCATTCGCTGCTCCCAATGTGGTCACCTCTATATCAGACAGACCAAACGCAGACTGGGTGTTCGTTTTGCTGAGCACCTTCGGGCTGGGCGCATTCATGACCCTGACGTTCCCGTTGCTTGCCATTTTAACACAAGACCCTTCTCCCATGCCCACATGTCTGTCCTTGGCCTGCTATAATGTTGCAGTGAAGCTCAACACAAACTGGAAGAACAATATCTCATCTTCCGGTTAAACCCCCCTCAACTTATCCACCTTTCCTTACCCTTTCTCTCTTTGTTTCCCCTTCCCTTCCCCCACATCTACATCTGTCACAGTTTACCCTCTGATGTTAGTTTCCCTGCTGTTTGGCCTTTCACACCTTTTGTTCTCTCTGGGGACTGGCCATTAGCATTCTTTCCCTTTGGTTTCTGTAGTTATTGGCACCCCGTTTCCCTGGGTTACTGTGGCTATGGCTCACCTTTCATTCTCACTCCACAGTATAAATATTCCCCACATTCTCTGTCTTTAGCTTTGACAAAGGATCATCTGGTCTCGAAACATTAGCTCTTTTCTCTCCCTACAAATGCTGCCAGACCTGCTCAGATTTTCCAGCATTTTCTCTTTGGCTCCCATACTGTATCTGCCGAGGTACATTCGGTCGTGACAATGTGGAGCCGCAAGGTCTAGGCCATCAATTAGGCAGGAAGATTTGCGCTCAAATAGCACCTTTCACAAGGTCCCAAAGTTAGTCACGGCTAATTACACCTTTTTGAAGTGTAGTCATCGTAACAGAGGAAATACAGCAAGTTTCCAGGAACAGCCCGACACAACAGTCATATTGGCCAGATAATTTGTTCTAATGATGTCGGTTGAAGGGCATTGGGGAGAACCCATCCTGCTCTTCAATGAAATAGTGGCCATGGGGTATGCCCTGAGAGAGTACATGAGGCCTCAGTTTAACATCCCATATGAAAGATGTCAGCTCAACACTGCAGCACCCCTCCATCTGTGTGATGGTCCATCAGCTTGGAATTTGTGCTCAAGTATCTCTCATAGGGCTTAAACATTTGCCTCCAAGGCAAGAATGCCAGTTGAGCCACGGCTAATACCAATTAATTTTTAGATGTATTACTCACCTCAAGCACTCAGGTGTCTGTTATCAAAAGGATAAGAACTGTCCAACAACCCTGTCATCCCTTTTTGACTTGTGCCATTTACAGTATAAAATACTGTGATTGGAAAGCTGTCAGTGAACATGAATGGTAATTAAAAAATTGACTTACTTAAGAGCACTGCAACTGATATATCTTCTTATGATATGTTGTGGCACACCCTGAGGTAATTGTGAATATTGGGACACGGAGACACATTACTGTTGATGGCTCCTTTCAAGCTTTTCTTTTTCTGGAAAGGAGTTTCATTACACCAGGTTCTCGTGACACCTGGAATAATAATTATGCTTCTATTCCAAACATTGCCACCCTGATCTAACATGAAAGTTTTTTTAGGTGGGATGAATAATTTATTTTTTACGAAGAACAAAGAAAAGTACAGCACAGGAACAGGCCCTTTGGCCCTCCAAGCCTGCACTGACCATGCTGCCCGTCTAAACTAAAATCTTCTACATTTCCTGGGTCCATATCCCTCTATTCCCATCCTGTTCATGTATTTGTCAAGATGCCCCTTAAACGTCACTATTGTCCCTGCTTCCACCACCTCCTCCGGCAGCGAGTTCCTGGCACCCACTACCCTCTGTGTAAAAAAACTTGCCTCGTACATCTCCTCTAAACCTTGCCCCCGCACCTTAAACAGCTGCACCCTAGTAATTGACCCCTCCACCCTGGGAAAAAGTCTCTGACTATCCATTCTGTCTATGCCCCTCATAATTTTGTCGACCTCGATCAGATCGCCCCTCAACCTCCTTCGTTCCAGTGAGAACAAACCAAGTTTATTCAACCTCTCTTCACAGCTAATGCCTACCAGGCAACATCCTGGTAAATCTCTTCTGCACCCTCTCTAAAGCCTCCACATCCTTCTGGTAGTGTGGCGACCAGAATTGAACACTATACTCCAAGTGTGGCCTAACTGAGGTTCTATACAGTTGCAACATGACTTGCCAATTTTTATACTCAATGCCCCAGCCAATGGAGGCAATCATGCCATATGCCTTCTTAACTACCTTCTCTAGCTGTGTTGCACCTTTCAGTTACCTGTGGACCTCTACACTAAGATCGCTCTGACTGTCAATACTCTTGAGGGTTCTACCATTCACTGCATATTCCCTGCACTTAAAACTTGACCATGAATTGAATAATGTCTATGTTTATATGCTAATTATTATCTGGCAGAAAACCCCAAATACACCAAACATAAGCTTAAAAAAAAGCAAAATGAAATTTGTCCTTAAAGGGACCACTAGAGTCCACTACTGACAAGCATTTCAAATGAATCTATGTGAATGTGTAACTGAGATAAGCCCCTACTGACCCCTCTTCGAAGAATGTGGGCTGCTGGTCACCGCTCAAATTGCCACCTTGATTCTCTTCCACCCCCTCCCCCCACCCATCTCTACATATATAGGAAGATATATGTACATATAGAATATAGGAACAGGAGGAGGCCTTTTGGCCCTTCGAGCCTGCTCCGCCATTCATCACGATCATGGCTGATCATCCAACTCAATAGCCTAATCCTGCTTTCTCCCCATTGCCTTTGATCCCATTCTCCCCAAGTATTATATCCAGCCGCCTCTTGAATATACTCAATGTTTTAGCATCAACTACTTCCTGTGGTAATGAATTCCACAGGCTCACCTCTCTTTGTGTGAAGAAATTTCTCCTTATATCTGTCCAAAATGGTTTACCTGAATCCTCAAATTATGACCGCTGGTTCTGGACACACCCATCATTGGTAACATCTTCCCTGCATCTACCCTGTCTAGTCCTGTTAAAATTTTATAAGTCTCTATGTGATCCCCCCTCATTCTTCTGAACTCCAGCGAGATCAATCCCAACCTCATCAATCTCTCCTCATTATGACAGTCCCGCCATCCCTGGAATTAGTCTGGTAAACCTTCGCTGCACTCCCTCGAGAGCAAGAACATCCTTCCTCAGAGAAGGAGACCAAAACTGCACACAGTACCACAGGTATGGCCTCACCAGGGCCCTGTACAACTGCAGCAACACATCCCTGCTTCTATACTCAAAACCTCTCGCAATGAAGGCCAACATACCATTAGCCTTCTTTACCGCCTGCTGCACCTGCATGCTTACCTTCAGCATAAAGACACCCAGGTCCCGCTGCACACTCCCCTCTCCCAATTTACAACCATTCAGGTAGTATTCTGCCTTCCTGTTTTTGCTTCCAAAGTAAATAACATCACACTTATCCAAATTATACTGCATCTGCCATTGATTTGCCCACTCCCCCAACCTGTCCAGATCATGCTGTAGGATCTCTGCATCTTCGTCACACCCTCCCACCCAACTTGGTATCGCCTGCAAACTTTGAGATGTTACATTTTGTTCCTTCATCCAAATCATATGTACCATTCCCAATCACCGCCAGCTATTCCCTCCCAATCTCCCACCCCCACTCCCTCTCGGTGAATATAAAATGTGACGTGATGACGTCAAGTCAGCAATCCACCAGTCACTACAGAAGGCGAGACCAAAAATTGGAAATTGCCTGCTACTTTTAAATCACCAATTAACAAGCTACTCAGAACATTAAAGAGCTAATTGTATAGAACTTTTCACTGACCACTCCATTTTTCAGGTGTGTGGTAGTCACTGATGTATATGTTGTATATATAGGATGTTGATATAGGTGCTTTACGGTAAGGCCCCTGAACTACAGGTACGGGGGTAGATCCCTGCCTGCTGGCTCCGTCCAGTAGGCGGGTTATAAATATGTGTGCTCCCAGTACAGCAGCCATTTCGTCAGCTGCTGTAGAAGGCCACACATCTCAGTGTAATAAAGCCTCGATTACATCCTACTCTCGTCTTTATGTAATTGATCTTGCATCAAGGTGTGAGACGGGGAGAGGTTCAGAAGTGCTTCATGGCACGGATGAGGAGGAGACGCAAGGCATCTTCATGCTGGCAACTGCTAATTAGCCATCCTACACATGATTCTCCTTGGTGGCATGCCAGGGCGGGAGCGAGCGGACTGCTAATTTTCCATTCTGCTCCTTCACCATGCTGGAAAACCTAAACCCCAGCCCAAGGAATCAATCTGTGATGGCATGACTGCTTTCCATAGTAGTTGGCACATTAAGTAGGCTTGCCAAAGCTCCTCAGAGTCCAGGCTCTGGCCCCAGTGATGGTAATGAGGGAGCAGGAGGTTGGGTTGGAAGGGGTTACAGCGATTAGGAGATATGGGTGTGTTATATCTTGTTGTTTTATCTGCAAATTTCTGGAACTAATTAACTAGGAACTCGTTTAGCAGGAACTAATTGCTATGTGTAAGTGTTCCGGGCGCACCTTTCATGGTTGCACAGAACCAGTTCAAACCAGTCCCTGTAGTGTATAAGGCAGAATGGAAATTTAGATTAAAGTATCTGGGGCGGGAGACTAATGTTGACGCCGGTGCAGTATTTGTGGATTTTCACGACAACAGAACTGGCACCAAACCTGGACCAATTCAGTAACTGTGGAGAGGCTAGCACTGGCACCACGTGGAACACAATCAATTCCAATGAAAAATGGTGCGGGATTTGTTGGGTCTGTGATTGACACTCATATACACATTACAATCCCAACACACACTCATCCCAGCCAACAAGATGGCACTGGTTGTGCTGGAGAGTGCCCTTACAGCTGATGGGTTGGCTGTGGCCAGAGGGCACCTAGGGAGGTGGCCTGGGGGAACAGCCATACGACCTATGGCCCTAAGTTCACAGTGGGCAGCTCCATGGTTGCCATTCCAGCTACGGCAATGGTGCTCCATGCCCGCCCACTTCGACCTCACATCCCACCTCTTGCCCCCTCCCCCCCACACTCTCCCCCGGCAATGGCAGAAGCCCCCCGGCTAGTGGCACAATTGTCAGCAAACCATGGCGATGTTGGAAGCTTTTTGTACCGCCTCTCTCTCCCTCAGCAGTCCATTTCACGATGGGAACTCGGCCCATCGGAGGTGGAGCATTGCGGAGGCTCCGGAGAATACTGAGTCAGGCCCACTAATGATATGCAAACGGTGTCCACCATACCTGCGTTCCAGTACGCATTGGCACCGCTATTGAGGTGACGGAGAATTACGATTTGGTTTCAAATCGGCACCCACAGAGGTTTTGCCGTCGGAACCTATTCTTTACCCAATCGCATTTGCGATCTTGTGGTCATCAAACGGAGAATCCCGCTTAAGAGCTTTCCCAGCTCACGGTGTGGTTATTACCAACATCTGGGAACTGATAACAAGAACACACTGTGGAAAGTGAGGCCATGAAAAGATTTAAGCACAAGGATTATGATTTTTTTTTATTGGAGCATTGGGTGGACCAAGAATCAATGTAAATTAGCAATCATAGGGATCATGGATGAGACCTGGGGTAGGATATGCCTAAGCAATAAAGTTGTTAATGAGCTGACAATTATGGGGGTTGGAGGATGGGAGACAGACCATGGGAGTATTGGGATGGTCAAATATTTTAACGACGACATCATGGAGGAGGATTGGAGTGTCAAATGCGTTGGAGTGGAGGGATGTTATGGAGTTGGAATTATTTTTGTGACCAAGAGGAGTCGGAATAACAATGCAAGTTGCAATAGGAGGCAGAGTAGTGAGAGGGAACCATTGTTAAGGGTGTGGAGTTTGTGGCAGACACTGGTTTGGTTTCCCCAGTATTTAACTGGAGGAAATTGTGGACTGAATCAAGATTGAACAATGGGCAACTCGTCTGACAGTCCAAAGGCAGTGGCGAGGTCGATAGAGGTGGTGTCATCTTCCTTAATTTGGACACTGAACCCCCTGTCTATGTTCTGATGTCACTAAGGGACTGCATGTGAATAACATGGTTCCCAGAGGTAACAATGTGAATGTTGCAAGACATATAATGGAGATGCTTTCACTGTATTCAGATAGATAACAGCAGAACCAGCAAGATCGTCCTATTCAGCTGAACAACGGAGGAGACATATGAAAGAAGATTGGTATTATTGGTCATCATGAAGCTTTCAGAGCGATCGAGAAGGACGAGGTGGATCAATCACAGTCAAACAGAATGTAATTTGTGACTAATGTAATCAGGCTATTCGGACACATTTGGGGCAGATACCTGATTGGTGAGATTGAAAATAAGAACATAAGAACTGTTTATCTAAGCTATCATCTTGGAGTTCTGTTGAATAACCTGTTCTGTGCATCACTACCAAAGGATTACTCATCTAATATTCTTTCTAATTCTCTGTCTCTGCTACATT
Organism: Scyliorhinus torazame; assembly: GCF_047496885.1. Lineage (NCBI taxonomy): Eukaryota > Metazoa > Chordata > Chondrichthyes > Carcharhiniformes > Scyliorhinidae > Scyliorhinus > Scyliorhinus torazame. Next base: position 92,177,186 of record NC_092710.1, read on the forward strand.
GCAATATTGGCACTTGGCTTTGCTGTTTCATTTGTCAAGTAGTGGCCCTTTGCATTTGTATCAGAATCAGCAGACTTTAGCAGATAATTATTCTTTTCCAAATGTTTCTTTAATGAATAAAAAGGTTACAGTATATTACACTGAACTTTTGACAAAAATATAAATTCCTGAATCTAATTCTGCAGGCTCACTGTCCAAACAGTGCATAAAATCTCACAGTGCAAACAGCATGCAGAGCCCTCGATGTTTGCACAGCTGATGAGGCAGCATATTTGCAAAGGAATAGAATAGAACCAACTTGCATTTTTATAGCAACTTTCACAACCCCAGAACATCTCAAAGCATCTTACAGTGAATGGAATATTTTTCTGAAATGTCATTGTTGTTAAAATGCCGGGAACGCGGATGACGTTTCCGTTTGTAGAGACAAAAACGTCATAAATGTAAGACAGTCACCAATAAATCCTGTGAGGAATTTGAAGAAACTGGTTTTGCCAGTGTGATGGAACTCAGAGAGACAGACGATGAAGGTTAGAACGCTGGAGCTCAGTCTTTATACATGTCATGTCATTTACTGACACGCTTTGTACATTATGCGCTTACAACCGGCAAACCCTCTTTTATCTGTTCCTATATACATCAGAGCACAAATAAGTCTCAATTCATACTCATTGCCAGAATACAATTAACACTGAAATTACATGCAATTAACACTGAGTGGTGAGAATGTGGAACTTGCTACCACAGGGTGTTGTTGAGGTGTATGGCATTGATGCGTTTCAGAGGAAGCTAGATAACAAGAAGATGGAAAAGAAATAGAAGATTAGATACTGGCATGGACCTGCTGGGATGGATGGCCTGTTTCCGTGTGGTGCATTATATGCATTATGTGTAATATAAATGCACATCATTCAGCTTTTCTTTTTGTGATTTCATAGAATTTACAGTGCAGAAGGAGGCCATTCGGCCCATCGAGTCTGCACCGGCTGTTGGAAAGAGCACCCTACCCAACCGCACACCTCCACCCTATCCCCATAACCCAGTAACCCCACCCAACACTAAGGGCAATTTTGGACACTAAGGGCAATTTAACATGGCCAATAGACCTAACCTGCACATCTTTGGACTGTGGGAGGAAACCGGAGCACCCGGAGGAAACCCACGCACACACGGGGAGAACGTGCAGACTCCGCACAGACAGGGGCCCAAGCCAGGAATCGAACCTGGGACCCTGGAGCTGTGAAGCAATTGTACTAACCACTGTGCTACCATGCTGCCCTTCTCATTGAGAAGTTCCTCCTTTAATTTTTCTCACTTCCTCCAAATCAAAAGTATGGTTATAGGTACGTGCATGGGCCCCAGTTACACCTGTCTTTTGTGGGGGTATGTAGAGCAGTCCTTGTTCCCCTCCCACAACTCTTGTTCTGGGACATTGATAACTGTGTCAGTGCCACTTCATGCTCACACCTGGAATTGGGAAAAATTCATCAACTCTGTTTCCAATTTCCACCTCCATCTTATGGTTCACCCCAAAGCTTCCCTTCCCTACCCTCCCTTGAGTTCTCTGTCTCTAGGACTGGTTTAGCTTAGTGTGCTAGGCAGATGGTTTGCGATGCTGAACAAGGCCAGCAGCGCGGGTTCAATTCCTGTACCGGCTTACCCGAACAGGCGTCGGAATGTGGCGACTAGGGGCTTTTCACCGAAACTTCATACTTGTGACAATAAAAGGTTAGAATCATAGAATTTACAGTGCAGAAGGAGGCCATTCAGCCCACCGAGTCTGCACTGGCCCTTGGAAAGAGCACCCCACTCAAGCACACACCTACTCCACCCCATCCCAGTAACCCCAATTAACCTTTTTGGACACAAAGGGCAATTTATCATGGCCAATCCACCTAACCCGCACATCTTTGGACTGTGGGACTCTTTACGCAAAGAGTGGTGAGGCTGTGGAATGCCCTACCTGCAACAGTAGTGAGCTCGCCAACATTGAGGGCATTTAAAAGTTTATTGGATAAGCATATGGATGATAATGGCATAGTGTAGGTTAGATGGCTTTTGTTTTGGTGCAACATCGTGGGCCGAAGGGCCTGTACTGCGCTGTATCATTCTATGTTCTATGTTCTAAACCGGAGCATCCGGAGGAAACCCACGCAGACAACGGGAGAATGTGCAGACATCACACAGACAGTGACCCAAGCCGGGAATCGAACACGGGACCCTGGAGCTGTGAATCAACTATGCTAACCACTGTTCTACCATGCCGCCCACAATTTATTATTATTATTTCCGGGGATAGACTTCAATTAATATCCATGACAAGAGCACCGACTCCCACAGCTACCTCCACATACCCTGCTTCCGAAAACCACCCCATCTCATCTTCCCGGATTCTCGGCCTCCGTCACATGATGATGCTTCCACCCACAACTTCACCTTTAACATATCTTCCTTTTTCCTCAACTGAGGACCCTCCACCACTGTGGTTGACAGGGCCCTCGACCGCGCCCAACACATTTCCTGCACTTTCGCCCTCATCCCTTCCCGCCCCTCCCAGAATGAGGCGAGTGTTTCCCTCGCCCTCACTTTTCACCCCACCGGCCTCCACATTCAAAGGATTATCCTCTGTCGTTTCCGCCTACTCTGGCATGATACAACCTGAGCTCAATCTGAAACAAATTACACTTCGACCACACAATAAAAGAAATACATCCAATTTTTTCTACTCTGCAGACTGATTTATCGACCGCGTCCCATCAGAATTGGGACGGCACGTAGCTGGTAGATCCCACGAGAGGCCTCTTCCAGGATTTCCGGCAGTTGTTACGCCTCGTGAGATCTATCAGGTGCCGTTTAGCACTGGTCCCACAAACAGGGACCAGGCAGAACGCCACTTGGGGGAGTTCCCAGGTGATTGGAGGCCTCTGAGTAGTTGTTATCTGGGCTATGCCACCAGGGCGCCAGCCTGGCACTGCCAGCGTGTCCAGTTGCTTTTTGCCCGTGCAGGGATCGGGCCCATGGGTGTCCTGCCCATATGGGATGAGGTACTGGGGGGCTCGAGAACTCCCAAAAGGTGAGCTGGGGCGTTGGGGGGAAATCCCAGGGGTCGCATCAGGGGGGGTCGAGAGCTCGGGACGCCACCGATCTCTTCCTGCACTGAAGAATGGAGCTCCTCAGTTCAGCAAATGCGACTGGATGCGGTCATGGCGGGGCAGGGGAGGTGCATTCCATGTTGAATCCCCCAAAAAGTGCTGTTGGATAGCAGGATTGTTAGCACCGGGAACGCCCCCTGTAATCCGCCCCAGAACAGACTTTTGTTTTTTGGTTAGATCGCGCCATACATTTTTGTTTTGTTTCAGATGGGAGCAATTGAGGGTAGGTGGTGTAATATGGTGCAGCCATAGAACATGCAGGAAGTTAAAGAGAATGGCATTGGCGTGTTTAGAACCCACCATTAACTGGCCTGCTTCTGCATTTAACCAGGGCTTGGAAATCCCCTGTAGAACAGACGAGTGAGCGATTTAAATATACCAAAATTGTCTGAGGATTTCACCTGACAATGCTTAACAAGGCATTAGTTTTCCGGATGTCTGAAACCCACCAGTGTCAAGAAGGCGAGTGCACAGCGGGAATTCACAGGGTGGCAAAACTGACAGGCTGGAAAGGTTTTAAATATTGAATCAGTTGCCGAAATGAAAGGTTTTTGCTCACAGGGCTTATTATGAGAGAATGTGTTCACTGCTATGGCGAGGATTTTGGAGGTAATTTCTGCTACCTTGGATGTATTTTGACTTTGATTCAAACAACCCAGTTGTCAGCCTTCACTTTAGCTCAGTAGAAGCTTAAGCAGCTCGAGTATGGACCTCCGATGAGGAGTAGCATCAGCAGGATCAGGAGCAACACCAGAAGGAACAGAATTTTCCTTCTCCTCCCAACATTGGATAAAAGACCACAAGACCTAGGAACAGAATTAAGCCACTCAGCCCATCGAGTCTGTTCCGCCATTCAATCATGGCTGATATTTTTCTCATCCCCATTTTCCTGTCTTCTCCCCATAACCCCTGATCCCCTTATTAATCAAGATCCAATCCATCTCTGTCTTAAAGACACTCAGTGATTTGGCCTCCACAGCCTTCTGCGGTAAAGAGTTCCACAGATTCACCACCCTCTGGCTGAAGAAATTAATCCACACCTTTGTTTTAGAGGATCATCCCTTTAGTCTGAGATGGTGTCCTCTGCTTCCAGTTTTTCCTACAAGTGGAAACATCCTCTCCACATCCACTCTATCCAAACCTTGCAATATCCTGTTTCAATAAGATCCCCCTCATGGGAGGGCAGCACGGTGACGCAGTTAGCACAGCTGCCTCACGGCGCCGGGGTCCTAGGTTCGACCCCGGCTCTGGGTCACTGTCCGTGTGGAATTTGCACATTCTCTCTGTGTTTGCATGGGTTTTGCACCGACAACCCAAAAACGTGCAAGGTAGGTGAATTGGCCAGGCTAAATTGACCATTAATTGGAAAAAATGAATTGGGTACTCTAAATCTATTTAAAAAAAGATCCCTCCTCATCCTTCTAAACGCCAACGAGTCCTTAACCATTACTCATATGACAAGCTTTTCATTCTCGGGATCATTCTTGTGAGCTTCCTCTGGACCCTTTCCAAGGCCAGCACATGCTTCCTTAGATACATGTTGTGTTATGCTTCTTCGTGTAGCATAAGCTGTTTCCTTGATGTATGCTTTGACAAAGGAAGCTCCAGACTTTGTAATGAGTTCAATATGTTTATTGAACTATTAACACAGTTCTTAAATGAGTTTGACTCTCCTGCTAATCTAACTGTAGTAACTCAGTCTAACTAAACCAGTCTGCTCTAAGCCACGTGCTGGGTGTGATGCTGTTGATCAACCCTGATGTCCTCTCTAAATGTCATTTTTATAAATGACCTGGAGGAGGGCATAGAAGGATGGGTGAGTAAATTTGAAGATGACACTAAAGTCGGTGGAGTTGTGGACAGTGCAGAAGGATGTTACAAGTTACAGAGGGACATAAATAAGCTGCAGCGCTGGGCTGAGAGGTGGCAAATGGAGTTTAATGCAGAAAAATGTGAGGTGATTGATTTTGGAAGGAATAACAGGAAGACAGAGTACTGGGCTAATGGTAAGATTCTTGGCAGTGTGGATGAGCAGAGAGATCTCGGTGTCCATGTACATAGATTCCTGAAAGTTGCCACCCAGGTTGAGAGGGTTGTTAAGAAGGTGTGTGTTAAGAAGAGTGTGCTAGCTTAAATTATTGGTAGAGGGATTGAGTTTCGGAGCCATGATGTCATGTTGCAGCTGTACAAAACTCTGGAGCGGCCGCATTTGGAGTATTGCGTGCAATTCTGGTCGCCGCATTATAGGAAGGATGTGGAGGCATTGGAAAAGGTGCAGAGGAGATTTACCAGAATATTGCCTGGTATGGAGGGACGATCTTATGACGAAAGGCTGAGGGACTTGAGGCTGTTTTCGTTAGAGAGAAGAAGGTTAAGAGGTGACTTAATTGAGGCATACAAGATGATCAGAGGATTGGATAGGGTGGACAGTGAGAGCCTTTTTCCTCGGATGGTGATGTCTAGCACGAGGGGACATAGGTTTAAATTGAGGGGAGATAGATATGAAACAGATGCCAGAGTTAAGTTCTTTACTCAGAGAGTAGTAAGGGCGTGGAATGGCCTGCCTGCAACAGTAGTGGACTCGCCAACACTAAGGGCATTCAAATGGTCATTGGATAGACATATGGACGGTAAGGGAATAGTGTAGATGGGCTTTAGAGTGGTTTCACAGGTCGGCGCAACATCGAGGGCCGAAGGGCCTGTACTGCCCTGTAATGTTCAATGTCTATGTTCTCTCCGTAACTCTTCGCTCTTAATTTCCCTACTGATTAAAAACCTATCGATCTCAGGCTTGAAAATGTTCAAGGACTAGGACTCCACCGCTTCCTGGGGTAAAGAACTCGAAAGATTCACAGGTGCCGGAGTGTGGCGACTAAGGGAGTTTCACAGTAACGTCATTGCAATGTTAATGTAAGCCTACTTATGAAAGATTATTATCTTTTAGAGAAGAAATTCTTCCTCAAATTTGTTTTAAATGAGCACTTCCTTACTCTATCATGTTTTTATATCTGCAGCTTCCTGGAACAAGACGTTCTTCCCAATGGATTACATGGGCACATAAAATCATCGGCAAGTTACAGCACAGAAGGAGTCCTTTCGGCTCATCTTGTCCATGCCAGCCCTCGGACACCTAGGTGCCCTTTCTAATCCCACCTTCCTGCACCCGGTCCATAGCCAGTTGCTTACTGAACTTAATTTCATAGAATTTACAGTGCAGAAGGAGGCCATTTGGCCCATCGAGTCTGCACTGGCTCTTGGAAAGAGCACCCTACCCAAGCCCATACCCCCACCCTATCCCCATAACCCAGTAACCCCACCCAACACTAAGGGCAATTTTGGACACTAAGGGCAATTTAGCATGGCCAATCCACCTAACCTGCACATCTTTGGACTGTGGGAGGAAACCGGAGCACCCGGAGGAAACCCACGCACACACAGGGAGGATGTGCAGACTCCGCACAGGCAGCGACCCAAGCCGGGAATCGAACCTGGGGCCCTGGAGCTGTGAAGCAATTGTGCTAACCACTATGCTACCATGCTGATCCAGGTACCTTTTCAAAGAATTTAGGATCTCTGCCTCCACCACCAACTCGGGCAGCGAATTCCAGACTTCCACTCCCCTCTGTGCAAAAACATTCTTCCTCATGTCTCCTCGACACCTTCTGCCACTTACCTTGAATCTATGACCCCTGGTTCGAGAATTCTCCACCAGGGGAAACATTTTTATCCTGTCCACTCTATCGCTTCCCCTCATAATTTTGTACATCTCAATTAAGTCACCCCTCAGCCTTCTTTGTTCCAAGGAAAATAACCCCAACCTATCCAATCTCTCCTCACAGCTGCACTTTTCTAGACCTGGCAACATTCTTGTAAACCTCCTCTGCGCTCTCTCTAGAGCAATAACGTTCTTCCTCCAATGTGGTGACCAGAACTGCACACAGCATTCCAGATGTGCCCTCACCAGTGTTTTATACAATTCTAACATTATATCCTTCTTTTATATTCTATACCTCTGCCAGTGAAGGAAAACATTCAAATGCTTGGTTAACAACCTTATCTACTTGAAGTGCTGCCTTTAGGGACTGTATCTGTACGTTAAGATCCCTCACTCCATCTAACCCTCTTAGTATATTCCCAATTGTTGTGTACTCTCTACAAGTGTTTGACCTCCCTAAATACATAACCTCACACTTCTCTGTGTTAAATTCCATCTGTCACTTTATCGCCCACTCCACCAATCCATCTATATTGTTTTGGAGATTATAGCTATCCTCTACACTGTCTACCACTCGGCCATCTTTGTATCATCTGCAAACTTGCCAATCATGCTCCCCATGTTCACGTCCAAACAGTTAATATATAACACAAATAGTGAGAATCCCAACACCGAGCCCTGTGGAACAACTTTCCATTTGCAAGGGCAGCCACCGACCATTACCGTTTATTTCCTGTCACTAAGCCAAATGTTTATCCAGTTTGCCACATTTCTTGTATCTCATGGGATTTCACTTTCTTGACCAATCTGTCATGTAGGACTCTGTCAAACACCTTGCTAAAACCCATGTATACTACATCCACTGCACTACCTTCACCAAACCTTCTTGTCACTTCCTCAAAGAATTCGATCAAATTTATGAGGCAAAACCTTCCTTTAACAAATCCATGCTGACTATCCTTGACCAGTCCATACCTTTCTATGCGACAGTTAATCATATCTCTCTGTTTCCACGCTACTGACAGTATCAGATACGAAACTATGTGAGATCCAAGAAGAGGCCAGGAAGGATCAAACTCTTCAAGAGGTGATGAGGAACATCAACTCACACTGGCCCAGAGGTCAATGTATGGAGTTCTGCAATATAAGATCATAACTCAGTATCATTAATGGAGTGGTACTTCACTTGTACACTATAGTTATACCTCAATCTCTTCGCAAGGATGTACTTAAGAGGATACATGAAGGACATCTAGGGATTGAGAAGTGTAAATGGAGAGCTTGTGACTCTGTTTACTGGCGAGGTATAAACCAGGATATTGACAGGCTGGTCAGTTGTTGTGACACATGCCAGACGCATCATTGCAAGCAAACAAGAGAACCTATGCAAATATCTGATTTACCTACAGCATCATGGTAGAAAGTAGCTATGGATCTCTTTCACCTACGAAGGAAAGGTTATTTAATGATCATAGAACTTTACTACCTCTGAGTAGTGATGACATTGTGAGAGTAGATGATTCAGGGAATTGGTCGGGAAAAGCCAATGCACTCGAAGAAGTGTGTATATATATATAATAATAATCTTTATTGTTACAAGTAGGCTTACATTAACACTGCAATGAAGTTACTGTGAAAAGCCCCCAGTCGCCACACTCCGGCGCCTGTTCGGGTACACGGAGGGAGAATTCAGAATCTCCAAATTACCTAACAGCACGTATTTCAGGACTTGTGGAGGAAACCAGTGCACCCGGAGGAAACCCAAGCAGTCACAGAGAGAACGTTCAAACTCCGCACAGACAGTGACCAAAGCCGGGAATCGAACCTGGGACCCTGGCTTTGTGGAGCAATAGTGCTAACCACTGTACTACCGTGCTACTCATATATATATTTGTTAAACCAGTTTTAAAAATTAATTCTGTTAGACTCACAGATTAATGATATCACATATAACTATACTGATGATAATGTATTAATTTATTGCTTCAAAGGAAAGGGGATGTAGTGATATCATGGTTGTGTTATAATTCACCGACCACCCACTAGGAGTCTCATTAGTATATAAGTGCATGTTAGAGTCATGTGACCTCAGACTGATTAGGGAGCTGGGAGAGAGGTTGCTTGTGCATGTTTGTACTGTTATTCATCTGTTGTTGACTCACAGTTAATGTTAATAAATTGTTTATAGCTTTAGCTACAAGTGTTCTTGTAATATAAATCAGGCCATCCAACAAGAACATTACATCCCCTTCTGTCCTGCCTGAAAACTCTGGGCGGGATTCTCCAACCCCCCGCCGCAAATCCCGCCCCGATGCCGGCGCCGTTATTTGGGCGGGAGCGGGATTCCCGCCATGCCGGTCGGGGGCCATTGACAGCGGCCGCCCTGGCGATTTGCCGGGCCCCGATAGGCGGAGCGGACGTCCATTTTTGGCCAGTTCCGCCGGCCTGAATCACTCAACTCACGTACCGGTGGGACCTGGCAGGTAAGTCGGTGGGGGCGGTCCTCGGGGGGCGGGGGGGGGGGGGGGCTGCATGGGGGGATCCGGCCAAGGGGGACCCCTATGGTGGCCTGATCCGCGATCGGGGCCCACCAATCTGTGGGCGGGCTTTTCCGTGTGGGCACTACTTCCTTCCGCGACGACCCCTGTAGGGCTCCGCCATGGCCGACACGTTCCGTGCATTAGCAAACCCGCGGCGTCTATTCAGCACCGGCTGGAGCCACGCCAACCCCTCCGCCGTCCATCTAGCCCCCTAGAAAGGTGAGAATTCCTCACCTTGGGGGGCCGCTGGTGCTGGAGTCATTGGCGCCGGTTCTCCCGCCGGCATGGGAGGGAGAATCTCGGCCTCTGTATCCAGGGATATTGAGCTGCCAATTTTGCCCCTCCTTTAGCCAGGTTTCCATTAAAGCAATGACATCCTGCTGCCATGCATCTATCTGTGCTCTTAACTCATCTGCCTTGCTTGTACAACGCCTTGCATTCAAGTACAAACTTTTTAACCCCACCATTTTCCTTTACTGGACACTTGTAAAACTTTGCTTCTCCTATAATTCCAAGTCTATCATTGCCTCTTCTACATCACTAGCTAAAGTTCTACCTCCATTTTCCTGATCTAAATTCACCTATCTGATTCTATTCCTGGGATCCCATCTCCCTGCCACACTAGTTTAAGTATTCCCCAACAGAACTAACAAAAGCCCTCGCTAGGATATTGGTCCCAGCTCTACCTGGGTGCAACCCATCGATTTTTACAGGGGCCACCTGCCCTGGAACCGGTCCCAGTGCCTTAAGGATCTGAATCTCTCCCGAATACACCATTGCTCCAGCCATGCATTCATCTGATTGATCCTCCTCTTCCTGCTCTCTCCAGTACGTAGAACTACGGGTAATCCTGAGATTACTACCTTTGAGGTCCTGCATTTTAGTTTATCTCCTAACTTCTTGTACATAGCTTGCAGGCCCTCATCCTTTAGTTTACCTATGTTGTTGGTCCAATAAGTACCACAACCACTGGCTATTCACGTTCCCTCCCCACAATGCCCTGTAGCTGCTATAGTGATAGGGGATTCAATGCCCTGTAGCTGCTATAGTGATAGGGGATTCAATAATTAGGAACACAGACAGATGCTGCTATGGTCGCAAAAGTGAATCAAGGATGGTATGTTGCCTCCTGGTGCCAGGGTCCTGGACCCTGGCACCAGGAGGCAACATACCATCCTTGATTCACTTTTGCAACCATAGCAGCATCTGTCTGTGTTCCTAATTATTGAATCCCCTATCACTATAGCCCTGCCACTTGTTTTTCTCACACCCATCTGAGCAGCAGAGCCGCCTACAGTGCCATGGATTTGGCTGCTGCTGCTTTCCCCTGAGAGACAATCCCCCCGCCCCCCCCCCCCCAACAGTGGGCAGCACGGTAGCATAGTGGTTAGCACAATTGCTTCACAGCTCCAGGGTCCCAGGTTCGATTCCCGGCTGAGTCACTGTCTGTGCAGAGTCTGCACATTCTCCCCGTGTCTCGGTGGGTTTCCTCCGGGTGCTCCGGTTTCCTCCCACAGTCCAAAGATGTGCGGGTTAGATGGATTGGCCATGCTAAATTGCTCTTAGTGTCAAAAATAAAGGTTACTGAGTTCCGGGGATAGGGTAGATAGGTGGGCTTGGGTAGGGTGCTCTTTGTAAGGGCCAGTGCAGACTTGATGTGCCAAATGGCCTCCTTCTGCACTGTAAATTCTATGATTCTATGAACAGTATCCAAAGCCTTATATCCAGTTTGAGAGGGGGGATGATCACAGGGGTCTCCTGCACTACCTTCCTGAGTCTTTTACTGTTCCTGCTGGTCACCCATTCCCTTTGTGCCTGTGAAATTCTCATCTGCTGTGTGACCACATCGCTATACATGCTAGCCACGACTTCCTCAGCATTGCGGATGCTCCACTGTGATTCCATCTGCAGCTCCAGCTCCGAATTCCCATTAGCTAAAAGCTGCATTTGGACACACCTTCTGCACACATGGTCACCAGGGATGCTGGAAGTAAATGCCCTCTCAGATTAGACATCAGCCTTTGAAAGGAATTCCTTACTATCAATGCCAAGGTTCCATTAAATGGCCAGGCTAAAACAGTCAGGTTGGGCTGGCATCTTGACCGTCCACTCTAGTCAGTAAACTGCATACCAACAGTGTGGATGAGTTAAAAAAGCTATGGCAATACCCACTCCAGAGTTCCTGAGTTGCTGCAATCTCCCCCGCAGTGAGTGGATCCTTCAAATTATGGCCAAGTCTTTAAAAGGAGCCACATTGGTCCTGACAAACTGATGTTGAAGACCACACTTTCATGACAAAATGACACAGCAGTAAATGTGCTAATTGTATTGTATTGTATGGGGCAACATGGGACAATGCATTCTCTCCATAGCTGTGACATCTGGAATTGGGTTCACCTCGCACCAAGGGGCATTGTCTCTGTCAGGAGATTTGTGTCAACTGACAGGACAATGCGACCTCCATTAACATATAATGCTCCTGGGTACAAAAGTAAGAAGTTGATGCCTGAAGGAGGAATGTTGCTAGGTATTGTAGTAAAATGGTTACTCCATTTTGAAACTCCCTCACCATGTACTGATTCACATACCTCAGAATGGTTGACTGTGATTACAAAGAATCATACAATCCCTACAGTGCAGAAGAAGGTAATTTGGTCCATCGAGTCTGCACCGGCCCTCTGAAACAGCATCCTACCTGGGCCCAAACCCCATATTATCCCCGTAACCCCAACTAGGGCAATTTATCATGGCCAATCCACCTAACCTGCACATCTTTGGACTGTGGGAGGAAACTGGAGCACCCGGAGGAAACCCATGCAGACATGGGGAGAAAGTGCAAACTCCACACTGACAGTCACCAAAGGTCGGAATCGAACCGGGATCTCTGGCGCTGTGAGGCAGCAGTGTTAACCACTGTACCACCGTGCCACCAAACGAGAAAAGATTTCAATTCCCAGCTGTCAACTCTCACTATAATGAGTGCCAAAAGCAAATAGGGCATCCAGCAATTTCTCGTTATGAAGAAATATTCTGTCTCTTCACCAGTCAGACTGAACAACCCTAATGGGTTGTGAGAATGTCTTGACAGTTCGATACAAAGAGATGCAGTCTGTGGGGTGCACATGTATCAATGAGCAGCATACATAATTCATCAAAATAGCACCTGCTTTAAGAAAGGAAAATGATCTAAAGAAGCACAACTGGGTGCAAAGCTGGAAGATTCCTCATATCTTGAACAATGTGGCTCCTGTAAGTCTCATTGTTAACTCCAAAGGTTTGAACAGTGTAAACTAGTAGAGTGAGTGCATTCCCATGGCTCAGGGGCAAATATTTTAGAGCAGAAAAAAAAATGCCTCTTATAGAAGTGACAATGTGCGCGATTTAATGGGGAAAAAACCCAGAGTCCTGTTTTGGGCGTGTTTCTCAGCACCTGCAGCGCCCAAAGCAACCCCGCTATTAAACGAGACTCTGTTCTTTTCTCCGAACTCGGCAAGGAACGTCCTGCCGAGCACTTAGCTTCATTTGCTTCACTGAGGAGCTCATCAGGGAGATACTTGGGCCCCATTTTTAAATGCCGCCCTGATCTCTCGACGGCCCATCTTCCTCCAGACCACCCCAACTTACCGATAAGGGGGTCCTAGAGTCCCCCTCACCCCACCTCAAAGGGCAGGGTACACCGAGTCCCCATCCCCAGCACGGGCAACCTGGCACCTTGGTACTGCCAGCCTGATTCACTCACAAGAGGAAACATAATTTCCAGCTCCACCTTGCCAAGACCGTCCAGGATCTTATATACTTCAATCAATCAACTCACTCTTCTAAACTCCAATTGAAACAAGCCCAGTCATTTCTTCATGAGACAACCCATTCATTTCATGTATAAATCTAGTAAACCTCCTCTGAACCACCTCCAATTCATTTACATCGTTCCTTAAATAAGGAGACAAAAACTGCACATGGTATTTGAAATGTAGTCTCACCAAAGCCCTGCATAACTGAAATATAACATCCTTACTTTTAGTGTCAATTTTTCTAGTAATAAAGAATAGCATTCCATTACCTTTCTTGATTACTTGCTCTACCTGCACTCTAGCTTTTTGTGACTCATGCACAAGAACACCTGGATCCCTCTGCATCTCAGAATTCTGCAGTTGTTCTACATTTAAGTAATACTCTGCTTTTCTATTCTTCATGCCAAAGTGAACAACTTCACATTTTCCCATATTATACTCAGCCAGATTTTTGCCTACTCACTCATCTATCTATAACTATCTGTCCTTATATCTTCTCCTTTTATTCTATGTCTTCTTCACAACATACTTTCCTACCTAACTTTGTGCCATCTGAAAATTTAACTACAATGCCTTTGCTCCCCTCATCTAAGTAATTGATGTAAATTGTAAAACGTTGAGGCCTCAGCATAGACCCCTGCGAGATTCCCCTCGTCACATCCTGCCAATCAGACAAAGACCCATTCATGCACATCCTATTTTCTGCCAGCCAGACAATCTTCAGTCCATGCTATTTTGTGTTAACTGCATCGTTAGCCTTAATTTCCCTCAATAACTTTTGATGTGACACCTTATCAAATGCCTTCTGGAAACCCAAGTACTGACTACAGTCTTCCATTTATCCACAGCACATGTTGCTCCTTCAAAGAACTCCAATAAATTGTTTAAACATGACTTCCCCTTCAGAAAATCATTTTGATCATTCCCAATTACCTTCAGTTTTTCTTAGTTCCCAGTTTACAATCTCTTTAATGATCAATTCAAACATCTTCCCCGCCACAGATATCAGCCTAACTGGCCCATAGTTTTGAAGAATTATATTTTCCAAATAAATATATTCTGTGAAAGATGATAGTTCAAATCTATAAGGTCAAACCATTCTTTGCTTTTCAATTGTAATCCACTAGAAATGAGTCCCAGCGCTTTGTATTTCTTGTGGCCTTGTTAATGTATATTGTCACTTTTAATGAATCTGTAACTCAAGATCCCTTTGCTTCTCTACTTCCCACAAATACATACACGGCTTCCTTATTTCTTCTACCAGAATGTACCAACTCACACTTGTCTGTTCTGAAATTGATTTCCATTTACATACACACATAGATACATAGAAGATAGGAGCAGGAGGAGACCTTTTGGCTCTTCGAGCCTGCTCCGCCATTCATCACGATCATGGCTTATCATCCAACTCAATAGCCTAATCCTGCTTTCTCCCCAGAGCCTTTGATCCCATTCTCCCCAAGTGCTATATCCAGCCGCCTCTTGAATATATTCAAAGTTTTAGCATCAACTACTTCCAGTGGTAATGAATTCCACAGGATCACCACTCTTTGGGTGAAGAGATTTCTCCTTATCTCTGTCCGAAATGGTTTACCCTGAATCCTCAGACTGTGACCCCTGGTTCTGGACACATCTATCATTGGTAACATTTTCCCTGCATCTACCCTGTCTAGTCCCGTTAAAATTTTATAAGTCTCTTTGAGATCCCCCTCATTCTTCTGAACTCCAGCGAGAACAATCCCAACCTTGGCAATCTCTCCTCATATGACTGTCCCGCCATCCCTGGAATCAGTCTGGTAAACCTTCGCTGCACTCCCTCGAGAGCAAGAACATCCTTCCTCAGAGAAGGAGACCAAAACTGCACACAATACTCCAGGTGTAGCCTCACCAAGGCCCTGCATAATTGCAGCAACACATCCCTGCTTCTATACTCAAAACCTCTTGCAATGGAAGTCAACATACCATTAGCCTTCTTTACTGCCTGCTACACCTGCATACTTACATAGAACATACAGTGCAGAAGGAGGCCATTCGGTCCATCGAGGCTGCACCGTCCCACTTAAGCCCTCACTTCCACCCTGTCCCCGTAACCCAATGACCCCCCCTAACCTTTTGGTCACTAAGGGCAATTTATCATAGCCAATCCACCTAACATGCATGTCTCTGGACTGTGGGAGGAAACCGGAGCACCTGGAGGAAACCCACGCAGACACGGGGAGAACGTGCAGACTCCACACAGACAGTGACCCAGTGGGGAATCGAACCTGGGACCCTGGCGCTATGAAGCCAGGTGATGCTACCGTGTTGCCCTTCACCTTCAGCGACTGGTGCACAAGGACACCCCAGTCCCGCTGCACACTCCCCTCTCCCAATTTACAACCATTCAGGTAGTAACCTGCCTTCCTGTTTTTGCTTCCAAAGTGAATAACTTCACACTTATCCAAATTATACTGCATCTGCCATTGATTTGCCCACTCTCCCAACTGTCCAGATCATGCTGTAGGATCCCTGCATCTTCATCACAGTTCACCCTCCCACCCAACTTGGTATCATCTGCAAACTTTGAGATGTTACATTTTGTTCCCTCATCCAAATAATTAATATATATTGTGAATAGCTGGGGTCGCAGCACCGATCCTTGTGGTACCCCATTAGTTTCTGCCTCCCAATTTGAAAAGGACCCATTAATCCCTACTCTTTGTTTCCTCTCTGACAACCAGTTTTCTATCCACCTCAATACATTTCCTGAATCCCATGTGCTTTAATTTTGCACAATGATCTCTTATGTGGGACTTTGTCAAACACCTTCTCAAAGTCTAAATATACCACATCGACTGGCTCCCCCTTGTCAACTGTACTGGTTACATCGTCAAAGAATTCCAACAGATTTGTCATGCATGATTTTCCCTTCATAAATCCATGCTGACTCTGACTGATCCTGCCACTGCTGTCTAAATGTTCCGCTATAAAGTCCTTGATAATGGATCCAAGCATTTTCCCCACTACCGATGTTAGGCTTACTGGTCTATAATTCCCTGTTTTCTCTCTACCTTCCTTTTTGAATATCGGAGTGATGTGAGCTACCCTCCAATCTGCAGGGACAGTTCCAGAGTCTATAGAATCCCGGAAGATGACCACCAATGCATCCACTATTTCCAGAGCGACCTCTTTAAGCACTCTGGGATGCAGATTCTCAGGCCCTGGGGATTCATCTGCCTTCAATCCCATCACTTTCCCAACACCATTTCTCTACTAATGTTGATCTCCCTCAGTTCTTCCCTCTCACAAAACCTTTCATTCTCCAACATTTCTGGTATGTGATTTGTGTCCTCTTTTGTGAAGATAGAACCAAAGTATGTATTCAATTGCTCAGCCATTTTTTTGTCCCTTATTATGCATGAATGGCTTAGATAGGGTGGACGTAGAGAAGTTGTTTCCATTAGCAGGGGAGACTAGGACCTGGGGGCACAGCCTTAGAATAAAAGGGAGTCACTTTAGAACAGAGATGAGGAGAAATTTCTTCAGCCAGAGAGTGGTGGGTCCGTGGAATTCATTGCCACAGAGGGCGGTGGAGGCCGGGATGTTGAGTGTCTTTAAGACAGAAGTTGATAATTCTTGATTTCTCGAGGAATTAAGAGCTATGGAGAGAGAGCGGGTAAATGGAGTTGAAATCAGCCATGATTGAATGGTGGAGTGGACTCGATGGGCCGAATGGCCTTACTTCCGCTCCTATGTCTTATGGTCTTATTCCTCTGTTTCTGTCTGTAGGGGACCTACATTTCTCTTTACCAATCTCTTTCTCTTCACATATTTATAGAAACTCTTAGTGTCAGTCTTTATGTTCCCTGCAAGCTTCCTTTTGTACTTTACTTTCCCCTTCTTAATCCATTCCTTCATCCTTCATTGCTGAAATATAAACTGCTCCCAATTCTCAGACCTATTATTTTTCTTGGCCAACCTGTATGCCTCTTCCTTGGATCGAATACTATTTCTAATATCCTTTGTAAGCCATAGATTGGCCCTCTTACTCCCTTTGCTTTTGTGCCAGACAGGAATGAACAGTTGATGTAGTTTCCCCATGCGTTCCTTGAATGTTTGCCATTGTCTATCCACTGTCCTCCCTTTATGTAATTCTGCCCAATCTATCAAGGCCAACTAACGCTCATATCTTCATAGTTCCTTTTATTGAGATTCAGCACCTTAGTCTCTGAATCAATTACTTCATTCTCCATCTTGATAAAACATTCCATTAGGTTATGGTCGCTCATCCCCAAGGGGTCTCGTACAGCCAGATTGGCAATGATTCCCTTCTCATTACACAGTACCCAGTCTAAGATGGCCTGCTCTCTAGTTGGTTCCTCCACATATTGGTCAAGAAAACCACTCCAGAAATTCCTCCTCTACGGCATTGTGGCTAATTTGATTTGCCCAATCTATGTGAAGATTAAAATCACCCATGATCACCGATATTCCCTTATTACATGCATCTCTAATTTTGTGTTTAATGCCATTCACAACCTCACCACTGCAGTCTGGGGGTCTATATATGACACCCACTAATGTTGGTATTTCTCAACTCTACCCATACAAATTCCACATTGTCAGAGCTAATATCCTTTCTCATTACTGTGTTAATTTCCTCTTTCACCAGCAGTGGCATGCCACCACTTTTTCTTTTATGCCTGTCCTTCTTAAATAGTGAAAACCCTGGGACATTCAGTTCCCATCCCTGGTCACCCTGTCTCCGTAATCCCAATTATGTCATACCCATTTATATCTATCTGCGCGATTAGTTCATCCACTTTATTGCAAATGTTCCGTGCATTAAGGCACAGAGCCTTTAAGTTTGTCTTTTTCACATTGTTTGTCTTGCTCCCAATATTTTTCTCCAGTGCCCTGTTTGAATTTTGCCCTTGGTTTCTCCACCTATCACTTTTCTTATTCACTTTTCTACCTTTTGTTTTTGTCCTTGCTCCCTCTTTCTCTGGCTCTTTGCATAGGTTCCCATCCCCCTGGCATATTAGGCATATTAATTTAAACCCTCCCCAACAGCTCTAGCAAATAGTTCCCCGAGGACATCAGTTCCAGTCCTGCCCAAGTGTAACCCATCCAGCTTATACAGGTCCCACCTCCCCCAGAACCAGTCCCAATGCCCCAGGAATCTGAAACCCTCCCCCTGACACCATCTCTTCAGCCACATATACATCCTGTCATTTCTACTCTGACTAGCAAGTGGCATCGGTAGTAATCCTGAGATCACAACCTTTGAGGTGTGATTTCTTAACTTCCTTCCTAACTCCCTGTATTCTGCTTTTTGGACCTCATCCCTTTTTTTCCCCTATGTTGTTTGTACCGATGTGTACCACGGCCACTGGCTGTTCATCCTCCCCCTTCAGAATGTCCTGTACCTGCTCCGAGACATCCTTGATCCCAGCACCAGGGGGGGCAACATACCACCCCGGAGTCTCGTTTGTGGCTACAGAAACGCTTGTCTATTCCCCTTACAATTGAATCCCCTATAACTATTGCACTGGCACTCTTATCACCCCTTCCCTCTTCAGCAGAACCAACCGTGGTGCCACGAGTTTGGCTATTGCTGTTTTCATCTGAGAGGCCATTCCTCTCAACAGTGTCCAAAATGGAATATCTGTTCTGCAGGGGAATGGCCACAGATGGCCACAGAAGATTTCTGCACTACCTGCCTAGCTCCCTTGCTCTGTCTGGTGGTCACCCATTCCCTTCCTGCCGACGGAATCTGCCTACATACCTAGTCTGCAAGATTAATGACATTCTACACTATTTTGTCACAGTCTTCTTTAGTTTTTACCACACCTCTCCAATTTGCACTCATCCGCAAATTTGGGAATAGTAGGTCCAATTCCTTCATCATTTATGCTTTTATGTAAATAGTAGAATACTACTTCCCGCCTTCCTCCAGCCTGAGCAAACACATTTAATCATTCATCTCTCTTTTTTGTTTTGCATTCATTAATTCTCCTCCTTGTCCCCACTCCACATTTTTTTTAACATTCATTCATGGGGTGTGAGCGTCACTGGTTGGGCCACCTTATTTGAAATATGTGCTGTTATTAGTCAGACAGTGACCTCGAAGAAAGTAGACATTTTGCAAATATCAAATTAGAGTTTCCAAGTGAGGATGTTTAGCAGTAAATATAAACTTATGTTGTTAACAGGTCAGCTATCCCTAATCTAACAAGGTTTAACATTATCAAGAGTTTATCTTTACAGTGAGACCAACAGTATAAAACTGGATTTAAAAAAATGATTTAATTGATTGCTTAGACATTGCACTTGAGGGGTGGGGGCACGAAGGTGGGACGGAAGGGATCTCAACAGGGCACCCTCTGAATAAATGTTGAATCACTGACAGCAACTTCCAGATTCCCACCTTACTTGCACATATGCAGAATCACAATGTTGCTGTCATTATTATTGCAGTGATGATGGCAATTGTGCCACCATTAACAGTATAAAATCTGGACCATTGCATTTTGAGTTTCTGGATGTTTTAGATGTTACAGGTTTGGGAAAAATCCCATTGTCTTTCCAGCTGCAAAGATTAAGCTATAGGCCTGTGGTTCTCTGGGCTTGTTCTGCCTCCTTTAAAAACGCGGGAAAAAACGGCCCTCTGGCATAATTTTTTTTTTGCTGCTTCTTTTATTGATCCCCGAGCTCCTTTTAATATGTGAGGACGCAACCTATCTGGACCAGGGCCTGGATTTTCCGGATGGTGGGGGCTAGGCCCGCATCACACAGCGAGGAACACATCCCTGAGTGGTGGATGGCCCTTTAACGCCACAATAAGCATTGTTCAGCAGCGGGCAAGGACCTCGTCATCACTTGGGTGGAAGTCCCGCCTCGGAGAGCGACCGGTCAGTCAGATTGGCTGGCTGCTCGCCAGGCCCTCCAGCTACAGCGCTGCCGTGGCCGGAAGAGATACTGCAGCAACGTGCCTGACAAGTGTTGGGACATGAAAGCCAGGTAAGTGGTCGGGGTCCCGAGGAGGGGAGTGCAGGGGACATGTGGAGGGGTCGGGAGGCGAGTGATTGGGGTCTCCGGGGAATAGGGAAGGAAGTCTGGAGGTCTTCAGGGCAGGGCGCCTACTATCAGAAGGGAGGCAGCACCACTCCCTGCCTGAGTTGTATGTTTATAAATGTTCTGTTATCTGCCTGCCAGCATAAAAAATTTGGCGAGGTGGGAAAAGTGGCCTAGGAGCTTTATCTTACCAAAATCTGTTTAGTCTATTGTATACCTATTCCATTTCCACCTTAAATTCCACAATATTTGCTTTTCTGATATTTTTACATGGCAATTTCATGTCCAACCTGTTGGGCCCCCTGGTAAATGCTGGGGCAAACTTCAAGACTACTACCATTTAACTTCCATAATCTACACACAATCCCTACCCTGATTTCCTTTTTGTTACTTATGTATGGACATAACTTATCAATATTTAATTACATTTAATTTTGCCATTCTTTTTTTGCCTTCCCAATTGATTTTTTCCCCTAACCCTCTATTCCTTTTTGACACCCTCTTATCCCTTACATGCATTTGGTGAGTGGCTTTATCTTCCATTACAACTTGTTCAGTTATAATCAGCACTGCCCTCAATGCAAAGCTGTTGATTCAGATGGCCCATGGTCATCTTTGTCTAAACTCTGTCACCAGGTTAGCGACGGAAAATATTCCAATCTTTTCCTCCAGGCTCCTGTATGCTCTTGTGTGCTAAATGTCTGATCGCAGTTTTGCAGGCCCTGTAATGAGTTTTAAGTTCTCTTCGCTGCTATCTGGATGATTTGTTTAATTTAGAATCACAAATTGACGGATAGTGCCTTGCAGAAAGGACATTATGACATAAAAATAAACTGTATGATGTAGCTACACCAAATGTTAATGGATTTTACAGATTTAGTGCTGTTTGCCAAAATTACTTTTGCAATTTAATTTCAGTTTAATAAGATTTGCTTCTGTGTTTCGTCACATATTAAATTCTTACTTTCAAGTACTTTCCTCTGTGCAAAACTGCTTTTTAAAAATATTTACTCTGTTTGCTAAGGCTGTTCTTATATTACATGTTATACTGCTGTATTCCCCAAAGATTTTTGTTACTGAAAATTCTAATGTTAAAATGAGATTACCTAGAGTGGCGCAAAGGTTAGCAGTGCTGCCTCACGGCACTGAGGACCCGGGTCACTGTCCATATGGAGTTTGCACATTCTCCCCGTGTCTGCGTGGGTCTCGCCCCAACAACCCAAAGATGTGCAGGGTTGGTGGACTGGCTATGTTAAATTGTCCCTCAATTGGAAAAATCCCCCCCCCCACTCTGTATCATGTCAACTTATCTTTGGAACATAGGAACATTAGGAGACCATTCAGCCCCCCTAGTCTTCACCACCATTCAATCTGATTGTGGCTGCTCTGAATCCTAACTCTGTATCTAGTCCAGGTAAATCAGTGCTGCACCTCTTCCATGGCCAAGGTATCCTTCCTGAGAAACCCCCATCACCTGACCATTTTCCATTGTTGCTGGAAACTGGTGATCTGGTAGCGGCAGTGCAGGGCATGAAGCAGTCCAGGACGGTTAACAGTGTGGCCAGTGTTGGATCTCACACAGGACAAGCACCACACCTGAGAAGCCAGACTCAGCCTGTGACACAAACACGACAGAGTGATGTTTCTGCAAAGCCTGTCCACCATCTACAATGCACAAGTCAGGAGTGTGATGGAATGCTCTCCACTTGTCTGCATGAGTGCGGCTCCAACAACACTCAAGAAGCTCAACACCATCCAGGACAAAGTGAACCCACTTGATTGGCACCCCACCCACAAACATTCATTCCCTCCACCACCGATGCAAAGTGGCAGGCATGTGTCCCATCTACAAGAAGCACTACTGCAACTCACGAAGGCACTTTTGACAGTACTTTCCAAACCTGTGAACCCCACCTCCTAGAAAGACAAAAAC